>NC_048225.1:12898802-13198802 GCF_002007445.2 Ailuropoda melanoleuca | reverse complement strand
AGCAATGTTTTATTTTTTTAGGGTGAGTGGAACATACACAGATGGTCAGTGGATTTCATAATACTTTTTAGAATATAATTGAACTGGAGAGCCTGGTTGGTTCAGTCAGTTAAGCATCTGCCTTCAGCTCAGGGATCCAGCCCTGCATCGGGCTCCCTGCTGAGCAGGGAGCCTGCCTCTCTCTCTCCCTCTGCCTGCAGCTCCCCTGCTTGTGTGCTCTGTCAAATAAATAAATAAAACCTTTAAAAAAAAAAAAAAGATACAAACTAGAAGATTAAGAATAACCAAGCAGCTGATCCATATAAGAAAAGTCAAAAAAAGTACTAACTACCACTCAAAATAAACTAGTTGACAGACTGATTTTTAAGTCTGGAAAGACAAAAACTGAAGAACTATACAACTATCAAGAATATAAACAGAATCGGGGTGCCTGGGTGGCTTAGTCATTAAGCCTTTGACTCAGGTCCTGGTCCAGGACAGAGCCCCATGTCGGGCTCCCTGCTCTGCGGGGAGCCTGCTTCTCCCTCTCTCTCTGCCTGCTGCTCTGCCTGCTTGTGCTGTCAAATAAATAAATAAATAAAATCCTTAAAAAAAAAAGTATAAACAGAATCACTAAATACTAAAATGCAAAACTCTGGGTATTTAAAATCATATAGAACTTGTTATTCCAAAGAGGTAATATGGTTGGAAACCAATAGATGAAGGCTAAACATAGCTACGGGTACGTGATAAGAGCTTATTAAAAGGCAGCTAAGAATACAAAAAAGATACAGTGCTACAAAACAATGGAACACATCAAGAAGACACAGGAACCGGCCTGAGAGGAGTCCCACTTGCTAACCTGGGACAACGTGAGCTTCAAAATTAGTGGGTTATAACCCACTAGAAAGAATAAGAACCCATGGGAACACCTGGGTGGCTCAGTCGGTTAAGTGTATGCCTTCGGCTCGGGTCATGATCCTAAGGTCCTGGGATCAAGTCCCGCATTGGGCTCCTTGCTCATCAGGGAGCCTGCTTCTCCCTCTGCCTGCTGCTCCCTGCTTGTGCACGCGCTCTTCCTCTGACAAATAAATAAATAAAATCTCAGAAAAAAAAAAAAAAAGAAGAAGAACCCATGAGTCCATACCATAATAAATAAGAACTGGTTTAGAAGAACATCTCAGTCAAGTGATCAAAGTTAACATCGCCAATGAGACAAACCAACATCATGTACGTTCTCTATGATGCACTGAGGACATGACTTCACTGATATCCTGCCAAAATGTGTAATCTGAATCTTGCTTAGGATGAAAAGGATAAACCCAAATTGAGGAACCTTCCGCAAAATAAATGGTTTATATTCCAAACTGTCAGTGTCATGAAAAACACAGACTAAGAAATGGAAAATTTCCGAGTCAAGGAGAATAAAGAGAGAGGACAACGAAATGGAATGTGTGATCCCAGACTGGGAAGAAAACTGACATAAAAACACTGAGACAAATGGAGAAACGTGAACATGGCATAACATCAACGTTTAATTTCCTGATTTTAATAACTATTCTGTAGTTGTGTAAGAAAACGTCCTTATTCTTAAAAAACACACTAAAATATTTAGAGGTGAAGGGGCATGATAACTGCAACTTCCTCTCAAATGGTCCAGGAAACACTGTATGTTGATATATACACATAAAAAGACAAGCAGATACAGTCAGAACATTTAGGCAGATGTAGCAAAACGTTAACTGGCAGGTCTGGATGAAGGATATAGGGAGTTCTTTCTAAAATTTTTGCAGTATTTGTGTAATTTTGAAATTACTTCAAAATTAAAAAAAAAGCTTACAAAAAAAAAAAAGAATGCTGTGGAGACACTGTTATCTCTCAAGATGAATAGGGGGCAATGGCTATACTTTCAAAATATTCCTCTGGTCCAACATCAGACTGGTGATTAGGTATGACATTAGCATAACATTAGATTTTTATTTAAAGTATTGATTTTTATTGACCATAAAAAATGCGCTTTTGTGGCTTTGGCCAAAAGACCCTGGAAAACTGAAGAGACTCATCTCGGGTGAATAATACATACGCACTTCTTTTTACCTGAGACATCCATCTGTCATCTCCTTGAATATCTTCTGCTGCATGTGGAATAGCTGCTGGGTTTGAATCCCCTTGGCTCATTCTATACCTGAGGGGAGAAATGTCTATGTCATGTGTCATTCATTATGGAACGTTTATTTGTTACCACTTAAATATTACATGCTAGATTTTAAATAATAATTTAAGTCTCATTGTGGTTTTGCCTAGAAATGAAACAACTGGAGTTTATTTTCAGTAGACATGAGTTCTAGGACATGACTGCTTAAGTCCCATGAATATCTAGCATCCTTAAACTTCCAGACAGGTTTGAGTATCATTTAGGAACAGTGCATTACACTGAAAAAATCTGCTCCAAGCATATACTTTACATCTACATTAATTTTTCATGATTACATATTAATGTAAGTACCAAATGACACAAGGGATTAGACACTTCAGAGTTCAATGAAACCTGCATTAGAGCCTTTTAGGCTGCTCCAGTTAGACACTGGAGAATCGCTACAGCCATGATTAGAACCCACTGGTTACTAAATATCACACAAATAACTACTACAGATTGTGACAAAACTAGTCATAGGCTTTGGCGCTGGTTTTTGACAAATGTTTACCAGGTATTTTATTTTTGATAGGTATCCACTAAGAAAATGTTATTAATGATGAGCACAAATACAGCATCTGATAGTGGGGAAGGAATAAGCGAAATTCAGAAAACCTAGAAATGCTAATCTAGAAAGAAAAGACTCCAGACTGTTTTTAATCAACTCTGGAGAATATATACTACAGACATCAGGCTCAAGAAATCACTTGACGGGGCGCCTGGGTGGCACAGCGGTTAGGTGTCTGCCTTCGGCTCAGGGCGTGATCCCGGCATTCTGGGATCGAGCCCCACATCAGGCTTCTGCTGTGAGCCTGCTTCTTCCTCTCCCACTTCCCCTGCTTGTGTTCCCTCTCTCGCTGGCTGTCTCTATCTCTGTCGAATAAATAAATAAAATCTAAAAAAANAAAAAAAAAAAAAAAAAAAAAAAAAAGAAATCACTTGACATATGCAAAGGATGATGAAAAAATAGAAAAATCTGGGGTTTTGTGGCTTAAAGGGGATGATTCTCTTTTTCTTTCCCTTGCTATCATCAAATACAGAGAAGCTTTCTCTGAAAGGACTGAGTTCTATTCATTCAATAAGTATTTACTGAGTAAACAAAACATGCTAGATTGCCAAAGCAGTAATTTTTGAGAATCAGAAAGTAACAAAGCTCTAAATATGAAAATATACCTTCACTCATGAAAAATACATTACAGAAGCAAACCACTGTTTTAACAATAACTACACAAACCAATTAGTTCCACTCTAAATGACACTAGGTCTAAGAAAATTAGGCTCAGGGTTAAGCTTGTATCTAACTGGAAACGTGAAATACCATCCACACCCCCTGTACAGATCTTCCTCTACTTACAATAGAATTACATCCGGATAAACCCATCATAAGTTGAAAATATCCTACGTCAGGGCACCTGGGTGGCTCAGTCAGTTAAGTGTTGGACTCTTGATTTCAGCTCAGGTTATGATCTCAGGGTCCTGAGACTTGAGTGAGCCCTGTGTGGGCTCCAGGCTCAGCAGAGTCTGCATGATATTTTCTCCCTCTCCCCCGCACCTCCCTCCCCGGCATGCTCTCTCTCTAAAATATAAATAAATAAATCTGGGGCGCCTGGGTGGCTCGGTCGGTTAAGTGTCTGCCTTTGGCTTGGGTTGTGATCCCGGGGTCCTGGGATCGAGCCCTGAATCAGGCTCCCTGCTTGGCTGGGAGTCTGCTTCTCACTCTCCTGCTGCCCCTCCTCCTGGCTCGTGCTCTCTTGTGCCCCACCCCCCAATGAATAAAATCTTTAACTAAATAAATAAATAAAAATAAATCTAAAAAAAAAAAAAGAAAAGAAAAATCCTAAGTCAAAAATGCATTTAATATACCTAACCTACCAAACAGCATAACCTAGCTTACCTGAAATGTGCTCAAAACACTTACATTAGCCTACAGCTGGGCAACATTATCTAACCAAAACCTATTTTACAATAGTGTTGAATATCTCATGTAACTTACTGAATATTGTACTGGACATGATAAACAGAATGGCTGTCCCTTTATCAGATGCTGACCCTTATGGTCATGTGGCTGACTGGGAGCTTCCCCTCACTACCACCGCCCAGCAACAAGAGAGGATCTTACCGTGTGTCACTAGCCCAGGAAAAGATTAGGCTTTGAAACTGGAAGTACGCTTTCTACTGAAAGCATACAGCATTTACACCATTGTGAAGTCAAAATGCTGTAAGTAGAACCATTATTAAGTCAGGGACCATCTGTATATATTCCTTCAGGTCACTAAAATTTGCAACATCAGAAAATAATAGCTACCTATGAAGGACTATATACGCCTGTTACACATACCACTTCTAATCCTTGCAAAACGGAAAAAATGAGGATCAGGTAATTCAGGTAATTTGTGCAGTAAGTGAATGAAATTAGGTTTGCTTGACCCCAGTAACATCACATTTGGCCCACTAATCACAGAACAGTTCATGCTGACTCCCTAAAGAGGCCTTATAGCTAACTGTTTCACCAAAAGTTGAAGCTTTTGGTGAAAAGCTAAAAACATCCCTGGAGCTAAAAACATCAGTGTAAAACAGAAGAACTGGGAAGAAGTGCAAGATGAATCCGTACAGCTCCGATCAGATCAAGGTATCCAGCTGAGGCTTCAATGCCTGAGAAAAGTACAGGAAAATTAAAAGATGCATAAAAGAAAAAATGATTGAAGGGGATTAAAACAAAAATCATATAGAAACATTTAATTTTGGGGGCCGCCTGGGTGGCTCAGTCAGTTAAGGGTCTGCCTTCAGCTCAGGTCATAATCTTGGGGTCCTGGAATAAAGCCCTGCATCAGGCTCCCTGCCTGGTGGGGAGCATGCTTCTCCCTCTCCTCCCTGCTCACGCTCTCTCTCACTCTCTCTCAAATAAATAAATAAAATCTTAAAAAAAAAAAAGAAACATTTAATTTTTTTTTTAAGATTTTATTTATTTGCGAGAGAGAGAGAGAGAGAGATTGTGCACACCCCAAGCAAGAGAGAAAGTTTAGCAGCGTCTTCGCTGAGCTCGGAGCCCACTTGGGGCTCGATCTCATGACCCTGAGATGGTGACCTGAGCGGAAACCAAGAATCAGACGCTTTACCAACTGGGCCACCCAGGCGTCTTGTTTTTGTTTTTACACTAATAAAACATTTTATATGTTCTACACAAAAGTTTCTTTGGGTCTAAGTTCAATTCTAGATTGAAGACTGGCTATTCAGGTTAAATCTGCCATGGTGCTTATTAGTTTTAATTTAATTTTTTAAAAAAGATTTTATTTATTTATTTATTTGACAGAGAGAGACAGTCAGCGAGAGAGGGAACACAGGCAGGGGGGTGGGAGAGGAATAAGCAGGCTCCCAGCGGAGGAGCCCGATGTGGGGCTCAATCCCAGAATGCTGGGATCAGGCCCTGAGCCAAAGGCAGACGCTTAACGACTGCGCCACCCAGGCCCCCCTAGTTTTAATTTTAAAAATAGCTTTCTTCCCTGCTGATCAAACAGCTCTATTAGCCTTAAGACATACAAGGGGCAACCAAGTTTTCCCACCTTATGGATTTCAAAATTACATATAAAATGTAAAGAAGTACAGCAACAAACAGCTTCACTTTCCACTAATTCAAAAGACTATTTCCTAAGTTTTCAAAAAGATTTTCTTCGTTCCCTTTTTTAAAAGGGGGGAGGGGCAGAGGGAAAGGAGGAGAATTTTTTTTAATTTTTAAAATAATTTTATTTTTAAAGATTTTATTTATTTATTTGAGAGAGAAAGGGGGGGGGGAGAGGGGAGAGAGAGAGACGCTCAAGCAGACTCCCTGCTGAGCAGGGAGCCCAACTCGGGCTAGATCCCAAGACCCTGAGATCATGAACTGAGCCAAACAAGAGTCAGACACTCAACCAACTGAGCCACTCAGGCACCCCAAGAGACTCTTAAGCAGGCTCCATACTCAGCAGGAGCCTGACACATGGACTGATCTCACCACCCTGAGATCATGACCTGAGGGGAAATCAAGAGTGGCGATGCTCAACCCACTGAGCCACCCAGGCACCTCTTCAATAAAATTGTAAAAACCCAACTATTTCATTAGTTTGTTCTCACTTGTTTTCCTACCTGGAGAGACACTTAACGTTTAGGTATTTTTGAGGTAAAAGTTAACTGACACAAAATTAACTGAACGACCACTACTCAACAGTGGAAAATAATCTATCCGATTCTCACTATATGATTATATAATTGACACTACTGTTCCTGGGGATTGTTTAAAGAACAAGGGTAACAAACTGTGAATACAAGTACTCTCATAATAACATGTATTCAAATATATCCCTCACCACTTACAAGACAAAATACAGGCATTTCAACTTCATTTTACTTCTTAGGCTACCATATTCAGACCTTGAAAAGCTTAAAGAATTTTGACAAACTGGAGGGTGTCTAGAGGAAAGGAGCCAAGCTGGTAAGAAACTGAAAACCTGTCATATTACAAACAGTTGAATGAAATAGGTATGTTTATAGTCTGTAGAAAAACGGGTTAGGGAAGAGAAGACCTGACATAAATAACTGTCAAACTATTTGAAGATTACTAGGAGGAGATATTAAGCTTATTTTGCATGTCCCCAAATAGGAGGGTGAGGCCAGTGGACAGAACGTACAGTTAGGCAAATTTCTAACAATAAGACTACAAAATGACATGGCCTGCATCTCACATTAGATTCCTCCAGGGGAGATGCAAAGAGAGGCAAGCTGAATCCCTAAGAGGAAAGCATAAAGTGAACTAAAGCATATGAGTAAAGATTGGTCCAGATTTGTGGTGCCCAAACATGTTTAATGTTCTAGAATCTTTTTGAAATGTGTCCTGTTATATATTTACTTATAAATTAAAGATATGAGTTATTGTTAATCTATATATTAAATATTAGTAAAGTATACTTTTTCCTTTCACATAAAAAAATAAATGTAAAAAGTTCTAAGTTGTTTTCTGTATTCCAAGGCTGCTTCTTCTGCAATCCCCAGGGAGTGCACATACTCTACTTTCAAGACCAATTGTCTACTTAAGCTGTAAAAATCTTTCTAGGTCTAGGATTCAATTTACTAACATGGATTTCCAGAGTTCTTCCACCAGGTAAACAACTGTTGTAAAATAATCATCACAATTAAGATTTATTAAGAACTTACTATTTACAAGACACTGTGTTAGGAGCTTAGTTATTTAAATAAAACTGAAGCTCAGTGAGATTTAAGGAACCTGCTCCATGACAGGGGGAGCTGGAACTGGAACTCAGAGTTTTTTACCTCCAAAGGCTATCATTCTTGAGCAAAGGATGTTAGGCTCTATATAGAAAAGACATGACAAATTCTCACTAATTCGATTTACTTATATACCTTATCACTACTAACCAAATTTAATGGCATCCTGAGATTCTGAGCAAAACACTTTCATCCTGGTACTAAATTTCTTCATGGGCAAAATGAAGACATAGGGACAGAGAAACTGAGGGAAAAGATGTCACTTATCTGGGGCTACCACGCAGGTAGAATTGAGAGATTGCAAAATATTCCCAATTAGCTAGTCTTTTTTTTTTTCCGTTTAACTATGAATACAAGGTCATCCTTCCTCCTCAACAAGGGCAAAGTGAGCAAAAATTTGTTTCTTTGTGCCTTCAGACACTTGGATTTTGTATTGTTTTGCCATACCAAAATTTCACAATACAAAGTAGCTTTCCATTTTACTGATGGCTATGGCTTGATCACATCCTTAAAGAGCAGGTAAAGAAAAAACTGCCACGAACCCATGCGATCTCCTAAGACCAAGGCTGGAAATGTATAATCTAGGGATCTACGCATTTAGAAGATTCAAATAATTTGGGAGTCAAGTAAAATAAGCTGTTGTATTCTAAGAGAAATGAAGACTGAATCAGGAGCTATCCTGATTGTATCCGAGCACAGCCTGTGATAGGACACAAAACCGGAGTGATTTTGGGCTTCCTGCCTCAGAGCAATACCGTACACAGCAGTATTCGGAATAGTGAAGCTGTAATCGGTAACATAATAAAAAAAGTACCGAGAGAGAGAGAGGTGGATTCTGACTCCCATCTCACCTTCCTGATTCATAATAATCCCTTTGGGGGGATTATTATAAGTCACTATCTTCTGATCACAAACACCAGGTTCAGTTAGAGAACCCAAGCAGAATGGAGATAAAGGTCTGAAGAACAGAAGTTTTGTTAATTTACCAGGAGAGACTCTATTCCAGGGAATCTCTGATTGTCCATTAAAATGTAAATTCTTTGGAAAAATGAGTAAGCACCTTGCACAGCATTTCCCAATTTTCCTGCATTTTCTGTCTTCTTTCTACCTTAACTTGGACTACGACAGTGAACGCCAGAATTTCCAAATACTTACACCAGCATGTGGTGTAGCTGGTGTAGCGTGTTTAATCAGAAACCAGTTCCAACAACAAAGAAATATAAATTCTCAAGCTCAGCTGGATCTTTAGTTTAACCAGGAAACAGAGGGAGGAGAAAAGTTGCACCAAGAATTAAAAGATCTAGAATGTGTCCACTCTGACCTAAGATTTCATTTTGTTTCAGAGGGAGTTGGCAGGGTTATTCTGAAAGGGAAGAAAAGCCTCATCCAGAATACCCTGCCTCAGTGGGCTGGCGGGTGGGTCCTGGGGTTCCAGCACATCCATAATTTATTATCGAATGCCCGCCCAAGCCAACAAATTAAAGCACAATGATTTCCTACTCCTCCCCTGCTCCCCCACAAGGAGGCAACCTTTATATCAGAACAATGTGCCCAGGAGAATCTAAAGACACAGGCTTATCCGAGGCAAAGCTGTATTCAAATGCTCAGGAGAAACAATACTCTGTATTTTTTCCTCCTTCTTTCTCCACACTTTATCACCCTCCCCTCAACTGAAAACTGTACAAAATGAGATCCTAGAGTGGGTGCAGATTCGCTCTAAAAAAAGAGGCCAGAGATTGAAGTGTTTGCTTTTCTTAAGGTTTGTGCGTAAATCATGGAAAGCAACGCTGGCCTGAGCTACGGGAAGCAGAACAGTGAGTCACCACGCACCGGGTATAACGCAAACCTGTAGGCCAGAAGGTCTCGATCTGGTAAACGGACATGGACGGACCAGGTGAAAAGCACCTGAGAAAATCTGTCCATGGGTCTTTCTAAGCAGCTGGTTGACCTTGGGCACATCACCAACCTTGCTGGGCCTCATCTCTAAAATGAGAGACTGGACTACATGGCCCTCTAAGAAATAATCCCTTCGGAGCCGTGACAGTCTGCGGGTTTTTGAATACATTAGAGGAAACGGAGAAGTTTCTAAAGAGTTGAAATTTTTCAACAAAAGGGGGAGGAAAAAGTGCTCGGTTAACAAGCCACCGAGTAACGGGTCTGAGCCCCGCGTTAAAGGCCTCTCCGACAGGGGGAAAGCGGAGGGAGGGTCAGAGGTTCGGGCGCGGGGATGGAGGGAAGAGGCAACAGCTGAGACCGGAGGCAGAAGAGTTGCTACAAACGGGGCTGGCGGCGGCAAACCGCCGGCCCCAGCGAGCTAGGGTGCCGAGAGGCCTGCTCCAGGGGGTGGGCCGGGGAGGAGCGGCCGCCCCGCCACCGTAGTCCCCCTCACCCCTCCCCCGGGAAAGGCGGGTGGAGACGGCGGCCAGCGGCGGAGCCGAGTCGGCAGGTTTGGGGGTGGGGTGCCGGCGGGAGGCTCTAAGGGGGGCGGCGAGCGGTCCGGGGCTGCCAGGGACAGCGCGGCGGCTGTGAGGCAGCGCTGGGCCGCGGAGAAGGCGCGCGCGAGGCCCCCCGAGGGGCGGCGGGGAGGAGGAAGGTGGCGCGGGGGGAGGGGCCCGGACAGTGGGGGAGGGGAGGTCGCGGGCCTCTCACAATAACAAATCGCAGGCCCTTCCGACCCCCACCTCTAAGCCGCTGGTTCCCCGCGACCCTGGCTGCACTCACTCAGGCAGAGGGTCCGTGCGGGCCCTAAGCGGCTGCGGCGTCGGCGGGTGGCGCGTCTGTCGCTCGCTCAGTCCCGGCGGCCCCGCTCCGGCGCGTCCCTCCTCGGGCCCCAGCACCAGCAGCAGCACCCCCACTTCCGGTTCCCCTGCCACTCAAGCAAATGGCTTCCGGAAGTCCCGCCTCATCCTGCGCGGCCTCCGCGTGGCTCCTCGCTCTAGGCTTTCCCTATCTGCGGGCGCTCGCTGCAGGCGCTCAGGTGCGCTGCCACGCCCCGCGCGGTTCCCCGCATTGTTCTCTGTCCTGCCCTCTTTTTGCACGTAGCCTGCTTGAGGTGCAAATCATCTTTCCTCTGCCTGCATCCCTCAATCCTGGGTTAATGTCGCCGCGGAGTGGGAATGGCATTGGGGACAATGTGGCGTGACCTCACACTGACGCCATTCCTCTCCCACCCAGCCAACCTGGCTTCTTTCTCCACCTCGTGGAATAAACCAGATTGCTGCAACTGGGAGGGAAATAGGGCCCCAAGGTTAATGAGACAGTCTGCTACATTATGAGTGGAATTTCTGTTTCTATGATGAATGTAGGGATGTGGGGGGACCGCCTCTTAAGGTGATACTGTAGGGGGCTGGCGAGTCAGTCTTTTCCTTAACAATCCATCCAGTTTAGGGGAAGACACACATATACAAAGTCAACACTAAAAAGAGTATATGCTAAATGCTATATAAATGCGGGACCTTAAGAGTAGAGAGGGAGGGCGAAAGATGTATGCAGGCTTATGGCAGCGAAAGCTTTGGTAGAGCATAGCTCTGAGCTGGCCCTTTAAGGACGGTCGGACTTTATTCAGACCTATGCTAGGTAGTAGGTATTCAGAGCTCTGAAATGATGGGGGACAAAGGGGCGGGCGGTAATTTTGCTGGCAAAATCTGTTAAGAGTACTATAAAAATCAAGATATATCGAATTGATTTTCAGCTCACCTCTGCCGTCAAAGTGATACTACATTTTTAAAAAAAAGATTTTATTTATTTATTCGACAGAGATAGAGACAGCCAGTGAGAGAGGGAACACAAGCAGGGGGAGTGGGAGAGGAAGAAGCAGGCTCCCAGCGGAGGAGCCTGATGTGGGGATAGATCCCATAACACCGGGATCACGCACCGGGATCACGCCCTGAGCCGCAGGCAGACGCTTAACCGCTGTGCCACCCAGGCGCCCCCAAAGTGATACTACATTTACCAGGTGTATAATCCAAAATAATTTTGTCCTTGTATAGGATGATTTTTACATTGCTAATTTACCTCGGAATTTTCTTGCAGATGTTCACAGACTGTATGGCACACCAGTACGTGCTCAGTAAATGTTTGTTGTTTTAAGTGTTCTATTGAAAAGAATTCATGTTTGGGGAACTCGAAAGGCAGCCCAGAAATATATTGATAACAGAAGAGAAACAGCTTGAATTATTCTCCAGGGATAAATCCACAGAATCTGGCATCTCCCCAATTGTAACACTCAACACACTTTAATGTAATTACTACTTTAATATTCTGTCTTCACTACTATAGTGTAAACTCCGAGGGAGCAGGGACTGTGTTGTATGCATTCCCAACACCTGGCACGGTGCCTCATTCACAGTAGAGATTAAATATTGCTGAACGAGGAATGAATGATCAAGGGTTAATTTTGTGCCTGTGTGGAACCCATGGCCTCTCTTCCTACTTTTTTGTTTTCAACTTTTTAATTAAGAAACATAAACAAAGGAGGTGTACCCCTAGGAAATACCAGACCTAGTTAAACTAGCTTCTGCAAATATTTAAATACCTTTATGGCTCAAGCAGTTTTTAGTGTTTTGGCAAAATCTCACTGTCACCGAACCCCAAACTCTATAAAGAGCTTGTTTCCTGAATTTGTCTGTTTTAGCTTCCTAAATAGATCATTTTAAAAAATAGGCAGGTGGTCCATTGGAAAGGACCCTGAACTAGGCTTCAGGATGCCCTGGGGTCTTGTCTGCTACTGCTATTTGACTTCTTCAAGCCTTTGTTTCTTAGTCTGTAAGATAAAAAGAATGGACTAGATGATTGCTAAGGTCCTTTCTAGCTCTCAATTTCCACCCTCCTCCCAGTTACATTCAGGAACATAATTCTGGTGGCGTCCACATCCTATCTCACTCCTCCTCACTTCCCACACACAAGCTCCTCTCCCCCAGGGTCCCATTCAGAGTCTGTGTTTTCCATACAGTCCCAGTTGGTGTTAAGTAAAAACGACTTTTCTGACTATGACACAGAATTGACTGAAACTATCCGGAGAGCTTGCCCTTCAAGTTGTTTCCATTAATGTTGGTGGGTTTTATGAATCCATCCAGATTCTTTAGTCGGGCTTCCCTGTTGGTTAAATGCCACCCTAAAGGGAGAAAATATATGTCCTGACAAAATGTGTGTGGACTGATTGGAGTCCTCAAATGGGCAAAAGTAAAAGGGATCTAATGTAAACCTAGGACTTTGAGAATGGGAAGTGTCAAGATACTACCCAAGTGGCCTGGAATTTAGGAGAGTGCTTGGCATTTTTCATTACTTCCAGTAATGAAACTGGGAGGTTTCAGAGGACCTGGCATTTCAGACGTGAACAGAAGGAGGAAAAGCTATGTGGACTGAGAATGGACATGTGGTGTGAATTCAAGGAATTTCTGTGGGTAGAACCCAAAATCAGATGGTTTATAAAAAGTTCCAAAGTGTTGTGTATTGTTAAAACAACATTAAAAAATGTTTTGACTGAAGAAAACAAGTTCACTTACATCCACACAAATAAACACATTTTCATTTGCCTCAGTAACTATATATTGAATAAATATTTCTTAATTTAAAAATCTCGGGTCAGGCCAAATGTTAGCAATACAGTAAAAAATACACAGTATTGGGACGCCTGGGTAGCTCAGTTGGTTGTCTGCCTGCAGCTCAGGCTATATCCCTGGCTCCCTGCTCAGTGGGGAGTCTGCTCCTCCCTCTGCCTACCACTCCCATGCTTGTGCTCTCTCTCTGTCTGACAAATACATAAATAAAGTCTATTTAAAAATATACAGTATTATAACAGCATTTTTGTTTCCACCACTGACAATTGTTAATTTGTCAGTCTTATTTTTGTAAACAATGTGTGTGTGTGTTTTTGTATCACTACAACTCGTTAATTGAAACTGAAGCATATTGATGTGTTTTATTCCACTGCCATTATTAAGCTTATTGATAACCATATTGTCCTGTGTTTCGGAGGTGGGACGGGCCCTATTCAAGTTGCTTGAGTCATTTTGACATGACCAAATATTGATTTGTTTTTTGCTGTTTTAGTTTTTTGCCTTTTCTACAATTTCATAGAAATGGAGTCATACACTAGGTACTCTTTTGTTTCTGTCTTCTTCTGTTTAAAATATTTGAGATTCATTCGTGTTGTGTGTATTCCTTTTTATTGTCGAATAGTATTTTGTTGTATGGGTATTCTACAATTTGTTTATCCAGTCAACTGTCAAAAACATTTGGTTTGTTTCTAGTTTTGCTAATAAAATGAAGATGAAAGTTCATATAGAAGACTTTGTGTAGATATGTGTTTTCACCTTTTTTTTTGGCAAACATCTAGGAATTTAATTGCTAGTTATATTACAAGTGCATGTTTCCCATTATAATAAACTGCCCAACTGCTTTTCAAAGTGGTTTATCATTTTATGCCCCCTGAGAGTTCCAGTTTCTGGATTCTTTTTTTTTTTTTTTTTTTTTTAATTTTTTTTTTTTNTATTTATTTGACAGAGATAGAGACAGCCAGCGAGAGAGGGAACACAAGCAGGGAGAGTGGGAGAGGAAGAAGCAGGCTCATAGCAGAGGAGCCTGATGTGGGGGCTCGATCCCACAACGCCGGGATCACGCCCTGAGCCGAAGGCAGACGCTTAACCGCTGTGCCACCCAGGCGCCCCCAGTTTCTGGATTCTTGACAACACATAATATTGTCAATCTTTTTAATGTTAACCATTCTAGTGGGCTGGTAATGATCTCTCACTGTGATTTTAATTTGCATTTCCCTGATTATTAATAATATTAAGCATCTTTTCATATTCCTTTGTCCATTTATATATTTTCTTTTGCCAAGTGTTTGTTCAGCTCTTTCTCTCATTAAAAAAAATTAGGTTGTCTTATTACTGAGTTGTAAAAGTTGTTTTATATTCTGACTATAAAGTCTTTGTCAAATATATGTATTTCAAACATTTTTCTTCCAATCCATAGCTTGAGTTTTCTTTTTTATTACTATTATTTTAATTCCAGTATAGTTAACATGCAGTGTTATCCTCATTCTGATGTACAATATAGTGATTCAACAATTCCGTACATAACTCGGTGCTCATCAGGACAAGTGTAGTTTTCATTTTCTTTCTTTTTTTTTTAAGGTTTTCTTTATTTATTTGAGAGAGAGAGAGAAAGCACACACACAAACAGGGGGGGAAGGGCAGAGGGAGAGGGAGAAGCAGCCTCCCTGCTGAGCAGGGAGCCCAACAGGGCTCAATCCCAGGACTCTGAGATCTTGACCTGAGCTAAAGGCAGACGCTTAACCCACTGAGCCACCCAGGCACCCTGAGTTTTCATTGTCTTTTCTTTTTAAAGTTTTATTTATTTATTTGACAGAGAGAGAGGCAGCAAGAGAGGGAGCACAAGCAGGGGGAGTGGGAGAGGGAGAAGCAGACACTTAATGACTGAGCCACCCAGGCGCCCCCTGAGTTTTCATTTTCTTAAAGTATCTTTCAAAGAACAAAAGTTTTTAACTTTGACAAAGTACAATTTAACTTTTTTTTTTCATTTATGGTTTGTGCTTTTGTGTCCTATTTAAGAAATCTTTGCCTGCTATTAAAATGAGTTTCTTCTGTTTTCTTCTAGAAGTTTTATAACTTTAGCTTTTACATTTCAGATAGTAACCCATTTATTTATTTAATTTAATTTTAAATTTTTTTTCATTTTTATCACCTGGTTACCCCATCCCTGCCCCACTCCCTTCTGTAACCCTCAGTTTGGTTCCCGGAATCCAGAGTCTCTCATGGTTTGTCTCCCTCTCTGATTTCTTCCCATTCAGTTTTCCCTTCCTTTCCCCTATGGTCCTCTGCTCTATTCCTTATGTTCCACATATGAGTGAAACCCATATGATAATTGTCTTTCTCTGCTTGACTTATTTCACTTAGCATAATCCCGACAGCATGGTATTGGCACGAAAACAGATACAGAGATCAATGGAACAGAATAGAGACCCCAGAAATGGGTCCTCAACTTTATAATCAACTAATCTTCAACAAATCAGGAAAGAATATCCAATGGAAAAAAGACAGACTCTTCAATAAATGGTGCTGGGAAAATTGGACAGCCACATGCAGAAGAACGAAACTGGACCATTCTCTTGCACCATACACAAAGATAAACTCAAAATGGATGAAAGACCTCAATGTGAGACAGGAATCCATCAAAATCCTAGAGGTCTTTCAAGACACATCTCTAAAGGCAAGGGAAACAAAAGCAAAAATGAACTTTTGGGACTTCATCAAGATAAAAAGCTTTTGCACAGCAAAGGAAATCATCAACAAAACTAAGAGGCAACCCATGGAATGGGAGAAAATATTTGCAAATGACATATCAGATAAAGGGCCGGTATCCAAGATCTATAAAGAACTTCTCAAACTCAACACCCAAAAATCCAAGATCTATAAAGAACTTCTCAAACTCAACACCCAAAAAACAAATAATCCAGTCAATAAATGGGCAGAAGACATGAACAGACACTTCTCCAAAAAAGACATACAAATGGCTAACAGACACATGAAAAAATATTCAACATCACTAGCCATCAGGGAAATACAGATCAAAATCACAATGAGATATCACCTTACACCAGTTAGAAAGGCAAAAAGTAACAGGACAGGAAACAACAAGTGTTGGCAAGGATGTGGAGAAAGGGGAACCCTCTTACACTGTTGGTGGGAATGCAAGCTGGTGCAGCCACTCTGGAAAACAGTACGGAGGTTCCTCGAGACATTAAAAATAGAGCTACCCTACAACACAGCAATTGCACTACCAGGTGTTTACCCCAAAGATACAGATGTAGTGAAAAGAAGGGCCACATGCACCCCAGTGTTCATAGCAGCTTTGTCCACAGTAGCCAAACTGTGGAAGGATGGCCTTCCACAGATGAATGGATAAAGAAGATGTGGTCCATATATACAATGGACTATCACCCAACCATCAGAAAGGATGAATACCCACTATTTGCATCCACATGGATGGATGGTAATCCTCTTAAAGGTGATTTTTGTGTATGGTGTGAAGTGAAGGACAAAACTGTTTTGCATATGAATGTGGGATTGTTATGGCCATGTTTGTTGAAAAACTCTTCTCCACTGAATTATCTTGGCCTCTTTGTTGAAAGACAATTCACTATGTTAAGTGTGGATCAGTTTCAGACAATATATTCTGTTCCGTCCACCTCTGTAGCCACCTTTACACCAATACTAAACCGTCTTAATTACTGTAACTATGTGGTAACTCCTAAGATCAGAGTGTTAAGTCCTCCAGCTGTCTTCTTTTTCAAAATTGTTTTGCGTGTTCTACGTCTTTTGCATCTCCAAATAAATTTTAGAATGAGCTCATTATTTTCTACCAGAGGCCTTCTGAAATTCTGACGGAGATGCATTGAATCTATATATCAGTTTGGGGAGAATTGACACCTTGACAGCATTGAGTCTTCTGATTGATGAATTTTTTTTTTAAGATTTTATTTTATTTTTAAAGACTTAATTATTTGAGAGAGAAAGTTGGGGGGAGGGGTAGAGGGAATCTCAAGGAGACTCCTTGCTGAGCCTGGAGCCTGACTGGGGGCTCAACTCAGGGCTCAACATGGGGCTCAATCCCATGACCTTGATTTTTTTTTAATTTTTTTTTTTTTTTTTATTCTACAGAGACAGAGACAGCCAGAGAGAGGGAACACAAGCAGGGGGAGTGGGAGAGGAAGAAGCAGGCTCATAGTGGAGGAGCCTGATGTGGGGCCTCGATCCCATAACGCCGGGATCACGCCCTGAGCTGAAGGCAGACGCTTAACCGCTGTGCCACCCAGGCGCCCCAATCCCATGACCTTGAGATCATGAGCCAAAACCAAGAGTCAGATGCTTAACCAACTAAGCCAGCCAGGTGCCCCTGATTGATGATTACTGTTTACTGTGTCATTATTTTAGATCTTCTTAAATTTTTCTCAGCAATATTTTCTAGGTTTACACATTTGATAAATTTACCCTTAAGTATATATAATATATCCTTGACATTTATGAGAAAATTTTGGTCTTTGAAAACTCCATTTTTGAGAACTGCATAATAACATATAATTTTCTGAAGAAATGTTCTTGAAATTTTTAAGCAATCACTTGATCTCTGTTGTGACTGTAACAATATGCTTGAGGAGAAGTAAAGAACCCCAATGCCAGGCTGAAATTCACACACTATCTAGGCATCTGGGCCTTGCTTTCTGACTAAATGCTCTATTTTCATTGCCCACCAACCTTAAAGAAACTTTCATTCAAATTTCCACCCTATTAAAATTATAAATCCTTATATCATCGATTTTCAGGCTCTCTGTCAAGATAAAACCCTGAATTCTGAAGCCAAGAGAACATGGATGTTTCTACTGTAGTGTGCATCTCTCTCTTCGAACCCTTTGTTTACAAGCCACCTTCCCTAATTCAATATGCGTTCTAGGGCAGGAGCCTTGTCTCATTTCTCCTTGTAACCCCAGTGCCAGGAAGTGCCTGACATAATGAATATTTTTTGGTAACTGATGGATGAGTAAAGTCAAGGTCGATTTGCACTCCTCAAGAAAGGAGACCATAAAAGCTGAGGGGAGCAGAGGCTAGAATTAAAGTCAGGAATAGGACTCAGCAACAGGAATACTAAAAGACTGGCAACTCAGTGGGAAGTTGAAACTCAGGAGTTAACCTGGTAGAGTCCAACTTCATTCTGGCAGACAGTTCCTTGCACCTTCTCACATGCTTTAAAAGCTGCATATTCTTAAAGGCAACGTCCAACTCATTGACATTACATTTCTCTTCACTTCAGTAGATACTTACTGAATCCTTGCCATGTGCCAGGCACACGGCTAACCCATGGGGAGAAAAGATGAGCAGGGTAACATCCTCCCCTCAAGGAACTCATGGTCTAGTCATAGATACAGACATAGAGACAAGTGATTCTCATAACATAGGCAATGGTAGAGGAGAGCATTGAATACTCTGAGATAGGAAAAGGGGGAGTATTTAGCCCAACCTGGAGGTGTGGTGATCAGAAAAGGCTTCTAGGAGAAAATGATCCCCGAACTGAATCTTTTTTTTTAAAGACTATTTTTTGGGGGCGCCTGGGTGGCTCAGTTGGTTAAGCGTCTCCCTTCGGCTGAGGTCATGATCCCAGGGTCCTGGGATCGAGCCCCGCGTCGAGCCCAGCATCAAGCTCCCTGCTTAGCGGGAGCCTGCTTCTCCCTCTCCCCTCTTGTGCTGTCTCTCGCTATCTCTGTCACTATCTGTCTCTCTTTCTCAAATAAATAAAGTCTTTAAAAAAAATTTTTTTTAAATAAAGACTTTCTTATTTTTTATTTTCATTTTTATTTATTTGAAGAGCTAAGTTCTTTTTTTTTTTTTTAAAGATTTTATCTATTTATTTGACACAGAGAGAGAGAGCACAAGCAGGGGAGCAGCAGAGGGAGAGGGAGAAGCAGGCTCCCCGCTGAGCAAGGAGCCTGATGCAGGACCCCATCCCAAGACCCAGAGTTCATGACCTGAGCCAAAGGCAGACGCTCAACCAACTGAGCCATGCAGGTGACCCAAGCTCAGAGATTCTTTCCTGGGCTGTGTCCAGTCTGCTAATAAGCCCATCAAAAGCAGTCTTCAGTTTTGTTAAAATGTTTTTGACCTCCAGTATTTCTTTTTGATTCTTTCTTAGGATTTCTATCTGTCTGCTTACATTACCTCTCTGTTCTTGCACATTGTTTGATCTATCCATTTGAGTCCTTAGCATATTAAGAATAGTTGTTTTATTTTTATTTTTTTTAAAGATTTTATTTTGTTTATTTGACAGAGAGATAGACACAGCCAGCGAGAGAGGGAACACAAGCAGGGGGAGTGGGAGAGGAAGAAGCAGGCTCCCAGCAGAGATCAGGGCTGGGATCAGGCCCTGAGCCGAAGGCAGACACTAAACGACTGAGCCACCCAGGCGCCCCAAGAATAGTTGTTTTAAATTCCCAGTCCGATAACTTCACCATGCAATGTCTGGCTTGATGCTTGCTTTGTCTCTTCAAACTGTATTTTTTGCCTTTCAGTATGCCCTTGTATTTTCCTGGTGGCTGAACATGATGTTCTGGGTAAAAGGACTAGTATAAATAGGCCTTTAGTTATGTGATGGTAAGGTGTGTGTGTTGCGGGGGGGGGGGGGGGGGGGGGGGGGGGGGGGGGGGGGAGAGCATTCTACACCTGAACTAAATCTTAAAGAATGAATAGGACTTGCCAGGTGTGAAGCAGGGAGGACAAAGGCAAGAAGTGGGGCGTGTGCTACACTAATGGCCTGAAGCAAAAGAGGCGGCAGGAGCAAAATCTCCCTTTCTTAAGACCTCTCAAGACTAAAACATTTTGGCAATGACCTCATATTAGCTGACACCCTGGCCAGGTTGGGATCATGCCCAAATCAGCTTTACTGTCTTCACATTGTCCAGCCTAGAGCATGAGTTCTGTACACAAGTGTTGTAAAACTAATCAGTAATAATCCCGATGATGGAAGACATCTGTGCTACACTGTCTTACACTGGACGAATGTAAGTTGGGCCTGAGGTCACACGAGACCAGTCTCACCCTTACATTACTGAATAAATTAGAATCGCCTCAAATCATGGATGGCCTTATTACCGCCACTCCTCATACCAGTACGGCTATTGCTGGCCCAACAATATAAATACCGTAGTAGTATATATTGTATTTGCATATATATGGATGGATATATATAGAGAGAGATGTAATGACAACTTCAAATTTTAAAAATAGGTTTTTTTAGGGGCACCTGGGTGGCTCAGTCTGTTAAGAATCTGCCTTCGGGGGCGCCTGGGTGGCACAGCGGTTAAGCGTCTGCCTTCAGCTCAGGGCGTCATCCCGGCGTTATGGGATCGAGCCCCACATCAGGCTTCTCCGCTATGAGCCTGCTTCTTCCTCTCCCACTCCCCCTGCTTGTGTTCCCTCTCTCTCTGGCTGTCTCTATCTCTGTCAAATAAATAAATAAAATCTTTAAAAAAAAAAAAAAAAAGAAGAATCTGCCTTCGGCTCAGATCAGGTCCCAGGGTCCTGGGATCCAGCCCTGCCCTCGTCAAGCTCCCTGCTCCGCAGGAGCCTGCCTGTCCCTCCCCCTCTGGTGCGGCTTCTGCTTCCCCGCTCTGGCTTGTGCTCTCTCTCTCAAACAAGTAAATAAAATCTTTACAAGATAAAAATAGGGTTTTTTAAAAAGATTTTATTTTTCAGTAATCTCCACTCCCAACGTGGGCTTTGAACCCACAACCCTGAGATCAAGTGTCCCAAGCTCTACTGACTGAGCCAGGCAGGTGCCCCTAAAAATACTTTCATATACATTACCATAGCTGATCTTTATAAAATACCAATGAAAAGTTTCTAGGTATTCAGTTAACAAATAGTTATTAAACACCAAAATGCAGTCAGACTGTGTTAGCTGCCTCAGGGATACAAAAGGCATGTTGAAACGATAGTTATTTGTCACTAAAAGGATTATTTGGTCCGGCTCTCTTATTTGATAGGCAAGCCCTACAGGTAAGAGAGTTTAAACATTTGGCCCCTGCCTGCAGAGCCCACGACTGTCTAACAATGTAGCAGGCAAGGGGCACCTGGGTGGCTCAGTTGGTAAGCGTCTGCCTTCGGCTCAGGGCGTGATCCTGGCGTTCTGGGATCAAGCCCCACATCAGGCTCCTCTGCTGGGAGCCTGCTTCTTCCTCTCCCACTCCCCCTGCTTGTGTTCCCTCTCTCGCTGGCTTGTCTTTCTGTCAAATAAATAAATAAAATCTTAAAACAAAAAAACAAAAACCCACAAAAAAACCAATGTAGCAGGAAAGATGAAATGAAACAGGTGAAACAATTCAAAAGCCATCAGGCACTCCATGATATGGCCCTGAGAGAAGGGAAAGATCCGTAGAGAAGGAAGGCGACAGGACTGAGGAGCAGACATAGTTCTGGGCACTTCTGCATGATGTTAGTCCTTGAAACACATGTCCTCATCAGCGTCTTCTTCATTGATGGTTAACACTAAAGCTGAAAGAAGTCAGGGTAGTTGCCAAAAGCCACACACTACAAGTGTTGGACCTGGAACGCAGAGCCAGTCCTGTCTGAATTCCAAACGTGGGTTATTTAAATACTTCAAACTACCAAAGCCCGAAAGGCACAGCCTCTGTGTGGGATGAGAAAAGCTTTTCAAAAGTGCTGGGAAAAAAAGAGTGGGATTAACCTCAGCAGAGCCTTGAAACCGGGAAACTGTGTTACTTAGGCAGGCAATGGGAAGCTTCTGTTGGTTCTTAAGTTGAAGAAGTAACACAGCCATTATCAGGGAAATTTAGAGTGGGAGAGACTCTTGGGTTAGAAGTTGTGTAGCGGTCTATTTATAGCGCTGCTTACATACAGATATTTACTCCAATTATGAGTTAAGTGACCACTTGACAGGAGCTCACTTCTTATCAGGCAGTACATTGGCTAGCTCTGGTCACCGATAACTCTTTTTTTTTTTTTTAAGATTTTATTTATTTGTCAGAGAGAGCAGGAGCTGGGGGGAGAGGCAGAGGGAGAAGCAGACTCCCCGCTGAGCGGGGAGCCCAATGCGGGGCTCAATCCCAGGATGCTGGGATCATGACCTGAGCTGAAGGCAGATGCTTAACTGACTGAGCCACCCAGGCGTCCCAGCCAATAGCTTCTTAGTAAGCATACTTTGTATTTCTTCAACCAAAAGAACAAAACAGCTCAGGGACCAAGGTCAGAGCTTTGTATGTCACTCCTGGAGATCTTCTAGGTGAGCACAAAGCCAAGAATCCTCCTCACCTTTTCATCCACGCCATTCTTTCACAAAGGCTTGGTGAACACTTGCATGTGCTAGACACTCTCTAGGGCCTTGGGCTACAAGGATCCCTGCCCTTTCGAAGCTTACATTCTAGTGAGGAGAGGTAATAAATGTTAAACATCATCATAATCGAGGGGCGCCTGGGTGGCACAGCGGTTAAGCGTCTGCCTTCGGCTCAGGGCGTGATCCCGGCGTTATGGGATCGAGCCCCACATCAGGCTCTTCCGCTATGAGCCTGCCTCTTCCTCTCCCACTCCCCCTGCTTGTGTTCCCTCTCTCGCTGGCTGTCTCTATCTCTGTCAAATAAATAATAAAATCTTTAAAAAAAAAACAAAACATCATCATAATCGAAACAAAGTCAAAGACATAGTGTGTTCAGAGATGTGTAGTTCAGAAATACAAGGGAGCCGTGAAGTGGTAGGCAGGGCTGGGAGCGGTGGGCTGGCGGAGGCCGTATGAGTTCCATGTGCTCAGAGAAAGCATCCTTTGAGAAGGCAACATTGAGAAAAGACTTGAAAGGAGTGGGTTATCTGTGCAGATCTCTGGTGGAAGAACATTCTGGCAGAAGGAATGGCAGCTGACAAGCGCCTGAGGAGGCTGCAGGCCTGCATATCTGAGGAGCAGCAAGGAGGTCAGGGTAGCTAGAGTAGAGTGAGTATGGGAGGCCTGGTTGGAAACAGGAAGGAGAAGTGGTGGAGGTCCTCGTAGACCAGGGGCAGGAATTTGACTGATATCCTGAGGACAATGGGGAATCATTGTAGGGTTTTGAGGAGAAGTGTGAACCTACTTTAATTTTAGAAGGATTCCGCAAGCTTCTGGGCTAAGAGTTGACAGCACAGGGAGAGCAAGGATGGGAGCAGAGAGACCAGTCGGGGTTATTGCAGTGGCCCAGGTAAGAGATGATGGCGGCTCAGACCAGGCTGGTGGCAACTTGAGGTTGTGTTTTGTTGCAGTCTGCACCTCCCTGCATCAACCTGAAGTAAATGCTTTCTAAAATGTGTTTTTACAGGGCACCTGAATGGTTCCGTTGTTAAATGGCTCAGGTCATGATCTCAGGGTTGTGGGATTGAGCCCCCTGTCAGGCTCTGCACTCAGCAGGGAGTCTGCTTGAGATTCTGTTTTCCTCTGCCCCTCCCTGCTGCTCTTGCTCTCTTTCTCTCTAAAATAAATAAATGAATCTTTTAAAAAATGTGCTTTTGCGTGTAGAACTTGACCCACCACCGGTCACTCTTTCCTCGGCTTTATTTCCTCTCCCCAGGTTTATTTCCTCTTCCCTGACTCTGAAGGTGGGCATAGTCAACCCAACTTCCCTTCCCAGTCACTTCCCGAGACAAGCCACAAGACCTTTCCACTTTGCAGATTTTATTGCAAAATCACTAAAAGAATGCTGAGAAGAGATAAGGAAACTAACACAGATGAGAAAGTGACCAAGGTGAATTTCCTAGTTTGTATAGTAGCAGTGCCTGGTCGATAGTTTCTGACTGCCTCTATGATTCGTGGTTTTGGGAACCTCAAATACTTTTGTCTTTGCTTTTATTGTTGAAGAATGGGCCTCCCTAACCCTGCTCCCCAGCCTCTACACCCCCACCCCCCGCAACACTAATTTTTTTCGTTAAGGTCTCTTGATTCCACATCCGACCTACACTCCTTACAGTTCACTAAACTCTGTCACAGTTATTTAACACCTGCCTCTGGCCCTGTCTTTTAATTTCCCTGGCTGACTATAGGCCAGGAAAAGACCTTTCTCCTTCCTTCCCATCTTTCTCTCTTCCCTTCCGTAAGCCCCCAAGTGCTCTGGTGCCAGGTATTCAGCCCATGGTCATTGTCCTTTCCCTCGACTGTAAACTCTTGGGGCTCCTGAGCTCCATGTCTACACTGCAGTGACTTGCTCTCTTTTCCTCTTAAACTCCAGTTTCCTTATTGTGGCTTTTGTTCTCTGTTCCCTTTTAGGTCTCAAACTGCCTCTCCAGCATCACCGCCCTAACCGCCCCCCCCCCGACCCCCCGGGTTCACACTCCATCTGCTCCGGCCACTCCATGCCTCAGGCCGACCCTACTGCTCATTTTCCCATGCCTTCGCTCTGGCTGTCTCCTACCTTAACTGTCCGTTTCTGCCCATCCTTTAGCCATGGAAATCCTACTTCTCCTTAAAGCTTTGCTCAGTTCTAATAGCCCTTCCTCTGTAAAGCTTTCCCTGCTCCCCAGCTAGAATGGATGAGAACTGGTGACAGCCCCCCACTCTGCTTTGCTGGCAGTGATCCCTGCTCGGGATCTCTTTCTTAATGAAAAGGCTATCATATTACGTAGGTAAGGACCTAATTCTCAGAAAGGTGTCATGTTGGATAGCTGCTTGCTAAAATATTTTATCTAAGGTGTTGATTAGCTGATAAAGTTTAACTTATGAATATGTGATGTAGGTAATTACAGTAAAGAGATTATATCATTGAGAGTCAGGAGACCTGAATTTGAATCTCAGCTCCGATCCTCCCTACCTTCCTTCCTAGCTTCCTTCCTTCCTTGTTTCTTCTTTCTTTTGATAATTATTCTAAAAATGTGAAGTGTATCTCATAGAGGATGGCAGACACAGTGAAACAGGAGGATTGAGTGACTAGTCATATACCGAATGCTAAATGCACGGACCTCCTAACCCTTTTTCCCACTTGGCTTCCTTTACTGTCAAGGCAGGCAACTGAAAGAGATTTCTCTGGGGAATCTTGTTCCCCGCAAGTGACCAACGCAGATCACCCCTCCTTTGAAGCTCAAAGTCAACAATTCCCACAGATGTGCTCAGAGATTTCAACAGCTCTTTAGTCCCTGACTCTTTACCAAGAGCAGAGTGGACAGCCAACACTATCGGATATCTGAGAAAAGCCTCTAATACTGAAGAAAAAACATTTTTTTTCATGGGAAAATGTAACTCTTATGATACCTGAAAAATAGTATCACAAAGGGAAGAGAATATATAAAACAATCAAGTGTGCTGGGCATCCTCATTGCTGATACTGAGTGTCCCTGTCTGTAGGCCTCTCAAAGAACAGAGCTAGAACATAAACATACCTGTACTAACACACGGAGTTATCATTATCTCTCCAAGTATCTATCGGTATCTATATTGAGCTAAACATGAATTTACTCTGCTATCTCCCACTATAACCCAGTGCCATATGGTTCATTCTAGTTTGCTCCCCTTTCTTCTCCATTACCTCTCACTCCAACAGTGAGAAACCTGGTTCCCACCATCTGCCATCCACATACTTATTTGTTCATTCCCAGTATACTTGTATGGGAGTTTTGGAATTGTTAACCCATACCTCTAAGGTAAACAACTTTACCAACTAGAGGACAAAGCATACATAGAGTTCTTTTTGTCTTTCGTCTTATGGTCTAGAGTCCCCAAAGTTTCGTAAGTCAATACCTTTCTTTCCCCACCCCCTTCCATGAAGTTATGCCATTTATAATACAGTTAGATTCTTTTGTCACACCTTGCATTCCAATCTAGGCTCTTCTGTCCTTCTAATTGATTTTTGTAAGTTTGCATGCATTAAGATGCACTGTTTGTGTTATAAAATCCTATTGGTTTTGACATATGGATAGTGTCATGATCGATGTATTTTTTCTTGCATAAACAGTGTTAGAAAAAGTAAAATGAAAGTGAGCAAGAGAAGAGGATAAGGAAGAAGCGAATAGGTGTAAATTATCAGCAGAGTTATACTTATTAAGTTAGGCAGTAAAGTCATTATGTAAATAATAAACAAATAATAGTTAAGACCATACATGGTCCAATATTAGTAGGTACCTATGTACCAAGGTTTATGAATTATGGATATGATCAAATTGTATGGACTTTCTATCCCCATCAAGGTGGAAAATGGGCCATCTGGCATCCACAGAATTTTTAATTGAAAAGGTCAAAAACTATCCATGAGTTCCTTGATGGATGAGTAGATAAATAAAATATGGCATATACATAGAATATTATTTAGCCTTAAAAGGAAAGAGATTCTGTCACAGACTATAATAGAGATGAACCTTGAGGACATCACGCTAAGTGAAATAAGCCAGTCACAAAAGGACAAATATTGTCTGATCCCACTTACATGAGGGACCTGAAGTAGTCAAACTCACAGAGACAGAAATTAGAACAGTGGTTGCCATCAGCTGGGGAGGGGTGGAATGAGGAGTTAGTGTATAACAGGTGCAGAATTTCAGCTGGGGGAGATGAGAAAATTCTGGAGATGGATGGTGGTGATGGTTGTACAACAATGTGAAATGTACTTAATGGCACAGAACCATACACTTAAAAATGCTTAAAACAGTACATCTTATGTTAGATACACCTTATCACAGTGAAAAAGAACAGGCAAAACAGAAGAAACAGGTTTGCCCTTCCCTAACAGGAGTCAGAGTGAACTATGCGTAGGAATTAAGACAACGTCTCCTTGAGTTCTTTTACCCCATCATCAAGAGTGAAGAGGGGTCCCTGCACTGGCCCATGAACCAACTAAGACCACACATCTCTCTGGTCTTCTATCCCATCAGGTGTCAAAGAGGGAGTCCCCATCCCAGACTAACCCCTGGTTTTCTGAAAAATCTCAACTCCTTCAACAGGTGTCAAAGTGAAGTCTGCATCTGGTATAAACTTGCCCCTCCCCTAACAGGGCCAAGAGAGAACCTGAATACTTGAGAACCTGACCATGACCTTTCCTCTCCCTCAGGCTTTCTACCTACATCAGAAGAAGACAAGAGGAGACACAAAGTGGGACTGAGAACTTAACATCCACAGACTCCCTTGCTTAACAGGGGTGAAAAAATGATGCCCAGATATCCACCGCTCCGTATTCCCCAACGACATTCAACTGACTTGAACGACTGTCTTGAATCCATTAGAACTAATCTCATAATGTCCTTTACCTCTGTTTATGTCTCAAAAAGCCCATGTAATCCCTTCTGTTGGAAGAGGCAGTCCACTATGGGCCGTGAATGTCCCTGCAGAGGGAACCAAACTGCAAGACTCAGTATCCTGTGATGCTGGGCAGTTTCAATAGTCACTTGAGCAACTAGGTAGGTCAAGGTGACGGGGGTATGACAGCTGTCTGTCTATTCAACTGCACCCTCCCAGCCCCCGAGGGAGGGGGACTGGCTCAGCATACAAATGCACTGAATCCTTGGCCCTGCAATTCTCAGTCACGGCATAAGCTCCTGCGATGTACAGCCTCCATCTGGGCCTGTTGTCATCCTGGGGGACCTAAGGACAAAGGGAATCAGTGCAATTAGGCTGGTACTCCTGCTGTTTGCTGTGCTGTAAGTAAGAAGCTGTCTTGCTCTGATCCATTAAGTTTCCCCGTCAGCATTTAGCCACCAGGGAATCGTGCCAACCCCCCCCCCGCCCCGCCCCAGCTATCATCTTTGGAGTCTTGTTACTTCCTGCCTTCCTCTAAGAGGGTGAGGTTCTTCCTTGACACTTCCTATCCCACATCCTAATCCCCATAAAGTTTGGCATACCCCCTACTGGGTCCCTTCTCTTCTCCTTGCTGACTCCTAAAACCCTACCACTCTTTACTCTAAAATTTGTGATCCATTATCAGCAAAATCACCTATATTCTCAAATATTTCTTGAACAGTCCCTCCATCTTCTTGCCATAAACGCCATTTCAAGTGGTGGCTGGATTTGCTCCCACGACTGTCATACCTCTGGGACTAGACGTGGGGCAGGTGTCCTGCCACTTTCTGATCATCCCCACTCTTTCCTCCCCGATAATCCCAATATCAAAATCTCGTGCTATCAAACACCACCCATTACCCCTCATAGCTCCAGTCATCTACGAATGTTCTCCCCACCCCAAAACATCCCCTCATTTATCTACTAATTTAGCTCCTGGCTTACTCTCCAGAATGATTCATGTCTTAATTCTTGGTAATCCCAATAAACATGCGCATGATTTTTCTAACACCCTGTCTCTTAGTCCTTTCACCTCCTCTCCTCCATTCCTATTGTTCTCCACCTTATTTCCATCTTATTTTATCAGTATCCACAATCTTTCATCAGGGCCATGCATTTCACTCTCTGACCACCCGTCACTCTTTTCTGACCACCATGTCCTTTTTTTTTTTTTAATAAAGATTTTATTTATTTATTTGACAGAGAGAGGCAGCGAGAGAGGGAACACAAGCAGGGGGAGTGGGCGAGGGAGAAACAGGCTTCCCGCTGAGCAGGGTGCCTGATGAGGGGCTCAATCCCAGAAGCCTGGGAACATGACCTGACCCGAAGGCAGGCGCTTAACGACTGAGCCACCCAGGTGCCCCTGACCACTGTATTCTTGTCAGTACCCTGACACCATAATTCTTCAATCACCCAGGACCTCCTGTCCTCCTCATACCTTTTCACTAGACTCTCTCCCTTGATGTCTTCTCTCCCCTCCTCTATCTAGTTTAAATTCCACAATTAATCATTATATCAATACCTCTGTATGTATTCCAACTCTTACACTTTTCTTTTTTTTTTTTTTTTAAGATTTTTTATTTATTTATTTGACAGAGATAGAGACAGCCAGCGAGAGAGGGAACACAAGCAGGGGGAGTGGGAGAGGAAGAAGCAGGCTCATAGCAGAGGAGCCTGATGTGGGGCTCGATCCCATAACGCCGGGATCACGCCCTGAGCTGAAGGCAGACGCTTAACCGCTGTGCCACCCAGGCGCCCCTCTCTTACACTTTTCTTGATTGATCATATTTATCTGGCATAACCACAGCCCTGGATACATAAGCACTTTCACCTGTTTTGAACAGCTGAGAGTCACTGGAACAAAAACATAGCTTTGCTGGCTGGTCCCACTTCACAATCCAGACCATGAATTTCAAGTGTTCCCTTATGCTGCCCAGCAATCATGCTACAGTACATACATGGTACACGATACAGCCGGTTCACTCATCCACTTTTCTGCATGAGAATTGCATAACTTCTCTCTCCTCAAAACATCTCAACTCCCACCCAGATCACGATCTTGGCTCCTACTTTCCTGAGAAAGTTGAAGCGAACAGAAGACTTTCACAGATTCCCAACACCACGTTTACCCATCTTCCTATGATCACAGGTAAATCTCCGTGCTCCTGCTTTAAGCCAACCCACCCACCGTGCCCTAGATTCCATACTTGTCATGTAATGAAGGACATCACTCCGGCAATCGTCCCTTCTTTTTCCAAAAAGCGTTATGTTTCGCTCGTCATCAGGTAATCCTCTTCAGCAAACAAACGTTTTCCTTCTTCCTCAATGTTTTTCTTCCAGTTTCTGTTGGGCTAACTCCTTCACCTTTTCTTTTTTCTTTTTTTAAAATATTTTATTTATTTATTTGACAGAGATAGAGACAGCCAGCGAGAGAGGGAATACAAGCAGGGGGAGTGGGAGAGGAAGAAGCAGGCTCACAGCGGAGGAGCCTGATGTGGGGCTCGATCCCACAACGCCGGGGTCACGCCCTGAGCCGAAGGCAGATACCCAACCGCTGTGCCACCCAGGCGCCCCTGACTCCTTCACCTTTTCAAGTCTTTACTCCAAGCCACCTCCTCAGTAAAGCTCCTGCTGACCCCCCCTCCCCGCGCCACTGAACCCTTTATCTTGTTGTGCTCCTACTTTTTATCTGTCATATTTGTCCCCTTCTAACATATTTTATAGCTTATTTTAAAATCATTTTTATGGTTTATTGTTTGATTCCCCCCACTGGTAGTAAGCTTTGTAAAGGCAGGGATCTTTGTTCTGTTCACTGACGTATTCTGCGTCTCTAGAACAGTGCCTGCCCTAGTCGGGCCTCAGCAAATACTTGTGGGAACAAAGGATGATTGGACCTGAGGCCTAAAAGAAATCTCACCAAAGGAAATAAAACTAAATTGGAATAAAGGGAAAGATCTACCATACTCTTGAATGGGAAGACTCAAAACAATTAAGATGTTGCCAATTGATGACAAGAATTAAAAGAAATTCCACTTAAAATCCCACTTCAATTTGTAAAAAAAAAAAAAAAAGATTTAACTTCTTCTATATTTTAATAATACCCAAAACAGAGAGAATAATATCGTGGATCCCTGTGTTCTCATCACTCAGCTTAAATAAGTACCAACTTATTGCTATTTTAAAATTTGCCTTATCCCCCCATCTACACTCCCAGATGATTTAATTTTTTTATTTCTCCCAAATTGTTCACCTTTTTTAAAAAAAAGATTTTATTTATTGGGGTGCCTGGGTGGCACAGTGGTTAAGCGTCTGCCTTCGGCTCAGGGCGTGATCCCGGTGTTATAGGATCGAGCCCCACATCAGGCTCCTCTGCTATGAGCCTGCTGCTTCCTCTCCCACTCCCCCTGCTTGTGTTCCCTCTCTCTCTGGCTGTCTCTATCTCTGTCGAATAAATAAATAAAATCTTTTTTAAAAAAAGATTTTATTTATTTATTTATTTGCCAGAGAGAGAGAGCACAAGCAGGGGGAGCAGCAGGCAGAGGGAGAAGCAGGCTCCCCACTGAGCAGGGAGCCCAATGTGGGGCTCGATCCCAGGACCCTGGGATCATGACTTCAGCTGATGGCAGGTGCTTAACTGACTGAGCCACTTAGGCATCCCTCAAATTGTTTATTTTGAAGAACTTGAAGAAGAGTTGCAAGAATTGTTCAAGCAAACAAATGAACACCCCAGATTCACCAATTGTTAATATTTTCTCATATTTCCATATTAACATAAATATATTCTATCCTATTCTGCCTCTCAGAAAAAATAAAACTACCTGTATATTAAAATACACACACATGGGGGGCGCCTGGGTGGCTCAGTCGTTAAGAGTCTACCTTTGGCTCAGGGCATGATCCCAGGGTCCTGGGATCGAGCCCATCAGGCTTCTCCGGTGGGAGCCTGCTTCTTCCTCTCCCACTCCCCCTGCTCTGTTCCCTCTCTCGCTGGCTGTCTCTCTCTCTGTCAAATAAATAAATAAAATCTTTAAAAAAAATAAATAAAATACACACCCATGGATATGCACTGCATGTAGTACAGTGAAATTGCACGTGCTAGTGTGTAGGCCTCCCGAAGATTGTGCATATATGTGAATATATACATATACTGTTACCAGTAGTTGTAAACTTTGTGACCTTTCATAACAGGGTTTTAAATTTTGATAAGATTATCTCCATGTTTATGTGGGAGAAAAAATATTCAAGATAGGCAAGAAAATTATGAAAAAGAGCAGTGATGATAAACTAGCCTTAACAGATATATCATAAATCCTCTGTAATAAAAATATATGAGACTAGAAAAGAGAATCCAGAAATAGATTCAAATATATATGATAATTTTATGTATTAAAAATGCGATCTGAATTATGGGAGAAAGGTGGTTTATTTAATACACAGTGCTAGAACAATTGACTATCCATCTTGAGAGAAAAGGTTTATTACCTCATGTCATATACAAAAAATTCATTTTAAGTGGTTAAAAACTTCGATGTAAACAACAATGCAAATTATAGAAGAAAATCGAGGCACCTATATATATAAACTCAATGTTATGCGACCTTTAAATCAAGACAGGAGACTTAGGAATTATACAAGAATGGAGTTAACAGTATTTTAAAAATGCTTTTGTGTAAAAAGATTCCATAAACAATGCCAAAAGACTACTAACACATCGAGAAAATTTTCACAATACAAAGGACATATAAGGACTAAGAACTATAAAATGTAAGAGGTTTTTAAAATTTTGTGACAAAAAGACAAACAACACAGAGAAAAGAGGACAAAAGATTTGAACGGACAATTCACAGAAGAGGAAACACAAATGACCAGAAAGCATATGAACAGATGCTCATCTTCCCAGCAGTCGGAGAAAGGCAAATTCAAGTACAATGCTGTCATTTATGCCTATCAAGTGGGCAAGAATGAGAGTAACCATGCCTACCGCTGACCGTGACATAGAAAAGGAAGGACTGTCATTCTGGTGGAAATACAAATCTTGTTGACCTTTTGGAAAGCGATCTAGAAACATCTGTTAAAATTTAAAATGCACATACCCTTCACCTAGGCAATCCCGCTGTTGGGAATCTATCTCGTAATAATAAAGGGTGATAAGGGTGCCTGGGTGGTTTCGTTGGTTAAGCGTCTGCCTTCAGCTCGGGTCATGATCTCAGGGTCCTGGGATCGAGCCCAGAGTTGGGAGGGTCCCTGCTCAGCGTGGTTCTCCCTCTCCCTCTGCTGCTCCCCCTGCTCGTGCTTTGTCTCTTTCAAATAAGTAAATAAAATCTTTTTAAAAAATAGTAAAGGGTGACAATTATTGAGTACGTATTTTGTGCCAGTCTCTGTTCCATGCACAATAACATATTCTCTCATTTAATCCTTGCAATGACCCTATGAAGTAAGAACTATTATTATCCTTATTTTATAGGGATTAATGAGAAACCCGTGGCACAGAGAGATCAGGTGATTATAGACCACGGATAATAAGCGAGGAACGGGGTTTCAAATCTAGACCATCTGAATCCAGGGTTTGTACTCCTAACCACCACCTGAACCCTCCTTTCATAATAGAAATTAAAACAACAGTGTGTGAGGATATAAGGACAAGGGTATGCCCTGCAGCAGTGTTGGTAATGGCAGAAGCCAGATGCAAGGAGAATAACCACCCACAGGAAATATTTGAATAATCTGTGGACCATTCATGCCATGAAATACTACGCAATGATGAAAAGCAGTGCATAAGATCTATACCAGTTGGTTTTGAGGGATTTCCACAATGTAGTGAGAAAAGCAAGGTAGAAAGAAACATACATAATATTATCTAATTTTTTGTAAGACAAACACAAACCCCCTCAGCATTATGAAGACAAACAACCCAATTAAAAAATGGGCAGACACCACACCAAAGAAAATATAAAAATGGCAATATGCATAGGAAACATGCTCCACATCTTATGTCATTAGGAAATTGCAAATTAAAACAATGAGATACTGGGGAGCCTGGGTGGCTCTGTTGGTTAAGCATCTGACTCTTGATTTCAGCTTGGGTCATGATCTCAGGGTTGTGCGACTCAGCCCTGGGTGGGGCTCCACGCTCAGGATGGAGTCTGCTTGGGATTCCATCTCCCTCGCCCCTCCCTCCATTCATGCTTTCCATAGTGCACATGCGCACTTGCTCTCTCTCTCTCTCTCTCTCTTAAATAAATAAATAAATAATCTTAAAAAGAAAAAGGTCAGTGGTTGGAGTGTGGAGGGAAGGATGAACAGGAAGAGCACAGGGAATTTTTAGGGCAGTGGAACTATTCTGTATGACACTATATCAGTGGGTACATGTCATTACACATTTGTCCAAGCCCATAGAATTTACGTCATGAAGAGTGATCCTGAGTATAAATTATGGACCATACATACATGGACTTTAGTTAATAAGGCATCAATGTTGGCTCATCAATTGCAACAAATATACAATAATGCAAGATGTTAATAATCAGGTGGGGTGCCTGGATGGCTCAGTCATTTTAAGCACCTGCCTTCGCCTGGAGTCGTGGTCCTGAGGTCCTGGGATCGAGCCCCACATCGGGATTCCTGCTCAGTGGGGAGCCTGCTTCTCCCTCTCCATCTGCCTGCTGCTCCCCTTGCTTGTGCTCTCTCCCTCTCTCTCAAATAAATAAATAAAATCTTAAAAGAAAAGATGTTAATAATAGGGGAAATGTGGGGGTGGGAGTGGTATGGGGTATGTGGGAATTCTGTATTTTCTGTTCAATTTTTCTGTAAACTTGACTGCTCAAAAATATCAAGTCTAGGGGCGCCTGGGTGGCACAGCGGTTAAGCGTCTGCCTTCGGCTCAGGGCGTGATCCCGGCGTTATGGGATCGAGCCCCACATCGGGCTCCTCTGCTGTGAGCCTGCTTCTTCCTCTCCCACTCCCTCTGCTTGTGTTCCCTCTCTCTCTGGCTGTCTCTATCTCTGTCAAATAAATAAATAAAATCTTTAAAAAAAAATATCAAGTCTATTTATTAGAAACAGATTCCCTAATATGTGGCTTTCTGTGTGTTTATGTATAATCATATGGGCATTTTCTTAGAAAGCTAAGAAAGACAACATACCCAGGTTTGGGTGATAGGGTGATGGTGGGAACAGGAGGGGGGTGAATATAAACTGAGCAAGTACATAAACATATCATTCAGGATCCTGAGCCAAGAAAACATCCCAGCCAAACTGGGTGGAAACAAGCCTAGAGTGGGCACACAGAAAATCTGGCACTGTATCCAAACTAGTTCCTTAGCCATACTGGTGAAAAGTTATTACCAATTTCTAAACTTGTAAATGATATGGAGTTTGTATTAAAAACAAAGCACCAGCCAACAAAACAACAAAAGGATGGCCATTAAGAAATGCCCTGCTCTCAGGCGCCTGAGTGGCTCAGTTGGTTAAGCGTCTGCCTTCTGCTCAGGTCATGATCCCAGGGTGCTGGGACCGAATCCTATATCGGGCTCCCTGCTGGGTGGTGGAGGGAGCCTGCTTCTCCCTCTCCCTTCTACCCCTCTCTCCTGCTCATGCACTGTATCGCTCTCTCTCAAACAAATAAAGTCTTTATAAAAAGAAAAAAGAAATGCCCTGTTCTGATCTCCCGTATGTGTCCATGTCCTGCCCATATTTCAAGACCCAGTTGGCTTGCCCATTTCCACGAATTTTCCCTGATTCGATCAGCTGAAAGAAAACTCTCTCCTTCCTTTGAGCTTCCATAATACGTCACCCATATCTTCTGTGGGCATCTGCTGTGGTGTATATATGTGGATATGTCTTAGTACTGTACAATACACACCCTGACCAAAATTAGCCTCCTTAAAGGCATATTTAATAGGGATCTATCGAAAATGAAGTGACATCGTGGAATAAGATATACAATTTACCACAGAGTTAAAGTAGTTTTCAACATATTAAAAGCTAGTTTAAAGTAGGCTCTTACAGTAATTTGTAATTTTTTTTTTAAAGATTTTTATTTATTTATTCGACAGAGATAGAGACAGCCAGCGAGAGAGGGAACACAAGCAGGGGGAGTGGAAGAGGAAGAAGCAGGCTCATAGCGGAGGAGCCTGATGTGGGGCTCGATCCCATAACGCCGGGATCACGCCCTGAGCCGAAGGCAGACGCTTAACCGCTGTGCCACCCAGGCACCCCTGTAATTTTTTTTTCTTACTGGCTTAAAGACTTCTGGTCTCCTCTGCCTATCTCTCCTTCCTGGTTCTCCTGCTTGGCTTCCTTTCTGCCCCTGCTATCCCTGTCCCATCCAATCTTATTATTACTGGGTCCTTACTATTGCTGGGCATTTCTGTAGGTCTTCATCTGTGCCTGCTCAACGTTCCTTTCAAATCCCCAGTTGCTAGCACCTTCTATCGGAAGAGCTTTGCACACATTGACCTTTCTCATGAAACACCTCTTTTTCAGGGAATGGGTTCTCCTTCCATTTTTCTGACCCTGCAGCTTTCTGTTCTTGTCTCTTATCTGAGCCAGCTGCCTTAGGGAGATGAGGACAATAAGAGGTTTTTCCTTTGGTGGGAAGAGTGACTCCTTGATGAGGGTCCGGTTGTGCTCCATTACCTAGACACTTGCTGTACGGGAGTGGTCAGCATACCCTTGACTTGGCAGGTGTTTCTTGCCCACCGTGAGGTGAACTCTCCTCTGGATTCTAAACTGCCTGGAGGCAGGAGCCAGGTCTTGTGTATCCTGGTGTCTCCTGCAATGTCCAGCATGGTAGTACAGTGCCATCGTCAACGTGCATTAATTCAGCGATAGTTTATTAAGTGCCCATGAGCCAGGCATTTTACCTGGTTCTAGGGAAACTAAACAATACAGTTTCTGCCTTCATAGAAACTACTTGTCTTGTGTTGGAGGTTGGAATCCATGAAAACAGAGTGGCAGAGGGTTGGCCATCAAGTTGGGTGATAGGCAAATGGAAGATAACTATACTATGTTTTCCTCGTATTTTCATGGTTGCAATTTTTCATGATAAAATGTTTAAAAAGCTATAGAACAGGGAAAATGTCCTGGGCGGAATGGGACTCTCAGGATTTTTTTTTTTTTTAAATGGATAAAGCAATCAACCCATATTATGGACTGAATGTTTGTATCTTCCCAATATTCTTATGTTAAAGCCCTAAGCCCTAAATGTGATAGTATTTAGAGATTGGGCCTTTGGGAGGTAATTAGGTTTAAATGAGGTCATGAGGGTGGGGACCATGATTGGATTAGTGTCCTTAAAAGAAGTGGAAGAGACTGGCGTTTGCTCTCTGCCATGTGGAGGACACAGCCAGAGGGCCCCGTCTGCAAACCAGGGAGAGAGCTCTCATCAGAGTCTGACCATGCTAGCACCCTGATCCTGGGCTTACAACCTCAAGAATTATGAGAAATAAAGTGCTGTTGTTTAAGTCACCCTATCTATAGCGTCTGGTCATGGCAGCCTGAGCTAAAACAGTGAGTAACCAGAACTAAGTAGAGGATGTGGTCAGAATTGACCTAATCATTAGATCAAAGCCTTTGTGATTTGAAGACCATAGAGGCAGTGTCTACAGCCACTAGAAGCATGAAATCCACTTTACAGGCTTAGAAGAGGATTGGTACCTGAAGCCTAGATGGGACCCTATTTTTCTCCTTTTTAGCATTTCTAGCATCTCTAGCCCAGATCATAGCTCTACCATAACAATAGGAAGAATGCACTGGTAAAATCCTGCCTAGAGATACTTCATCACTCTTGCTTTAGATATATTCAAGACATGCCCCAATCTCAGAAGCGCTAGATGGGGATGGCATCTTGGGATGGGGAAGGAGTTTGTCAGCAAAAGGATCAGAGTCCAAGGAGGAGATTAAGTCTTCAGGCTTCTTTGTTTTATGAATTTTCTAGCTTTCTCTGAATCATTTCAGCAACTCTGATGTAGGCTCCAAAGTTTTAGTTGCATAAGTTGCTTGCAGACTCTCGGCAGTGGTAGAAAGGAAAGAAAGCTGTTATTGTCTATACCACAACTCAGACTAATGAATTAGACATTTACTGGGGCAAATCCCCAGGTGATAATTATAGACACTAAAGATTAAGAATCACTGATTTATACCCTTTTCTCTGGTTACATTCAGGCAGCAAGCTTTAAGACCTAGGAACTTTTATCTTCCTTATATTTCATTTGATTTACTTGTCACTTAGCTAGATTACCAGTTACTGTCTCTCCCCTCAAAGAGAAGACTGAAATCCTTTCCACCTGAGGAAATCCTACAGGAGACTCAGCTTCTATTTCATTGAGTAGTCATCTTCAAAATGAATTCAGAATTAGGAACAATCCATTTTTTGCCTTCCTCCCATAAGTTCATTCCCAATGTATGAAAGATGCAAAGAGAGCACCTGTCTCTTGTTTTCAGGGAGGATAGAGTGTTGCCTGTGGCAACCACCAGACCACTAGAGATTTATTGCCGCAGGTTTCCTAAGCAACCCTGGCAACCGTCTTTGTAGGGACCCTTCAGTGGGCAAGGGCATTGGATCATCTAGATCTATTGAATCCCAAGCTATCACCTGTTTTGGACTTTTCTTGGAAGGCAGAAGGGAGTCTGATCAGCCTATTCCCCAGGGAAAGAACTAAGGATTCTCTGTCTCCTTTGGGTCCCTGGGGCAAGGCAGAAGGCAGAGAAGGCTTTCCTTGGAAAAGGCAGAGAGGCAACAGCTACTCTGATTATAGGTGAATGGCAAGAATTACCTCTTAGGGAGACCTACTTCCCAGCTCTTAGTCTGGCACCGTGGTGATAAAGTCTCTTTTCAAACTCTATTGGCACTTTGGGGTGGTGGAGAATTAATGGTTGAGTGTTCGCTCTCTGACTTGCAGACTAAGAGGTACCTTTCAATATATTTTTTAAGGTGCAATTTTTTAAAAGTAATCTCTACAGTCAGTGTGGGCCTCAAATTCACAACCCCAAGATCAAGAGTCGCATACTCTACTGACTGAGCCCGCCAGCCAGGTACCCCCACCCTTCAACATTTAAACATGCATGGTGAGCGACTTCAAGGTCCAGGGGACACTTCCTCTGGGATGTTAGTGATTCTACTTTACCAACTTTTTTGTTATCCGAAATGACTCTATTACATGAACCTTTGCTGGCTTTTAGGGCTTCCCTACTAATGTAGGGGCCCCAGCTGTCTACAAATCCCCCTCCCTCAGTGTTCCTGGTAGTTCCGTAGACGACCTAAATCCTTTATTTCCAAAATATCCACTGTACTCTATCAGGAGCTGCTGCTCTGAGTCACTCCTTTCACACTGCCTCCCATGTGCTGCCTGGCGTGGCAGCTTCTGCTAGGGGCTGTCACTGCTCTGTTGGAAACAATGCACACTGCTTGCATTCAGTAATTGTGCTGTGGTCCTTGCTGGAAAGTGGCACTCTGCAGGCTGGCACGGCCTTGACTCTGCTTTTTCTGCTGGGTGCCCTGGGTCTTTCCCACTGGGTTCCTACCAGGTCTCAAAGGAGCACCTGCTGGTCGGTAACAGAGTAGGGAATAAGTTCTCTCACTCTTCTGTGTTCTACATGTGGTAGTGGCGGTGGGGGGGAGTGCCCCAAAACAAGTTGTTTGAGCTCCAGTGTGTTATAGAGATAGGAAAATCGTTCTCTCAATGTCTATATAAGACCTGTCTTTTCTTCGAGGCCTGGACTTTAGCTAAAGAGTTGTGGCAGAGCAACAAAGACCACATTCCATTCTGACGAACAAGGTACTAACTCTTAGGGAACCTATCATGCCTGGCTCCATGTCCTCAGAGGAGGAGGTCTCTCAGATGAGGCATGGAAGGCTTCTTGCAAATACACATGTTAAACCCACCCTACCAGCTAGCCAGACACAGCCAGCCATTCCTGAGCCACCTGCAGTGAGCAAGATGAGATCCCTGACCAACCCCGTGCAGCCATGTGCTATCCTGAAGGTTTTCCATGTTTGCAAGCCTTATTTATATGTCTAGGATCTCAAGTTCCTTGAGATCAGGGGCTATGCTTCCCACTTCCCGTGTTTGTCACACTAGCATAGCCCCAGGAGTACTAACAGTAAGCAAAACCAACCTACATAACCCTTTATAACTCACAAAGTACTTTTGTAAATGTCATCTCCTTTAGTTTTTGTAGCAACCCTGTAGTGCGGCTATTACTGTCCCTATTTTGCAGATGAGATATCCCAAGCTGTCCAAGGTCACCGAGGTACCCAGTGGCGGAGCCTTGAACTGCTATGAACTGCCTCGAGCACAGGTCCCTATTATTCCCCTGGAGCACAAGGGGGCAGCTACATTGCTTCTACTCTCAATCTAGCTGCAACCTTCCCTCCATTCAACCCCTCCTAATTCCCCAAACCTCAGCAGGAAGCATGAGAGAGGGCTGAGAAAAAAACCATATGTACTTTTTCTTTCCTTTTTTCAACTAGCCCTTCTGTATTTGGGGTCTTTTCTTGCTTGCACTGCTGAGACCTTGTTATGGACTGAATATGTCTCCCCAAAATTCAGATGTCCAAGTCCCAACCCCCAATGGGAGGGCAGTTGGTGGGGGGGCCTTCGAGAGGTAATTAGGTTTGGATGAGGTCAGGAGAGTGGGTCCCCATGAGGGGATTCGTGCTCTTAAAAAGAGAAAGACAGACTAGAGCTCTCCTACTCTATTTCTGAGAGGTGAGGACGCCGCTAGATGGCAGCTGTCTGCAAGTCAGCAAGAGCCCCTCTTCCTGGAATCAAATCCACTGACACCTTGATCTCGCAAATCTCAGCCTCCAGAACGGCAAGTAATAAATTCCTGTTGTTTAGGCCACCCAGTGTATGTATCTTGTTAGGGCAGCCTGAGCTGACTAATACAGACGTCATTGTCTATTCTTTCTCTGTCTCCGACTTCCAGATCTCCGGCCTGTCATGATCGTGGAAAGGAGAGCATCCTTGTCTACTACTTTGATCTTTGGGTTTCTCAGCGTTTCTTCACTTGCTCTTAGGAGGAAACAGCATGAAGGCAAGAGTGCTGGCTTCCTAAGGAAAGAATCAGAAGATATAGCTTCCAATTCCAAACCTGCTACTCCCTGTGTGAGCTCAGACAAGTCCTTTAACATCTCCAGTGCTTGGAGAGGTGCTTCATCTGTCTGAGCCTCCATTTTCTCACCTGTATCATAAGAAGATTGAAAAACGAGATCCAGACCCTTCCTGGTATAAAATGTTCTGATTTTATCCATTTGAATTAAGATCCTAGGTCCTCCTCTGTTACTTTCGGTCCCTTGACAACCTAGCATTCTTTTTCATCAGCTCACCAATTCAGACATCCAGTCTGTCCCTCTTCCTAAGTCCTGATCACATATCTCATATTATCAGATGTAATGCTAGGCTATTTGCCTGGGAAAGGGATTTTTGCTACAGAATCAACTGCAGCATAGCATTGTCTTTGTGAGTTGTTCATTTTCTAAGACCAGCTTCTTAAACACAAGGAGTGTATTTCAGTGAATCTGGTTCATGCATACAATGTAGGAGGTGTTCGTGGCTTGTTGGTTTATATAATTTATGGTCAAGTGGTGGCCGGTTTGTTAGGTTTTGTTTTAGGTCATTCCTTTATCCCATTACATCTGGTGCTCTGTGCTTAGCCATGCTGTGCTGCCTTCTATGGAAACCATGCCAACCTCTATGCATTCTTTTTCTAGCTTGGCTCCACGAGAGGTGAGGAAGTAAGCCAGAGAATATCATTCTAGTTCTTTCCCCAGCTCATACCTCAAACGCCACTCTGGAGGAGATGTAATCATCCTCTCCCCTTGGACCTGTTAGATGTTCTGAAATAGCAGCTTTAGACTTATACACATTCAACTCTTCCAAGTCAGCAGCATTGGGGAGCAAACGGACCCCCTTGATGTGGAGGGCGAGGAGAGACCAAAGAAAGAGGCAGATCCCTCCAGATTGGTAAGCCAGGGGACTTACTTATGAGGCTTCTCTTGGGAGGCCACAAGGTGACCAGATATCCACATTTGCCTCTCAGAATCTTAGAAGTTTACGTGGAGGCCTTAACTGGGTTCAATAACTTATACCATCCAGATGGTCTCAACAAAACCTTGCTCTCTGAAGGCTATGTCCTTGAAACAGCTCCCACTGTGGACCAGCGGGACAGCAGGCAGGGCATATATTCCAAGGAGAGGGGAAGGGATGAGGAGCCTCTGATGGCCAGGGTCCAGCTTGAGTGTCCACTGGTGGTCATGTCCTTTTGATTAACTCCAACAAACAGGGTACTAAGTAAACACATCAGAGCTGAAAATAGTTCAGCCCATGAGATTACCTCCAAAATGAGACTGTAATTGACAACCCTTGAGGTCTATCAACAAGGGATAGACAGGAAATAAGCAGACATTGTTACTGCACAGAACCAGCTGAGCTTTTTCTAGCCACGTGGGATTCTTCAGGGACTCCAGGGCAAAGTTGCTGGTTTTCCCAGGAATCAGTGGGATTAGCAGTATGGCCTCCTTAAATCATTGTGTAGAAAGTGGGGTTTGTCTCTTGTTCAGTAAAATTGATGAATGTAAATGGGGAACATTTTAGTTCTTCCTCTTGTGAAAGGCTCCCTCCCAGAAGTGTTTCTCATACATTCTCCCTTCCCTGAAGTATGTATCCTTTTTTTTTTTTTTTTTTTTTAAGATTTATTTATTGGGGAACCTGGGTGGCTCAGATGGCTAAGCATCTGCCTTTGGCTCAGGTCATGATCCCAGGGTCCTGTCATCGAGTCCCACGTCGGGGCTCCCTGCTCAGTGGGGAGCCTGCTTCTCCCCCTCCTTTACAAGTCTCTCACGATCTCTGTCTCTCTCAAATAAATAAATAAAATATTTTTTAAAAAGAGATTTGTTTATTTATTTGAAAGGGAGAGTATGCGTGCATGCACAAGTACACAAGTTGGGGGAGGCACAGAGGGAAAGAATCTTCAAGCAGACTCCCTGCTGAGCAGGGAGCCAGATGTGGGCCTTGATCCCACCACCCATGAGATCATGACCTGAGCCTAAACCAAGAGTAAGATGCTTAACCAACTGAGCCAGCCAGGAGCCCCATGCAATATGTATTCTTTATAGAGAGAAAATTGATTCTGATTCTGGATTCTACAAGTCAAACATAGTGCAGACTTTAACCCTTCCCACTGTCTTCCCTGAAAGTGTCTCTTCCTTTTTTTTTTTTTTTTAAAGATTTTATTTATTTATTAGACAGAGATAGAGACAGCCAGCGAGAGAGGGAACACAAGCAGGGGGAGTGGGAGAGGAAGAAGCAGGCTCACAGCAGAAGAGCCTGATGTGGGGCTCGATCCCATAACGCTGGGATCACGCCCTGAGCCGAAGGCAGACGCTTAACTGCTGTGCCACCCAGGCGCCCCTGAAAGTGTCTCTTCTTACAAAGACCTTTGGTGCTTGGATGAAACACTTGATAATATCTATTTTTTGTCCCCTCTCTAATGAACTCCCTTCAGCTGAGTCTCCATTGGTAGAGAATTTCTTAGTGATGAGTTTTTCTTTAATTAAAAAATGTTAACACCTTTATTGAGATATAATTCACATGCCAAAAAAATTAACCCATTTCAAGTGTACAATGCAAAGATTTTAGTATATTCCCAAACTTGTGCAATCATCACTATCATCTAAGTTTCAAATATTTTCACCATCCTAAAGGGAAATGCTTTATCCATTAGTAATCACACCTCATTCTTTCCTACTGCCGAACATTGCCAGCCTTAAGCAACCACTAGTTTCCTTTCTGTTTCTATGGATTTGCCTATTCTGGACATTTCATGTATATGGAATCATACAATATGTGACTTTTGTGTCTGGCTTTTTTCACTTAGTGTACTGTTTCGAAGGCTCATCCATGCTGTGGCGTGTATCAATACTTCATTTATTTTTATTGCTGCATAATCATCCATTGTATGGATATATCACATTTTGTTTATCCATTTATCAGTTGAATCACACATGGGTTATTTTTGCTTTTTGGCTATTATTGTTGCCGTGAACAGTAATGCCCGAATTTTTGTATGAACATGTTTTCGGTTCTCTTGGACACACATAGGAGTGAAATGGTTGGGCTACATAGCAACTTTATGTCTGATTTTTTGAAAAGCTGCTACATCATTTGTCCAAAGTGACTACACCATTTTACATTTCCACCAGCAACATATGAAGTTTCCAATTCCTCCACATCCTTTTTTTTTTTTTTAAAGACTTATTTATTTACTAGAGAGAGGGAGAGAGCCCATGCTAATGAGTGAGGGGAGGGGCAGAGAGAGAGGGAGAGAATCCCAGGCAGACTCCCCGCTGAGCACGGAGCCCCACGCGGGGCTAGATCTCACAACCCTGAGAACACGACTTGAGCCGAAACCAAGAGTCAGATGCTCAACTGACTGAGCCCCCCAAGTGCCCCCCACACCCTCTTGTTTTTCCATCTTTTTTATTTTAACCGTCCTAGTGGGTGTGAAGTGGTATCTCACTGCGGGTTTTTGTAATTTTTTATTATGTTATGTTAGTCACCATACAGTATCACTGTGGGTTGTGATCTGCATTTCTCTATAACTAATGGTGCTGAGTATATTTTCATGTGTTAATTGGTCATTTGTATATCTTCTTGGGTGAAATACCTAGTCAGATCCTTTGCCTACTTGTTAACTGGACTGTCCATTTATTACAAAGTTGTGAGAGTTGTTTATACAGTCTGGATACAAGTCATTATCAGATATATGATTTGCAAAATTTTTTTCTCATTCAGTAAGTTGTCTTTTCACTTTCTTGATGCTACTATTTGCAGCACAATATTATTCGTTATTTCTCTTTTTATTTGAATGTGGTCCAATTTATCTATTATTAATTTTGTCTGTTGTATATTTAGTGTTATAGCTATTAACCCATTGCTGAACCCAAAGGCATGAAGATTTGCTCCTACATTTTCTTCTAAAAGTTTTATAGTTTTAGCCTTTACATTTAGGCCTATAATCCATTTTGATTTAATTTTTTCGTATGGTGTGATGTAGGAGCCCAACTTTATTCTTTTGCATGAGGATATCCCAGTACCATTTCTTTATTCTATATTTTATTATATTTATACTTTAGGCATTTTATTATTTCCCCGATTGAATTGTCTTTGTATCCTTGTCAAAAATAAATTAATACACTGCATTAATAAGAGAAAGGTTAAGAACCATATGATCCTGCCAATAGATGCAGAAAAAGCATTTGACAAAACACAGCATCCATTCTTGATAAAAACCTTCAACAAAGTAGGAATAGATGAAACATACCTCAACATCATAAAGGCCGTATATGAAAGACCCACAGCTAATACCAGCCTCAATGGCGAAAAACAAAGAGCCTTTCCCCTATGGTCAGGAAAAGACAAGGATGTCCACTGTCATCATTATTATTTAACATAGTACTAGAAGTCTTAGCCTCAGCAATCACGCAACAAAAAGAAATATAAGGCATCCAAATTGGCAAGGAAGAAGTCAAATTTTCACTATTTGCAGATGACATGATACTCTATGTAGAAAACCTGAAAAGACTTCACCAAAAAATTGCTAGAACTCATACATGAATTCAGCAAAGTTGCAGGATATAAAATCAATGTGCAGAAATTTGTTGCATTTTTTTTGCGCCAATAGCAAAGCAGCAGAAAGAGAAATTAAGAAATCAATCCCATTTGCATTTGCACCCAAAACAATAAGATACCTAGGAATACACCTAACTAAAGAAGTTAAAGACCTAAACTCTGAAAACTATAGAACGCTTATGAAAGAAACTGAAGAGGACACCAATGAATGGAAAAGCATTCCATGCTCATGGGTTGGAAGAACAAACACTGTTAAAATGTCTACATTACCCAAAGCAATCTGCACATTTAATGCAATCCCAGTCAAAATACCACCAGCATTCTTCACAGAGCTAGAACAAACAATCCTAAAATTTGTATGGAACCACAAAAGACTCTGAATAGCCAAAGCAATCCTGAAAAAGAAAAACAAAACTGGAGGCATCATGATTCCTGATTTTAAGCTATATTACAAAACTGTAGTCATTAAGACGGTATGGTACTGGCACGAAAACAGACACACAGATCAATGGATGTATGATGTGTATCATGGATAGATTTCTATTCTGAGAAAACCCAGAAATGGACTCACAACTATATGGTCAACTAATCTTTGGCAAAGCAGGAAAAATATCCAATGGAAAAAACACAGTCTCTTCAACAAATGGTGTTGGGAAAACTGGAAAGCAACATGCAGAAGAATGAAACTGGACCAGTTTCTTACACCAAACACAAAAATAAATTCAAAATGGATGAAAGACCTAAATGTAAGACAGGAAACCATCAAAATCCTAGAGGAGAACACAGGCAGCGACCTCTTTGACCTTGGCTGTAGCAACTTTTTACTAGACACATCTCAGGAGGCAAGGGAAACAAAAGGAAAAATGAACCATTGGGACTTCATCAAGCTAAAAAGCTTCTGCACAGAGAAGGAAACAACAAAACTAAAAGGCAGCCTATGGGAATGGGAGAAGATATTTGCAAATGTCATATCTGATAAAGGGTTAGTATCCAAAATCTATAAAGAAACTATTGAACTCAACACCCAGAAAACAAATAATCCAGTTAAGAAATGGGCAGAAGACATGAACATACAGGGGAGCCGGGGAGCTTGATGCAGGGCTCGATCCCAGGACCCTGAGATCATGACCTGAGCCGAAGGCAGATGCTTCACCGACTGAGCCGGCCAGGTGCCCCGACAGAGGAGTTTTTAAGAGACTTTATTTTACTTGGAGGCCTGGTTGGAAAGAGTCTAGTAAATGAGGGTGGTGAAAAAATTTAGCCAATGGCTTCCTACTTGTCCTGGGGACAGAATGACATTAGACAACCTGTTTGGAGCAACTATTCTTAGCTCTTATGCAGCCTTGAGGGCATGTTTTAATTGTAGCTAGGACTCTTCCATCTTTCCTTTCCCTTGTCGCAAAGTCAGAACTGGATCTTCGCCAACCATCCCTTCTCCTTCCCTTCTTCCAGCTTTCTCTTTCCTTGCAAGGATAGAGCCCTGGGCCATGCTATGGTCTCAATTTTCTGGAGGGTGCTTGATTGCCCAGCAAACCCTTCGCTTTTCTCTTGGCTTTTCCCGAAGTGCCTTGGGGTCCCCACCTTTCTGCAAGATAAAGTGGTCAGACCAAAGTTAGATTTTGGACAGCAGCCCTAGTGTGCCATCCATGTTTCCATTAACTCTTAAAAGAGAGGATATATGCTTTAGGACAAAACCTGTCTATCTTTCTCTTGCTTTATTTTTGCCCAGTATAGACCAAGTGCTGCGAGGTGCTAGTATTGTGTTAGGTTCTGGGCATATAGAAATGCTCTGAGCATAGGGAAGTCCTTGGCATCAAGGAAATCACCATTTAATGGGGAGACATTCATTTATTTAAGATATATTTGCTATGTCCCAGGCACAGGGTTAAGTGCTGGATATAGAATAGTGAGTTAAACAGATGTGGTTCCTGCCTATTTGGGCATTAAAATCTAATTAGAGAGCCGTAAATGTAATGTAATACAAGTTAGACTGTTAAAAATGCTACAATAGATTCACAATAATAATAATTTTAGCCATCATTTGTAGAGCACCAGTTATATGCCAGGCGCTATTGTTAGTCCTTCATCATATGTGGTAATTTATTCAACCTTCCGACACTCCCATGAAATAGGTGTTATAATTATCCCTATTTTATAACTGAAGAACTGAAGCCCAGAGACACTCCTTAATTTTCTTAAGACCACACAGCTAGTAAGTTGTGTGTGAAGTCAGCATTTGAACCCAGTTAATCTGGCTCTGAAGCCGGTGTTCTGAACAAAATGCTCAGGAGACCCAGAAGAAAACTGTGACTGATTTTTTACAAGGATGGTGAGGCTCCTGAGCTGAGCTGTATCTTAAGGGAGTAGTAGAATTTCAAATAGTTGGGTGAGCTTCAAGGGTATTCCAAACACACAGACGCGCAGGAGCAGAGGCTAAGGAGAAAGTGCAGAATGTGTTTTGATCATAAGGGAGCCTGCAGTGGTCCTGGGTGGGGAAGGGTGGAGTGGGAAAATCCTTGAAATGTGAAACGCTGACAAAGAGGTTGGGGCCAGGTTGTAAAGGCATTTGAGTCCTCTGCTCCGAGAGTTTGAACTTCACCAAACAGTGAATCCATAAATATTTGATGTTTGGAAGTCACTGGAAAAAAATCTCCAGAGAAATCAAAGCTGCTATTAAAGGTGGTATGAAATGTAAGGGTAGAGTATTTGATACCTATTTTGGTTTCCTCACCTCAGCCTTCATCAGAATGTGGCTCAACTTGGAGCTTGGAGTTGGCGATAGGACTGTCAGAGCTCAGACGCTAATTCCTACCTCATCGTATTCTGCCCCTATTTTTACCTTAACTTTGAACTCCGTGTGTTACAATCTTAATTAAGAAGAAAAGAAATTAGTGCATTTTAGTTGTATTTTGAAAAAGAGAGTTAAAAATCACAAATGGGTGTTTGGAGTTTCTTAAAAGTAGATTATTGCACAAAAGGAAGGCATTGCTATCAATATAATTAGTAATTTTTTACATATATGATTTTAAATGAATTTTAAAAGAAAGAAATGCCACCAGGATTTTTTCTTCCTTACAGAGCTCCTGTGAGTTCTCACAAGGCACTTGCCTAATGCACACAATTTTTTTTTTAAGATTTTATTTACTTATTTGAGAGAGAGAGAAAGAGAGGGAGAGAGCACGAACAGGGGGAGGGGCAGAGGGAGAAGCAGACTCCCCCCTGAGCAGGGAGCTAGGTGCAGGGCTCTACCCAGGACTCCAGGATTAGACCTGAGCCCAAGGCAGAAGCTGAATCGACTGAGCCACCCAGGTGCCCTGAGAATACACACAATTTCTTTTTTTTTTTTTTTTAAGATTTTATTTATTTATTCGACAGAGATAGAGACAGCCAGCGAGAGAGGGAACTCAAGCAGGGGGAGTGGGAGAGGAAGAAGCAGGCTCATAGCGGAGGAGCCTGATGTGGGGCTCGATCCCACAACGCAGGGATCACGCCCTGAGCCGAAGGCAGATGGTTAACCTCTGTGCCACCCAGGCGCCCCTACGCACAATTTCTTGAGCAGATTGTTGTATAGCAGTGATAGAAAGACTTTAGTATTTTTCTTACACATCTACTTTAAATAAATTTGAGAAGAAAAAAATATCCTTGGCATCTTTTTTTTTCTTTTTTCTTTTTTTTAACAGACCACAGACACTGGCATACTCTAAAGTTCAGAAAGACAACTAGCTTTGGCGATTAAAAGCCTGGATTTGCTTCTCAGACTCACTGCTTCCTGGCTGTGTGAGTCAGTCATCAGACGGTTCAAGTAACCCAACCATCCAGAAGTGGGGATAATAACTACTTTATGAAGTTGTGAGATTGGGAAGGTTTTTACTGGACATCTATGGTTGAATCATGAACACAAATCTGTCCAACTTCCAAAAAGACCGAACAATGTGTGTCTAGTAAACCAAATCAAGACATTTAAAACTATAGTTTTCTCCCTTTAACTCTGAAGTTAATTTTTAAAACAGATTTATTCATTTATTTTAGAGAGAGAGAGAGTGAGCAGAGGGAGGGGCAGAATCCTCAAGCCGACTGCCCACAGGGCTCAACCCACGACCCTGAGATCGTGACCTGAGCCAAAACCATGAGTATGCCGCTTAGTTGACTGAGCCACCCAGGTGCCCCTGAAGTTAATTTATTTTCACAGCCCTAATCCTATTCTCCATCATTCCTCATCTTTTCAAGGTGATTTGGAAAGTGGCCTGTCCTTGTTTACTTGCTTTTAGAGAAAGGAAATTAATGCTCAAGTGTATACCATGTGCCAGATTTTAATCTAGGTCCCTCTACATATTTATAACAGTTAATTCTCCTAACAAGCCCATGAGGTAGGAGTGATTTTCCAGAGGAAGAAACTGAGGCTCAAGGTGACCTTGTAAATGGAAAAGCCCCCTACAAAATCAAGGTCTAACTGTAAAACCCTTACTCTTTTTTTACTTGTGACGCCTGGCTGCTCTTTAAACATGCCAAAGAGGAAATTATTTTTTAAATAAAAATAAGTGGCCATTAATTTCACCCTTCAGAATTCTTTTTAAAATGCCGTGAGAACCCTGGGGCTAACTGGAGACATCGTTGGGTGGCCCAAAACCACAGTGGCAGACTGTTACCTCAGTCCCAGGCACCGTTGTAACTTCAGCCCACTGTGCTTTCTCTTTGGCCATACAGACATCCAGCTTCCTGGAGCCGGCTTCCATTTGGATTCCAGTTTTCTGGCTCCTGATGTGGGTTTGTGGTTTTCAACTGCCTGTAGTTGAAACAGAAAGGACTGGAAGGCCTTGAGTGGAAGGGCAAAGGGAGCGCAGCTAGCCGTCCTGTAGTTTAGGACTTTGACCAGCAGGTGTCTCTGCAGGCAAGGGAGAGGGCTCCTCTCTCGTAGACCTGCCTTAGCGGAGCAAGATGGATTTTCTAGCTGAACGGAGGAAAATTGTGATGGAAATGAAGCAAACAAAGGTAGGTCGGCCACCTACGGAAGTCAATCCCAATTGCATACATTTTGCTTAGCCAACTGCTGGAGAGGCTGGTAGAACACCGAAACAAACCCCTCTCTTAATGCCAGGAAACAGCTGTGAAGGCCCTCTCTGCACTGTCTTCAAAACAGGGAAGGCTGTTTGAAGGTGAGCACTTAAAACCAGGAGGCAATTCCCAAGGCAGGAGTTGCAGGGAAGACGGCTCTTTAGTCAGGAGAGACATGAAGATGAAGGAATAAACAGGAAAGGGGCAGTTCTGTAGCTTTAGAGCCAGGGAAAGAAAGAATTTCCACTGCTCTTCTGTGAAATGTTGTGAATTCCCAGAATTTTAAGTACATTTCTATATAAGGGAAAGAATATGCCAAAATTTTAATTAATATTGGTCGAGTACCACTCTTTTCATTTAGGAGAAAGAAGCACATTGTAAGAAAAAATTTTTATTGGTATGAATATTAAGGAGTTGACCACAGAGTAACTAAGTGTACCTTTCCTTAAGGACCATATCCTTTTGTGAAAAAAGTTGTCCTGAGTGAATTTTTTTTTCTTCTGTACCCAATGTATTTTCCCATATAAAACCAAAGGCATATCTCCCTGAGGAAAACCATTGATCCTAAAAGATGATATCGTCACATCTGAGAGTGTAGAAAACCTTTAAAAAAAAAAATCATAGCTGGGGCACTTGGGTGGTTCAGTCGGTTGAGCGTCTCCCTTTGGCTCAGGTCATGGTCTCTGGGTCCTGGGATGGAGCCCCGTGTCAGGCTTCCTGGTTAGCGGGGGAGTCTGCTTTTCTTCCTCTCTCTTTCTCTCTCTCTCTCTCCCCCTGCCTCTCCCCACTGCTCGTTCTCTCTCTCTCTCTTTCAAATAAATTAATAAATAAAATCTTTTAAAAAAATCATACTTAAAAATCTTTTGGATGATCTAAAGGGTAATTAATAATAATCTAAAAATGCTTCAGCCATATCCTAGAACACATGGAAAGTAGCAAGGCTAATTTTTAAAGTTTTGCGTAATAGTTCAAATGGCTCCATTAAAAAGAAAAATGTGGGCAAGCTGAACAGAAAATCCTCGGCTGAAAGCTTATTTAGCTTCTCGTAAGCCCTTTCCCCAAGCTGTTTTACAGCGGGAGACTACTTACTCTGGCTGCTTTGACCTGTTTCTTGACACGCAGGGGGAGCATTTGGGCTTGACTAGGTGGATCCGGGATAGGAGGAGGGAGGGCAACAGCCTCCTCGCTGAGGTGGAAACGCGGAACACAGCCCTCACGGAGACAGGCGTACATTCGGCTCATCCGGGGAACCAGGGCACACCGAGGATTTGGACTTTGGACGATGTGACCAAACAGTGCCCTGATTTCTATGTGATGGCAGAATTCATAACCGCCTAGCAGTTCCCTCGTTTGGGAGTATATGGCATGTAAATACGGCATGGCTTCCTGACATACAAAACTTCTGAAGGATGCCCCGCTCGCACCTGGGTGCTCATGTTACGTTAGCTGCTTTTCAGAGCAGTAGTAAGTTGGGCCGATGTAAAGTGAGGGCTGGACTTTCTTCAAGGCCCTGATGGCTCCGAGAATCTCTGGAGCTCTGTTGCGAGGCTGCAGTCCTCTTTCAGGCCGCTGGCAAACTGCCCTGAGGACAGGTGAAGAGTGCCTTTGAAATCATAAAAGGGTTAATGCACTACCCCCTACTGCTTATATTCCTTTCCGGGCAGACCTTAGCTTCTCAGAGGTTTTGCATCATTTCTAGAAGTGTCTAAGGGCCTACGGTATCCATCAGGAATGCCTTGGTTTGCCCTTTTCAAATTCTAGAAACAAACACAATGACATTACATAGGGAAATGTCTCATTTTCATCTCTGAATCTATCTTTTGCCTTTTTTTTTTTTTTTAATCTTTTGCTTTTCTAGAAAAGAGTGAGTTGGTTACGGAGCTGATTGGGAGCTGGGTGGTGGCCAGCTCTTTGCCTCTATACTGGACTGCAGGGGCTCTGAGAACTCAGTCCCTGGGCCACTCCTCGGAGTTTGAAGCTGGGCGGGAACACACCTACCCACCCGTTTTTTTAAAGGCAGCAGAACTACACACTAAACGGTGAGTCTCATCGTGGCCCGATTTACAAGTGAAGCTATCCTAGGTACTTCAGGCCTGTTGTGTAGTCTGCTATTTGTTGATATGCTTTGGTGCCAGCTCTATCCTGCTCTCAAGAATTCCTGAAGTCCTTTTCTTCCTGGGTCTCAACCGAGCTCCTGGGTCTAAACTGAGCTCAGTCACCCTGGGTTTCTGGAGAAGCCATTTTTTTCCTACCAGCTCCTCCCTTGACACGGTTTATAATCCAGTTCGGGAAGATCTCTACCACTTTCTAGTTCTAGGACCATGGCCAATTCCCTTAATCCAGCAGTGCCTCATTTTCCCTATCTTCAAAATGGGGATAATAATATAATCTGTTCATAGGTTTGTTGTGGATTCAGGGAGTTTGCCTATGTAAACTGCTTCGTGTAGTGTCTGACACATTGTTATTTTCGACTGTGAGTTCCTCCCTAAGCCTACCTTAGGCTTAGCACTCAAGAAATCCTTATTAAATGCATACATCCAAATTGTTTTTCTTGTTCCCTGATGATTGTCGCTGCACAATGCGCTCCCCAATTTTCCATGTTTTTCTCACCAAAGAGGACTCTTCAGGAAGCTTTCCAGCAAGTGTTTGTCCAAGTGTCCATAGGACACAGCATCTACTGGCCTCAGTCCATATAGGCAGGAGCACACGGGATCTAACACACAGCACAGACATTTCAGTCATTATTAGGGACAAGCATGATCTGCATTTCCTCTTTGGAAGTGAGACCCATGCTCCATTTCCTAGTTTCTCCTCAGAGGCTTCTTGTTTTTGACACCCTCCAGAGAGTGCCAGAAGTTAGGGTACTTGATGATCCAATGGTGTCTATGAGTGGAGGAGAGGCTGGTGAGATGGTTTTGGTGCTACTGCTGCAGCCTCCAGAGTAAAAGACTCTTTTTTTCCTTGCCTTCCCAGCTAGCTAGGTTTCTGTTGAGACGCCCTCCCCAGGGAGATGGTAAAACTGTGACTCTAGGGCCCAGCACTGAAGTTAATGCAGAGGCAGGTGAGTGAGGTCATGAAGTGGTAAGCGAGCCTGGCCACACCCCATCATGTATCTGGGATGAAATGAGCTCAACCAAGGAAAGGGCCTAACCAGCAGAAGAAGCTGAGGACCATGTCATCCTTACCCTTATGTGCTAGGCAAGGAGCCAATTACTGTTGATTGTGTTGGCAATTTGGAACAGCTACCAGGGAACTGATGCAAGGCAATCCTGCGGTGACCTCTCCGTCCCATCCTAGTGCCCACCATTACTCATAGTCAGATGGGGAACCAGAGGGCTAGAAAACAGCTTGTGGTGGGAGCCAGTACATATGTGCTCTCCTCACACATTCATGGTGCCCTCGGTGTCAGTTTTGGATATTGTACATGCAATGACCTGACGACACAGTTCTGCCACATAGAGAGACATGCAAGTGGATAGATCAGGACTGGACTGAAGGAATACATTTTAACGTTGGAAGTTGTCACAGTCTTCTCTCTCCCTGCCCCCCCGCCTGTCAAAGACCATCGTGCTGTTGAGAGCCCGGTTGCCTATCCCTCTCTCATTCCCACCTAAAGTGGGTTAAGTTAATCTAGTTAATAAAAGCAGTGGGACACAGTAGGAGGGAAACCCAGGAGCTAGTGAGGGGCCCCCGGGAGGATGTGGAGTGCCAGATAGCAGAGGAAGGAAGAAAAAAGAATGTGAGATTTATTGTTGGAATTATACATTTGATCACTTTTAATGTCTTCGGAGAGTCCCTGTAAGGAGGGAATTCTTATTTTAGTATTTATTTAGTTTGCCTAACAGACGGTTTTGTCCTTAACCATGACGTGGCTCCCTGGACAAGGTGCACCACTGCTTCATCAGGGTTATACAAGTGACAGAAATAGGACGCAGGCACTGTGACAGTCATCTAGCTATAGAATTGTTCGCAGACGGGTGGGAGGAAAATGACGTAGCCTCTCTGGCCCTCACCCACCCAATGACTGGAATGCATGTTTGGACTGGTTCCTCCACCCTCGAACACGCGAATCCCAGTTTCCCTAACCCCCCTGTATTCGGTGACTATCAGATTAGTTGTACCGGGTGAGTTGGGCTGTGTTAGGAGAAGGAATTTTACTGAAGAGTTCCCCTGTCTCGCTACCAGCTTGGTTACAGTTTCTCGTAGCTATTCCTGCCTTTGCGGCCTCAAGGGCTAAAGTGGGACAAGGCCGGTATTTTTGGTGATGAGGAAACATTTTGTTTTAAGGGAGGCTGGGTGACTGCTGAACTGGGACGGAGGTCACAGCAGGGGTCTCCTTAGCCGTTCCCGGGGCGACTGGAGGCCGGCCTGGGGCCCGGCGCCCGGCACCCCGGCCTCGGGAGCGCTGCGGCGGCTGGGAACTGGCGGGCACGCTTGCGGTGCCTACCGTCCCATCCCCAGAGGGGGGCAGCCGGGAGCCAGAGCCAGAGGAGCAGGGCCCACGCGGGAAGGTCGAGCTCGCCGGTGAGGTCACGGTTGCCATGGCTGCGGGCAGTGACGCGCGTCGGCACGTGACGCGCGGTTGCCATGGCGCCGGGCCCCGGCGGCGCGGGCGCCCCGCCTCCCGGAGTGACGTCCGCCAGGCCCCCCCTCTTTTTCCCGCCCCCCTGCCCCCTCNCACCTCGTCACCAAGGCCAAGGTAGTGGCGCGGCGGGAGCGGACGGCTGCGGGGCTGCGCAGCCCGGGACCGTCCGTCCGAGTGTGGCGGGGGCAGGAGAGACCCGCGACAGGGAGGCTGAGGGGTCGGCGCGGCGAGCGGGGCTCGGGATAGTGGAGAGCGTTGGGGATCGGGGACACGGACGGGGAGGGGGCTGTAGGAGGGGAGTGAGGAGGGGGCGAGCCGAGGGTAGGGGACTCCGGGGAGCCGGGAGAGGGAAACTCCGCGGCCAAGGGGACCGGGGGGCCCCTGGAGCGCGGAGACCTGGGGGACCGAGGAGCCGGGGATGGGGAGGGGGTGCTCAGCCGGGGCTCTGCGGAGGGTAGTGGAAGGGGTGATTGGAAAGAAGAGGTTTGGAACTCTCACGGAGCCGAAGACTGTAAGCTAAGAGGACCGTGGAACCAGCAATTAGGAAATCCTAAGGGAATGAGGGCAGGGGGGTAGGAAATGTGGACAGCAGGATGGGGGAAGACAAGGGTAAACTGGCAGCCGGGGGTAGTTAGGAGGGGAACAAGGACGACAGGGGCATGTACCAGGGGTGTGTGGTGGGTGCAGGATACTGGGAGATATGAAGGATCTGGTACCTTATGACAGATGCCAATCAGTGTTTGATCGTCTAAGACTGATGGTAGGAATGGGAGCCCGAGAACCGTCGAGATTATTGGAGGAGGCGATGAAGAAAATGGGGAAATGAGGAGGAAGAAAATTACTTTGCTTTTCCGTACGAAGGGGCTCAGGGAACAGAGGCCCAGGGCGCCCCAGGTTCATGGTGGCACTAGGTAGTTAGGGGTTAAACAATTTGGGAGAGCTAGGTTGCTGGTTATTTTTAGTTGTTGGAGGGTCTGGAATCATGGGCTTTGTAGAGCGAAGGGTGGGCTTTCAGTGGTGGGGTGGAAAAGCCTGGTGGGTGACCCAGTAGGTGGATGAGGACCCCAGACACTGGAGGATTACACTCATTGGGCCCTTTGGTTCTCAAGGGATTTGTGGAGCTGTAATAGTGAAATTGGCCAAGGTCAATTAAGAAGCCATATAAGTACACATATACGGTTTTACATAAAAATTCATTTTTTTAGGAAATGTGGGTAGCCTTCTTCATTGGAAGTATTGGAATCAAAGTCATCAGGAGGAATCTTTCGGTTTTGAGAGGACTCACAAAGCCCATTTGTACTCCAGATTTCTTGCTTTGCTCAGTCTCTCACTTGAATGAATACTTTCAGTGTAGTCATTCATTATATCTAAAACTGCAGTTTGAGTTTTCCTTCAACCTGATGAAGAACCCTTGTAGCTGCTGCTGCTTCCTACCAAAGCCACATCAATTCCTCACCTCCTCAGCCTAGCCCTTATCATTGCCAACCTTGTTTTTGCTCTTATGGCAATTGCTTGTTTTCAGAAGCCAGTAACTTATCTGGGCCTTCTCTCCTGCTCACACACAACCTGAAGTTCCCTTTTCCCTCCTTTCTGTCAAAGCCTACAAGGGGCCCTTTTTACCAGGGTGGCAGGGTAGGTGGCTGTGGAAAATTGATTGGTCAGTTTCACTTCCTCTGGGGGGCCCCCTTCAGCCTTTTTGTCAGTTTTTATCAGAGGGCCTCAAGTCTGCAGGTCTGAGCTGAATGAGATACCAAAGTCCAGGGTTCTCTGATGTCATCCTCGGACCCTGAGGGGGACTAGACTGAGCCAAGACTTGGTGCCTCTCTGCCCGTCCCCCCACCCCCAGGTGTTTACAGTTCTGTTTACTGTTCCCTGAGCCAAAGTTATGTTTATAAACAGCCTTAGTTATTCGATAGCTTTGTTCCTTGTTTCTGTATTTCCTTTTTTTTTTTTTTTTTTTTTTTTTTTTTTAACCTCCCCCTCTCTTCTCAGTAATCACATTGAGCTCCTGTGATTATTTTGCTCTGACCTCTGGGGGATGGACTCCATGAACTTAATTGGTTTCCTGGTTTATGGTATTTATGATTTAAATAATTTTGTGTCTTGCAGCCCTTGGATACACCAAAATATTGATAAAAAAAATCTGACAGGGTCGTATGTTTTTGTAAATGTAATTGCAAACAGTTGATTTTTGGCTTTATATATAAAAGAGACATTTTTATCTTCGGTAGTCAGCAAAGCCCGTGGCTAATTATGGCTGATCTGCTTGCTTTCTAATTTTCATGTGTGTGTGTGTGTTTCTTGGTTTTTCTCTGAGGCCTTGGTGTCCTTTAGGACTGCAGCATTTTAAACATTAGCTTGTTTATAAACGGGTGTCACTGTTTATGTTGGTTTTTATCTTTGATCATTTGTGGTGTGCAGTTATGTAATTCATATGTATGGAAATATTTGAAATCCTGAATGAGACTGAACGAAATGGCCTGGACAATGAGTTGCATGTGTGCGAGGACCACACCAGCACTCATTTGTGTTTCTGTAGCAGTGTGCAATTTCCTAGTTACAGTTACAAGTGCCCTATCTTTTGCTGCTGAAATTACTCTGACGACACGAGTGAAGCTTAATTCACAAGGAGTTGTCATGTGCTCTGGGTGAACGATGAGCATATTTTGGCCTGCTCCCTGGTTATCTGAATCCACTTTGGAAGGGATTCTTAAATGCTGACAGCTTAGATGTGCCTAACAGCTGTTGACATACAGTGTGATGGCCTATTAAGGCCATGGTGCGGTTATATAATGGCGAGGAAGGTGCCTAGCTAGGTACTAGTAGATGCAGGAGCTGCTCTTTCAGTTGCTCAGGGAGCTAGATTTTCCTCCCCATGCACTGCAGTATTTATTTGACTGATGCAGTCAGGTCACTTGGAACCAAAGAGAGTTATTATTTTTTTTTCCAGAATCTATAATTTTTTGTTTCATCTTTTAGAGGTCTGTGATTGTTTTCTTTCTCCTCTTCCCCCTGTAAGCCACGGAATGGTCTGGGCTTTTCTTAAAACTGTGACTAACAATCAGACTCAGGTAATTCAGATGCTTGTATTGCTTTAAGGAGGGCAGGTTATCAGTGCTTTCTGAACATCAGGGAAGTATTTACGATCACCTTTTCTTACATGCACCATCCATTCCAAGGGCTAAGAGGCTAAAAAAGTAAACTTATCATTTATTGACTAAGCTACTGTCCTCTGTCCAACAATAAGTGGTGAAGCTGGCTTTTTCCCAAATTCTGTGAACTCTCAAACGTCCTGGAGTGGAACCCTGGACTGAAGAGAATCAGTAGAGAAGAGGAAAGAGTTTCCTGTTAGGTTGTCGGTGACTTCTGCAGCGCGGCCTTCATGGGCTCAGACTTGATATTGGCTGCTCTGTGGTGCTTAGAGCATCATTGCGGAACAGGTAGCAGGAGAGGAGGTTCGTCTGTGGCCCACTTTGGTCAGCAGCTCACCCTGGCTGTCTTTTTCCTACCTTCTTTGATATCTTTTTTTTCTTTTTGAGAAGTCTTAGTCTGAGATTTTCTGGCTCTGTTCTTTTGGTAGGACACTGTTAAGTATTAAATTGAAAAAAGGTTTTCTGCTAATTATACCTTTACTGATTGGATGAATGGGAACAAAGAGTAGATATATCTCGTTTGTGTTTTAAGAATGTGTAACTGTACACGCCATTGGTCAAATACTTATAAAGTGTTATTTCAATGCATAAGTATCACATGCTTGCTATGGGGGTGTGGTAAGAGCTTGAGCTTTGGATAAGGCTGCCTGGGTTTGAATCCTCTTCTGCTTAATAGCTGGATGATCTTGGGTCAGTTATTTACCTTCTCTGTGCTCGGATGTGGTCATCTGTAAAATGAGATGACCGTAGTACTTACCTCACAAGTGTGGGGGTTAGGAAGATTAAATAAGATAATATATGGGAAGAGAGTGGAACAGTGCCTGGCACATAGTAGGCATACGGTAAAGTTAGCAGCAGCCGCTGTAGTAAGAAAGATGAGTAGGACAGAGCTCCCCTCTTTTTGCTTTTCATCTGTTCGGAACAGTCCCTGAATGCATATGCCATTTGTTTTTTGTAGGTAGAGGTCATCTTCATAGTATGCTTTCGGTGTAAAAAAATGAGTTAGCTATTATTTCAGTTGCCACTTTGAGATATTTGGGTTGAACTCCCATGGACTATGGGCTAATTTCATGAAATTGACATTTTAAAACATAATTTTCATTAGTTAAACTTTTTTTTTAAGTAAGTTCTATGCCCAACATGGAGCTTGAACTCATAACCTCGAGATCAAGAGTCGCACGCTCTACTGACTGAGCCAGCCAGGCACCCCTAAACTTTTTTTTTTTAAAGCAATTATGAGACTTGTCTCATGAAAATTGTGACTAACACTGGCTTTTGCTTTGGGCTGCCCCACATTTTTAGTGTGTTTGTGTAACTACTCTTTGTTACATTGGTGATGGAACAGAATTTATTTGAGTGCACCCCCCCCCAGAGATTCACTTTAATCTGATAGAGAATATGAAGAAATATTCCTACAAACTTAAGAATACATTTGCATTTGGGTGCACAGTGTGCTACTTTGAAGGCCAAGGTCAGGATTCTTAGCTTTAGATATTACACACAGAAAACATTTTGCCCCGTGACCCTGTTCCAAATGTGGACCAGCCATGACATATGTGTGTGCTGTGTGGTTTAGTGCAAACTCATTTCTATGAAGGGAACGACTCAGAGTGGGCAAGCGGTAGTATTTTCACTTCTAAGTAAGAGTTTAATGGAGCAGAGTAGATGAAGCTTGTGCTCATGAGAAGGCCAAAAGCAAGGTTCATTGGTAAATAGAAAAGAGAATTGTATCAAAAAGAAAATGAAAGGAAGATTATACTAGATACATTTGAGGAAGATAGTTCCATCTTTAGGTAATCAAAAAATGACTATTGAAAGACAACTGACTTCATTTTGATACAGTTATGATGGGGTTACTAACTTTGTTGAGATTTTGTGAAGAGCTAAGATTGATTTGGACTAGTTTCTCCAGAGTCAAAATACCAGTATTCCACTTTCAACATCAAAGCTGTTTATTTTAACATTCTGACTTTGGTGCCAGCTCCCTAGAAAGTCATAGATCTGGCTGAAGCCAGAGGTGCCCAGACTAGTTATTTCTGTGCCAGAAGCACTGTTTTCATTTTCCAAGCATCAATCTGGCGAATGTTTCCTAGTTCATGGCATGAAAGAGAACAAAATGGATGCTTTGAAGAGAAAAAGAAATGCTCTCTACTCACCAGAACCTCTTTAATTCTAAAAGACATCAATAATACCTTTGCACAGGGATGGAACCTTTCCCTTATCCATCCATTCATTCAGCATGTATTTGCTGAATCCAAATTTTGGGTCAGGTTCTATCCTGGGCTCTTGAGCATACCAATAACAAGAGAGACAAAAAGCTCTTGCCTTCTTGGAGCTTACTTTCTAATGCAAGGAGACAGACAAGAAACATGTAAACACATAACTTCATATAGCGATGAATACCATGAAGAAAATAAATGGGCTAGAGAGTGTCTGGGGGAAGGGTGCTGACATGTAGAGTTGTCAGGGAATGCCTTTCCAAGGTGATGAGATATATGTATATAGATATTTTGTAAGATGGTGACTATTTTATTATTTTCTTTAGAGGGGGGCGGGGCAGAGGGAGAGGGAGAAAGAGAATCTTAAGCAGGCTCCATGCCCGGTGTGGATCACAACCCTGGGATCATAACCCTGGGATCATGACCTGAACCTACATCAAGAGGTGGATGCTTAACCGACTGAGCCACCCCGGTGCCCCACAAGGTGATGATATTTGAATTGACACCTGAATGATGGGAAAAAGCCAGTATGGGAAGATTTGGAAGACAGAACTTTCAGTGCAGAAGGAATGGCAAGTATAGCAGTTTTGGGATAGAAATGAGCTTGGTTTATCCAAAGATTAGACCCAAGGTCATGGTGCCTAGAGCTTAGTGAACAAGGGGAAGGATAGTAAAGGGTGAGGTCAGAAGGTAAGGGGCCAGATCATATAGGTCTTATAGGCCATTTTATGGAATTGAGTATGAAATAGGCTTGGCATCAGAGGATATCACAGCAGAGCTCTGGTATCATCTGACTTATAATTTTAAAAATTCATGCTGGTTATTTTATGGTTAAGGGTAAAAATGCTTTTTTTAGTGCATTCTTCAGGTAGGGGAGGTGTTCAATTTTAACAACTTACACTCTTTCATATCTATAAGAGAATGACATACATTTTCCACATAAATTAAACATGATCAGCCAACAATATTTGCTGATTTTGGGGGCACAAAAAAGATCTCAGACATGTTCTATTCCACCTCTTTCTTTTCCAGAGTCTAGAAAGATGGGTTCCATGGAATTTAGAATCTTAGGCTTTTAGGGACTAATTAAAGTAGTTCGGACCAATTATCCATTAGATTTTTATCTCTTTGGTATCACCCTCCCCCCGCCTCCAGTTTGCCCAGAATCCTACAGTTAGTTAATGGGGGAGTTGGAATTAGAATCCAGGCATCCCTATTCCTAGTTAACTGTACCCTGACTCCTCTAGTCATATAAAACATTGTCCTTGCCATCGTGATCTTTTATTAAAGAAACAAGATGTACTTACTAATTAAAGTCTAAGAAATTTATCATTTCTAGTAAAACAAATTCCATAAGTGAAATGCCATGATAAGAGGAAAAGTTTCCAAGTAGGGAGGAATACTAAATATACCAACACTGTATTTCACCTGTCCTTTTGGCATTATTTCACTCTTTCTGTCATTTACCAGCAGCCCTCCATGCATCCATTGCTTTGCCTTTAAATCCTGCTCAAATACCCCTTTGTGCCCCCTTGACTTGACTGAGGCATCAAAAAAAGCTTTCATGGGGTGCCTGGGTGGCGCTGTCAGTTAAACATCTGACTCTTGGTTTTGGCTCAGGTCCTGATCTCAGGGTTGTGAGATCGAGGCCCGTGTCTGGCTCCATACTCAGTGAGGAGTCTGCTTGAGTTTCTCTCTTCCTTTCCCTCTGCCCTTATGCTCGCTCTCTCTCAAAAATAAATAAGTCTGTAAAAAAAAAAAAAATCCTTTCAAAATACTAAGGAAGTAAAAAAAGGAAAGCAGTGAACACAGAAAAGGCAATGACTGTAAACACAGTCTGCCTTATATAGTTTTCTTTCACCACTGTATCTAGCTTACTCCCAGGGAATATGAGTAATTATACTTTTGCTCTGTTGGGCTGGTCTGGTCTGTCTTTGAAAGGACCTTTCTGAGATGGACTCCTTACCAGATCACTACCAATTTCTAGGGCATGATGCCATCTTTTAACTCACTAAGAGGACTGGTCACCAAGATATATACCCTTGATGACGCAGGGGAGGGCCAGTTATCTAGGCCTCCTCTTATGTGGTTCTACTCTCTGGTTTAAGAGTTACACCCAGGGGTGCCTGGCTGGCTCAGTTGGTAGAACATGCAACTCTTGATCTTGGGGTTGTGAGTTCAAGCCCCACATTGGGTGTAGAGATTACTAAGAGCTACTATGTCTGTTCCCCAGCGACTGACCTCACTCATCAGGTGAGTCCCTGCTTCCTTCTAATAGTGAGTATTTGGTCCCTTTGGCATAATAGTATAGTTATACTGTCTCGTGGATGATTGATAACATCCAGAGAACGAAAATTATATACATTCTCAGGGACTTTGTCCTAATGTAATAAATAATTGTTAAATAACTGGCCTACGCAATGTCTTTGAGAAGCCTCAACAGCCTTGGATGAATTAACTTGAAAGGGCTTGTTTTGGATCTGTTCAGAATACAGTTCCTTCAGCCACTACAAACCTGTTGGATGAGCCATGGTGAAGTTCTGCTTAGGAAGGTATTTGTTTAGGAGGTGTGCGATCCACTGAAGCCAAGAAAGCTCTGGCTGCTATACGTCATGTTGGAGTTTAGTTTGTCAGAAAGGTAGGGATGAGATTGTGAATACTCAGCCTCATTTCCTAGAAACTGAAAAGGAGGGAGAAATACACCCATGGCCTGTTCAAGCTTGTCTGTGTGGGCTGCGCTCACTCAGTTGGATACTTTTGGCTGGTTGTCTTAGACTGTATTTAAGTTTTGATTAGGAAGTTCTGAGAATTTTCAAATTTCTGCCTAGTTTCAGCTCTAGTGTGTGCATGCTTACCAGCAGTGTGCTTTACTTCCCATTGCTCCCTTCCGAAGAACTGAATGCCGAGATTCAGGTTAGCTAGTCACATTTCTTTAAGACTGAGCTTTTTTGGGAAAGAAATTTTTCATTCATTCATTCTAGCCATCCATCCATCCATCCATCCATCCATGCAGTGAACTTTTGAAAAATTATTTATCAAAAGCCAGGAATGGATGCTATCTGGCACAAAATTCAAAAAGTTCAAATTTATATATAATGAAGTTAAGTTGGCCTGCCACCCCAGTACTTAGCCACACAGTTGTTTTTTTTTTTTAGTCTTGTTTCAGAAATATTTATTAAGCTCTCCTCTGAATCAGTCCAAATGCTAGATGCTGTTTGTGACATGCTTGAAGTTTCTAGAAATAATTTTACTTAAAGTTAAAAAAAGAGAAAATAATCGAGCTTTTAATGCTTGTTAGGAGGCACAGTGTGTAATTTAATGTAAGCTCCATGAGGGCAGGGGTTTTACTCTGTTGTCTGCTGCTGTGTTCTCAGTGCCTACTCCAATGTCTCTAAATACTCATGCAGTGAATGGATATCAGGATTAAAAAAAAGGGAGCTGAGTTTGTTTTTATAAACCCTTAATATATCTTAGAATTTTACCATCAAAATTTTCTATCTTCAGTTAAGACATTAAAGAAGAGTAATTTTCTTTTTTTTTTCTCACAAATCTCTGGGTAAGGAGATGCCATAAGCTTTCTGGGCAAGTAATTTATTTTTGGCATATCTCAAACTTTCATTATTAGGAAGTTCAGTATATCTAAAGTAAATCCTGGGGCGCCTTGGTGGCACAGCGGTTAAGCGTCTGCCTTCGGCTCAGGGCGTGATCCCGGCGTTATGGGATCGAGCCCCACATCAGGCTCCTCCGCTATGAGCCTGCTTCTTCCTCTCCCACTCCCCCTGCTTGTGTTCCCTCTCTCGCTGGCTGTCTCTCTCTCTGTCGAATAAATAAATAAAATCTTTAAAAAAAAAAAAAAAAGTAAATCCTGCCATTGAAACTCTAGTCCCTTACTTTAAAGGGAAGGTTCTTTGGTATCCAGGCTCCTGGTGGGTTATTTCCTTCAGAAGGCCCTGTGGTATATTCAGCATGGCCAGCTAATGCCTCGCTTTGTCTCTTCTGCCTTGGAGCCTCTCTTCCTTTGCAGACTTACCAGTCTGTCTTGGGCTGCTAGCACTTCCTGAAATAATCTTAAACTCTGTATTGAGTTACCTCTGGTTCTTTTCTTTATACCAAGTGATCTGATTTAAAAACAAAACAAAATGACTTCTGGGTCACTGGCCCTTAACTTAAAGGGGTTACTTTTAATGGTCCTTATTACCTTTAATGGATTAATTCAACTAGTATTTGTTGTGTCATCTGTATGGAAAAAGTAGCAACTACTGGCCCTACAGGACAAGAAGATAAATTTTATTCTCTTCTGGGTAGACTGTAGGTGAAGTTAAAGGAGTAGTTGAGTGCTTACAGCTTGAGCGTGATAGAGGAGGAAGACAAGAGGTAGCCAGCATAAACTCTTATCCAGCCCGATAGCTTATTATTATTGGACTTTCTTCTACCTCCTTGTCCTGTTTTTGTTTTTGTTTTTTTGTTTTCCTGATTATAAAAGTAATTTTTTGCTCATGGAAGAAATTTGGGGAAACCTCAGGAAATTTTAAAGAAGCAAAGGGAAAAAAAAATCACCCTAATCCTGTCACCTAGAGGCAACAGTTATTAATATTACAAAATACATAGTTGGGATCCTATTGTTATACTATTTTATTCCTTTTATCTTTTATCATTATAAGCATTTTCCCATCGTTGGAAGCTCTTTGTAAAAATCAATTTTAATGGGTGTATATGTTTCCATTGTCTGACTACTGTCGTTTTTTGAAACTTTTCATAATTCAAGATTCTTCCCAATTTTTCACTCTCAAGTTCTCTGTGATACCCATTTTTGTACATGTGAAGTCTTTGATGCACTTCTGACTTTTTGCTCAGGATAGATTGTTGGAAGTGAAATTACTGGGTCAGAGGGTAACACATGTTTTTAAGACACTTGATACCTGTGTTGCCACATTGCTTTCCAGAAAGGTCGTGCCAGGGTTAGCCTCCCGGGCGCGTCTGAGGAGTCCTCCTTTATCTTGTATCCCCTCCGCCTTTGGAGGCCCTGCTTTGCCTCTGAGCCTAGGGTGTCAGCTGTAGGACAGGTCAAAAGAGAGTTAGAGCAGCTGCCTCTTCTTTCCTTCCCTGAGCCCAACTTGGACTAGGGAAGAGCAGAGTGAGTGTGACTCTTACCTTTCAGTCGTTGGTGAATCATCATTCTCCCCTGACCTTTCACAACCAGATGCCAACCCAATTGGAGAGCCTTACCTGAACCCTGGCTTTCAAAATAACTATTCTTTGGTGAACCGAGTGAGAATTTCAGAGATTAATGAAGGTTGTAATTTACCCTTCCCTCTTTTTAAAGGTAAAAAGATGGTTAAGGGAATTGTAAGGGAGGTAATTTTGTGAGTAAATACGGTGATGCAGCAGCCCTGTTATGTTTGGATTTGCTTCTGTACTCTATGTGTTAGTTAGGAGGTTTTCAAGAGTAATTGGGCCATATGGGATATTGTTCTTAGAATGTTTTGGGTTTACTACTGCTGTATTTTGGGCATCCAGTGATAGGCTCTTTTATCTGCAAGAGAATACCTCTTAGGCAGTAAGTCTGGATTATGACTTGCTTGGTTAATTGGGGTGAAAAACAAATGAAGTCGAGAAATCAGAAATAATGATACCTACATACTTTTAGTATTTTAATTTAAAATATACATAGGCATTCATTCACTGATCTTTTTAAAAGTGTTTATTATGGAAAATTTCAAATGTAAGCAAAAGTAGAGAGACTAGTATAATGAACCCCCATGGACTCATCATCACCCAGTTCATGCTGTTACCACCTCATGGCCCATCTTTCATCTGTACCCCTTCCCCATTCTTTCTCTCTAGCTTATTTTGAAAGAAATTACACAATCCTATCATTTTATCCAGAAATATTTTGGCATGTATCTCTAAATGAGGATTCTTTTTCAAAAAACATGATACTGGGACCATTATCCTACCTAAAACAACAGTTATTCCTTATTGTCATTAAGTATCAAATCAGTGTTAAAATTTCCCTGACTGTCACATATATATATATTTTTCCTTTTTTTAAACCACTTATTTGTTTGAATCAGGGTCTAAATAAAGTCCGTGCATTATAATTGATTGATGTCCCTTAAGTTTTTTGTTTTTTTTTTTTACTTTTACTCTATAGATTTCCCCTCCTTCTCTTGCTCTTTGCAGTTTGTTTAAGAAACACATTGGTTAATCTTTTGATGTAGGGCCAAGGCCTTTCTTTGTGTATTGATGTCTTGATTGGAGTTCCTTCATCTTGTTTGCATTAAACATACCCATAGTTTATCATCTATGATTTCTAGTTTGTTTTGCTTTTTTAAAGCAGAGCATGAATTGAAAAGCATTTGTGAAGCATTATGAGTACAGAATCCCTCTTGAGTTTTATGATTCCGTCCCCCCCAGTCTTTTACATCTGTCTCATCTACATCTCATTTGACTTTACCAAGTCTCTTTAAGCATTCAACTTTATTTTCATAGAAACAGGCCTTTCTTTTGTCCCTGATTTCACATAACTAATAACAAGAACCCCTGGTAGAAATAGGCTTGGGAGAAAACAATTTTTGGTAAGCATGCAACTCAGTGGGCGGGAGCAGAAATGCCTAGGAGTAAGTGGCCGTCCATTGGGTCCAGGTTGTATGTTGGGACACCAGTTGTCTCACAGAGTGAAGGGGAAGCATTGGTTATTTAGGCAGGTTGGTTGAGTTAAGAGAGCTTCTACACAAAGGTAGCATTATAAATACGTGAAAGTTGTTAGAAATTTGGGGACAAGATATTTTATAGAGTCTTTTATTTATAGTGTATACTTCAGCGTGGCATTTTTGTCCGCTTCAGTCAGAGTTTGCATGAACGGAACTGAATTTGATAATGGGCCAGTGATGTTAAAACTTTGGTGAGGCAACAGCCAGTCTCTCTGGTTTAAAAGGTTTATATCTGTTCACTGCCAGTGCAGTGCTCCATGGAACACGTTGACATTTTCATGTAGTAAGTTGTTTTCTGTTCCTGGGAAAAAAAATCTTGGTTCATATGCCACAAGAAGCAGAATTGTTTTTATTGTGGAAGGCAGGAGCAGAGCTGTGTGTTTCTTATTTGGATTAGTTGGGCACCTGCAGGATTTCTTCTTTCTTTGCTTCCTGCCTCCTGTTGTCCTTTCCTTCTGTCAAAATGTTCATTATAGCGTTGCATAAGGCAGCATTCGGACAATAGCTGAGTTTTTTTAGTAGCTCGTTTTTCCAAACCCTCAAAATAATGTTTTTAGTGATTGCATGTTCTTGGCTTACTTTCCATTTCTCCATCAACAGTGATATTGTTATTCTAGTCAAATGGGACAGTTGTATTCCAGCAATGATCTCTGTGTCTAAGTCAGCTGCAGAGACACCACATTCATATATTATCCCGAACTATCTCACATGTATACAGTAGTCCGGGGACATAACTAAATTTGGGGATGATACTTTTGGACCTCTATAAAGGATTTTACACCCCTTGCGAATAAAATCACTTGTTTGAAACATGTTGCTCTTTGGCCTCTTTGACATATGCAGAAGAGTGTCCAGTGATTTCAGCCTGCTGCCTCTTCTGATCTCATTTTTCTTCTTCCTTTTCAGTCAGCAGCTGCATCCAGTGCCCTGCTCTCATTGAGCTCTTAGTAAAAGGGGGACTGTTCTACTGAGTCACAGCCTCTTACATCAATGGTGGTTAGTTGTGTGTGGTTTTTTTTTTTTTTTTTTGGGTCAATGTGGACTCCATTTTGGAGTCACATTGAATTTTAAAACCACATTTCAGTCGTGTTACTACCTAAATTTCTCTTTTTCTTATGCTAGTACCAGTGTTTTCTGCTTTTCCAGCTCTTTGGGGAACCTTATGGGCCCATCCAAATTGCCCAAGGCAGTCCATGGCAATGACTTGAGCATTGGTTTGGGAGTAAAGGCACATGTTGGGAGATTTGATTTTTTTTTTTTTTTTTTTTTTTTTTTAAAGATTTTATTTATTTATTTCACAGAGATAGAGACAGCCAGCGAGAGAGGGAACACAAGCAGGGGGAGTGGGAGAGGAAGAAGCAGGCTCACAGCAGAGGAGCCTGATGTGGGGCTCGATCCCATAACGCTGGGATCACGCCCTGAGCCGAAGGCAGACGCTTAACCGCTGTGCCACCCAGGCGCCCCGGGAGATTTGATTTTTGATAGCTGGCAGTTTTCTTTGGCCAAATCACTTAACCTCATGGAGCTTCCAGTTTCTTTTTTTGCTTACATATATATATAAAATATATTTATAATATACATAAATATGTATATATTTATCTTAAGAGCTTTATTGAGATGTAACTCACATATTATGCAATTCAGTCAGTTCAGTGTTTTTAGTATACTCACAGAGTTGTGCAGCCATCAACACAATTTTTTTTTTTAAAGATTTTTTATTTATTTATTCGAGAGAGATAGAGACAGCCAGCGAGAGAGGGAACACAAGCAGGGGGAGTGGGAGAGGAAGAAGCAGGCTCATAGCGGAGGAGCCTGATGTGGGGCTCGATCCCACAATGCCGGGATCACGCCCTGAGCCGAGGGCAGACGCTTAACCGCTGTGCCACCCAGGCGCCCCAATACAATCAATTTTAGAACATTTCCGTTCCCCTTAAAATAAATGGCAGGTACCTGTTAGCAGTCATTACCTGTTTCCTCAGCCTCCTTCCTCCAGCCCTAAGCCAACCACTAATCAATTTCTATAGATTTGTCTATTCTGGACATTTCATATAACTAGAATCATACAAAGTATGGCTTTTTGTGTCTGGGTTCTTTCACTTAGCATAGTGTCTTCAAGGTTCATCCATATGGTAGCATGTGTCAGAATTTCATTACTTTTGATGGTCAAATAATATTCCATGGTCTGGGTAGGCTGCATTTTGTTTATCCATTTGTGAATTGATGGACATTTGTGTTGTTTCTTCCCTTTGCCTATTATGAACAATGCTATTATGAACATTCACATACACGTTTTTGTGTTGGACATATATTTTCACTTCTCTCGCATATATATACCAAAGAGGGAAATTGCTGGATCATATAGCTCCATGTTTAAATTTTTGAGGAGTTGCCAAACTGTTTTCCAAAATGGCTGCACCATTTTCCATTCCCACCAGTAATGTATGAGGGTTGCAGTTTTTCTACATCCTTGCCAAAACTTGTGTTCTTTCTTTTTGACCTAGCTATCCTAGTGGTTGTGAAGTGATATTTCATTGTGGTTTTGATTTGCATTTCCCTAATGACTAATGGTGTTGAGCATCTTTTTCGTGTGCTAATTGCCGATTTGTACATCTTTGAAAAAGTATCTAGGTTTTTGCCTGTATTTTAGTTGGGCTATTTGTCTTTTTATTGTTGAGTTGTAAGAATTCTTTACATATTCTGGGGGCGCCTGGGTGGCTTAGTCATTAAGCGTCTGCCTTCGGCTCAGGGTGTGATCCCAGAGTCCTGGGATCGAGCCCCACATCAGGCTCCTCCGCTGGGAGCCTGCTTCTTCCTCTCCCGCTCCCCCTGCTTGTGTTCCTTCTCTCGCTGGCTGTCTCTCTCTCTGTCAAGTAAATAAATAAAATCTTAAAAAAAAAAAAAGAATCATTATAAAAAAAAAGAATTCTTTACATATTCTGGATACAAGTTCTTTATCAGATACATGATTTACAGATATTTTCTCCCATTTTGTGGGTTGTCTCTTCACTTTCTTAATGGCTTTGTTTGCAGCACAAAAGTTCTTAATTTTGACGCGCTAGTTCTTAATTTGTCAGGTTATTCTAACTCTGAGATAATATGCTCTGTTGTGAATATTTTCTTCTATTTTTCTCATTCTCTTCCTTTCTCCCACTTTCAAGTAGTTCTCCCTTTTCCAGGGCGTTTTGTAGCCTCAAAGTCTCTTTTAAAACATCTATGTATGTATCAATCTGATACATGTGTCTTACAACATAATCAAGCTTTACAAATATATAACATAGGAAGTTGTTTCCTCTCTCCAGAGAAAACATTGTTAACATTTTATAACCAGATTTTCCTATTCACGTGTTAACATTTTATATTTTTCATTAAAAAGGGATCATACCACACATATAGTTTGCTACTTGTGTTTTAATTTAAATAATATATGTCTTATATTCTTTCATGTTAGTACATTTTGCCCTGGTCTCAGTCTTTTTAATGGCTGCAGAGTATTCCATTTTAGGGGAATACTATAATTTATTTAGGTTGTACCCTATTGATAGGTTTAGAGTTGTTCTCAGCTTTTATTTATTGATTTTTATCACGAATTATGTCTGTTAATGTTTCTGCACATTCGTATTTGCACACTTGTGGTAGTGTTTCTTTTCTGTTCCATTTATTTGCTGTTGCATTATTTACTATTCAGAAGACCCAGACTTAATTTTTAAAATTAAAAAAAAAAAACAAATCGAAGAGTTTTATTAGGTCCTACTTCGAGTAAATGTCCCAAAAGTTATGTATTCTTTTCTGTTAGGATATTTACAGTGTTAGGATCTTTTTTTGAAACTAGGTTCTTCATTTTCTCCGTAATTTAATAGAATAATTTCACTAGGAGAGGAATGCCTGCGTCGAAGTATGAATGCTTCAAGTTTTATAAATGTTGCCAAATTGCCCTCCAAGAAAGGCCAGGCTAATTCACTCAATTCAAGAGTGTACCACAGTGCTCTCTCTGTTCTCTTTAACACTGGCAACCAGCCATCTTTTTAGAGAGTCAGTCTGACAGGTAAAAAAAAATGTCATTTTAGTTTATAGTTATTTATTAGTGAATTATCATTTAATTTGTCGATTGGCTATTTGTATTTCTTTCTTTTTTTTTTTTTTTTAAAGATTTTATTTATTTATTCGACAGAGATAGAGACAGCCAGCGAGAGAGGGAACACAAGCAGGGGGAGTGGGAGAGGAAGAAGCAGGCTCACAGCGGAGGAGCCTGATGTGGGGCTCGATCCCAGAACGCCGGGATCACGCCCTGAGTCGAAGGCAGACGCTTAACCGCTGTGCCACCCAGGCGCCCCTGGCTATTTGTATTTCTTCTTGGAATTGTCTGCGTCCTTTGTCTACTTTTCTGTTGTGCTTTTTGGCCTTTTCTCATTATTGCGCGATAGCTTTTTGAATATTAGGGAAATTAGGTACCTCTAAAAATATTACAGATATGTTTCTGTGTTTGTCTTGTGACTTTATGAGTATGTGTATTTTTAAAAAAATATAAAATGTAAACTTCTTTATGTAGTCAGGTTTTTCTCTTTTTTACTTTATGGCTTCTCATGTGGTTTCTGTCCTCATTCTAATCTTATAAAAATATTTACCCATGTTTTCGTCAAGTACTTTTATGGTTTTGTTTTTAAATTTAGATCTTTGCTTCATGTGGAATGCATTTTGGTTTAAAGCGAATGAGAAGGGATCAGTCGTGGAATTTGCTGGAGTTGTAACTTTACATTTATTTTTGTGGTTATTAATAGTTTTCTTCTCTCACTGGACTGTAAGCTCCATGAGGGCAATGGATGGTGTAATTTTCCCCCCTTGTTCTTATTTTCAGTGTTGAGCACAGTGCCTCCCTCATGCTATGCCCTCTGTTTACTATCTTTTTCTCCAGATGTCTAGCTTATTGTATCCACACAGTATCTTGAATAATTATTTCTTGCTTGATTTTAAAATGCAACTTTATTACAAAATCTCCAGATGCTTGTGTACATTTCCAAGCTCTTTTAATTCATTGATTGTACTGTCTTTACTTGCTTTGATGCTGTGTAACTTTAATTATTATAGCTTTCTCCTACTTAAAACATATTTGGAAGGTCAGCCTCAAACGTTCTTAAATATACCAGTTTGGGAAGCCCTGTGATCTCCTTTAGTAAAACTTTTTGCTAGCCCTTAGAAAACATTCATTTAACTTGCTGATTAAACATTTAATCTGTTCTGAGAGTCAGCCTGCAAAGTGGAAATGATTTGGGGGTGTTACTTGCCAGAGTTTTTCTAGGACATGACATCCTTAGTTCTGGCTTGACATCCTAAGTGTTTTTTCAAAAATTCTTGTTTTGTACTCTTGGGCATCTCTAGAAAAACATAACATTTTCTCACAGTCTTTTAATGCAGAATACACAGGGTAGGTGGCAGAAAAGGCATCAAGAAATTATGTTGGCACCCATCTGACAGCAAAGCAGATAGTGGAAAAGCTATTACTTAAAAGTGGTATACAGGGGCACCTGGGTGGCTCAGTCCGTTAAGCGTCTGACTTCGGCTTGGGTCATGATCTCAGGGTCCTGGGATCAAGCCCTATATCGTGCTCCCTGCTCGGCAGGGAGTCTGCTTCTCCTTCTCCCTCTCTCCCTCTCTCTCTGTAATACATAAATAAAAAATCTTTTAAAAAAGTGGTATACAGAATTCACATCAGCAACCTTGATTTTTCACCTCATGCATGACACATTTCTTTCCTATGGCGTGCAGTATTGGATTGATTCATTGGCTATGACCTGAGTGAAGTTCAGGTAACATTGCTAACTTACCATTTTCTGTTTTCTTTAGTGTACCTTCTGCTCTGTAAAACATTCAAAATCCTTTGTCCAGTCGTCCTTATGCAGAAACCAACATTGGGGTCTTATGAGTGTTAGAGAAGTTTAATGTCTGGAGAATGGAGATAATGGAACAGAGTGTACCAATCGTGAAAGAATCCTTGCTTTTCTTTCTACTGGAACATTATTCCAGAGTGCTTCAACAAAACTCTTAATTCTAAATAATTGCTGATTTACAAGTGTATTTTCAGACGGTTACCCATTTTTTCTGGAAAAAAATAGCAGTTTTGTTCTTTCAGACTTTCCTTTAATAAGCCTAACCATGGATTCTAGAAATATTAAAGTAGAAAAATACTCAAGTAGGTTTGTTTGGGACCCTTAGTCTCCACCCTGGAATTAAATACCACTGAAAATAACCCTGGAATGAAGGGTTTTTGTGTGGCAGGACTAGTGGACTTACACGATTCTTCCTTTTGCAAGTCTCTGTTGATGGAAATTGGGCTTACTTTTCTCTTAGTTGTGTTCTTGACTTTTCTCGATGCTAGTCTTAACTGTGAGATTTTGAGGTAGTTAACTGTTCGAGCACACCAATGAACAGCTTGTTAGTAGATGTTATCTCGTGTTGATTAGGTTCTCTGGAGATTTACTGTGCTTGCAAAACACCTGTCTGTATTTGAGCTGTGGTAGGTGGTTGGCTTTTGTGTTTGACTGGAGATTTGCTCCAAGGAAAGCAAATAGCAGTTGGAAAAAGGGAGAAGGGAAAAGAAGGAGTCAGCAAATTTCTATATGCTTTCATTGAAGAGATTTCCCAATTAGAAAGCTTTTGTAAGCTTGACCTTTCTGCACTGAAGTAACCCAGCATTTCATTATGTATTCCATTGAGGTTTTAGAGCTCTGTGCCAGAAAGTGAGAACCAAGGTTGGATGTGAAAGGAACATTCAGAGGGTGAAGCTCATAGTCAGCAAAGTGCTACTTCATAGGCTGGGTCCAAAATTAACCTGCCTGCCATAGGAGAGCAAGCGTGGAGGCAGCGCCTGCTGCTGTGTTGAGCGGTGTTTGCGGTCCTTTTATGTCATACCAGCATGATTAAGGTCAAGTTTAAGGCATTATCATTTAAAACCTAGGTCTGGGAGAATGTTGCCCCGTCAGTCGTACCCCGTGGAAGAGTTATTTTGTAAGGTGTGGAAGGAGTACTTTTCTGCCACATTGGAGGTAATTAACAGAATTTACTCTTCTCCGAATAGGGGATGGTCTGCATCATTGCCTTCTTGACACAGTGATTCGCATGGATCCTATGGTCGGTCTTGAGTAATTAAGACACAGAACTTAGTCTTTGGTTCAGAAAAGTCAGCATTGGAATGGATCCCTGAACTAGCCCTGAAAGTAGGAAATGTTATGGTCCAGAGGTCCCTTCTAGGGCATGCAGTAGAACTCTAAAGACAGTAAGTTTTAGGAGTTTATAAATAACGTCAAGTGTGGAAATGCATAGCACACAGATGTAAAATTAGCAAGTCAGGAAGTTTGACTAGAAGGAATAAATTAACTCTAGTCACTTGATGGAATGAGATCATGGAAGACAGCGTAGTTTGTGTTAGGCGGTAGTAATTGTGATGTTGAGCCTGGCCCAGGAAATGAGTTGTCAGGTGTACCGTCACCCTCGTTAATGGTTCCTATTATTTCTCAGGTGTATAGTTGTATGAAGAGATGATTTTCCAGCCCCATCTAGGGGTTCAATATTTAAAGGCTATGAAAGAGTGAAACAGAAAAGTTTCCTGCCCGCACATAAACTGTACCCATCCAGATCGCTTTCCCATAGGCAATCAGTATTATCAGTGTCTTATATGTCCTGAGATATTTTATATGTATATAAGTAAATGTGTGTATGTATTTACTGTACCCCTCTTTTATTTTTGTACCCCTCTTTTGAAACAAATTGTGGTAAATTCTACACACTAGTCTGTGTCTTTTTTTCACTATTATATCTTGAGGATTATTACATGTAACTGTATAAGGAGTTTTCTAATTAAAAAGAAATGCTTTACAGTATTCCCATGAAAGAATGTTATCATTTTTTTTTTTTTAGTTGGTCCCCTTGTGGATGGCTGTCTGAGTTATTTTGAATCTTGCTAATATAAATGATACTAGAGGATTTTAAGAAATATGTTAGGGTTTTATATTCAAAAGTGAATGTCTTAAGTCATAGTAGAAACTTGTTATAGTATAATAGTATCTCAGATCTGTATAACATATTCATAAATGTCATATTTGAGTCTCAACTGCAATGCTGTGAGGTAAGTCCAGCTTTTGACCCAGAAAGCAGTAGATACCCCTTCAGAACTAGTTTGAGGGGCAGAGGTAAAGATAGAAGAACCAAGGTCTTCTGACTCCCGTTGGGTATCTTTTCATTTTACCCAAAATGGGGATGTTCCTGCCAGGCTGTAGGGAAGTAGTGTTGGGAGAATAATATAAAATAAAACTGGATGAAGCAAGCTTGAGAGAGAGGGATGTACCTATCATTCTAAAATCAGGATCCTGTTTGCCGGGGCAGAGAGGGCCTGGGTATCCGCTTGTGACACAGACATAAAGGCATTTAGGCACTGGCAGAACATCATGGGGTGACTGTCATCTTGGAGTATGGTAGTAAGGTAAGCCAAAACATGGTGGTTCTTAGAGAAACTGGAGGCTTTCAGAGTTCTGTAGGATGGACTGGGGACAAAAAACATTATTTAAGATCTGTTAGGGGAATGCATTTGGCATAGGTCATAAAACAGAAACAGGCAGTAATAAAAACATAGGATTTTCTAGAGGCCCCAGCGTCAGGGAGGGGATGATAGTATGCTAATGGCAGGGGGATGGCTGTAATGTTGGACATTTCTGGCCTCAAGGCTGAGTACTGGGAGAGGGCCTTCTTCTAGAGACTAGGTGAAAATAGAAGAGGGTAGGTAAGTCAGCCAACATCTGGACTGGAGATAGTGAGCATCATAGAGGACAAAATCAGCATGATTCATGCTTTCGTCATACGGTCAAACTATTTGGAAATCTGAGTACAGGCCTGGTTATTAGTCTTCCATCATAATTACCATATGCTAAGTGCTTACTGTGTTCTGGATACTTAATATAATGCAGGCTAACCTCTCAACAACTTTGCAAAGAATCTGTTGTTACACCTGGTTGAGGAAGCCGAGGTTGGGTTAGGTAACTTGTCCAAGGTCATGTATCTTTTCAGTGGTAGAGTTATAAGTAGGTCAGCATGACTCCAAGGCTTTTTGTTCTTTTCATGATACCAGGAATTAGGCACCAAAATTGAACAATGGAATTCTAAATAACCAGAATTCTGTCACTGTCATTGTAACTGTTAATATGTAACCAGACTCCTTGCCTGTTACAGATGCTTTAGGCTGAAGGAGTGGAAGGAATGCTGGGGAGAACAGTGACCCTTGGTGATGCTAAGAACTGGCTAGACTCATTCCGAATAAGCATATAATTTAAATTAAGGTCCCACCCTTGCTGTGCACGTGTAGCTTTAAGTAAAATTCTCCAGTGTCCCCTTCCCCCATCAGCTTGCTCTTTCTGAAGTCCTTCTCTGTAGAGATTATATAGCTGCTAGAAGACTGTAGTTGGGGGTAGCCAGGACCTAGAACGTTTTTGTGGTAGAATGTCTGGGGAATCCATATACAATAAGACCACTCACTGTAAGTATGAATTCTCCTATTGTGAAGTTTGAGGGAGAAAGAATCTTCTTGACTTAACAGATTTGGGCTTATAAACTTTAGAATCAACTAGATTTTATTCCCGTCAGTCCTTTAACATTATCCTGCAAAATATTGGAGAATACTTATTGGGTACTTCTTTTGATTTACTTCAACAACTATTGTAAGGGAGTGTTAATATGGGAGGTTGACAATTTGGTGAAATAATCACCTGGAAGCTGTGATTCAGCATTAGTCACTGGCTTTTCTGCTAGGTTACACTCCCCCATCCCTAGCCTTAATTGTGGTGAGTCTCAGGCATTTGATTACACAACTATCAAAGAAACTGACCTTAGTGATAACCCAGGCACATTTCCAGGTAGTGAAAATATTCAGGGAAAGAAATTCATGTGCATTAGCTAGTGGTATTAGTTCTCTAGAGAAATGTCAGTACATTTTCTAGGTTATGTCCTAGACTGTTACAAGGATGAATGATCATCCTAGGAAAAATGGCCATTTGCACTATTAGTGTTCTTAAAAAGTGGAAGCACAACCAAATGTGCTCTCTGGACATGTTCATTTTAGTACTTAATAATATGGGATCAGGTTTATATCTCTCTGGGCTAACTTTTAAAACCATGGATGATTTGGGTTCATTGTACCTGTTTTACCTAATTTCTCACCATTTTTTGTTTCCTCACTGTCTCATGAAATCACCACATTTAGCGTTTCATTTAAAAAATATATTTTTTTTTCTGGAATGCCTATTCTTTGTTTCCTCCCTCCTTTCCTTTCTTCTATTTATCCTTCTAGTCATCCACCAATATTTGAGTGTCTGCTGCATTCCAGGCAGGCATTGAGATGCAGTGGTGAACAAGAGAAAGCCATGGTCTCTGCCCACAGGAGCTTGCAGTCTATCCTGGTGTCGCTGGTTCCTAACCTGACCTGCCTTCAAGGTTTAGCTCTTCTTCTGACCTTTATATAATCCTCTTGGATTTCTTTAGCCCTCGCTGACCCATCTCTTCCATGAGCTACAGTACTTTAAATTTGATTCACACAGTTTAGTGCTTAGTGACATCTCCTACTGTGGGCTGATTGTTGAAGTGTCTTAATCTCATCTTACCAGCTAGAGTGTAAGTTCCTTAAAGGCAGAGGCTGTCATGTTCTTTTTTGTCCTCCACAGTGCTGAGCCCAAGTAAGTGGGTGATAAAAGTGTTTTGATTCACCCTGTCCTGTTGAATGTCCAAGTTACATTAGAAGTCATTGTGAAGATTATGCTTTTTTTTTTAATTTTTAAAAAAGATTTATTTATATATTTTAGGGAGAGCAAGCAAGCAGGTAGAGGGACAGAGGGAGGAGAGAATGTCAAGCAGACTTAGAGCTTAGCGCAGAGCCCGATGCGAGGCTCGAATCTCACAACCCGAGATCGTGATATGAGCTGAAAACAGGAGTTGAACGTTGCCAACTAAGCCACCCAGACACTCCTATGCTTTTGTTAAAAAATGTTGAATTCTTCCCAGTTGTTTGCCTATTTGCCGGTTCTCCTAATCTGTGCAGATGAGTGAAAATGACCCCACTGATTCACTCTCTGTGTTTGTATTATTTTCTAGTGGAGAGTTTGTATTTGAGCTGATATTGCACATCTTCTTATCTGGTTCCCCTTGTGACTAACGAGGGATGAAGTTCGTGGCTAAGGAATGGAGCTAACCTAATGTTGATCTCTTAGCGCTGTGATTGTAATCTTTGAGGCTTAAATGTCCCACCAACTATTAACTCACTTAAAATGGGAAGCAGACAATGCAGTAACTTAAAATTTAAAATTGAGCTCCTCAAAAAGATTAATAGAAATGGGAAATAATCTTTTAATGGGGCCTACATTATTTATATTTATATAATGTTAGAACTAGAAACTCTTCCTGAGCAATAAGTGAAATACGGCAACTTAACCGTAAAGAAGGCTCAGTCATTGAATTAAATGTTTTTTTGAATGTGCTAAAAGCTCGGAGGTAATGGCACTTCAGTCTTGGGAATAAGAAGGAATATTTTCTTTTTTGAGAAGGGGAGCAGAGGGTACTGGGAAAAGGACATGCTTGTCTGCCTACACCTAAAAATTGAGACGATGAGTGTATTGAATTGACCATGGAGCAGGAGAAAAGGAAACCATTTTTCCTCTTGAGGTGATCCGAGCTCCTGACTTGGACACAATGTTAGAAAGAATTACGTGACAATAGGGAGCTCTGAACATTGACTGATATTTGACGTCAAGCAATTACTGTCTTTTTAGGTGGAATGATAATATCCTGGTTATATTCGAAAGGAAAAGCACTCACCTTTAGAAGCATACGCTGCAGTACAGAGGAGTATATAATATGGTATCTGGGATCTGCTGAGGAGAGGAAGAAGTGGTCGGGAGTCTAGAGTCCAGTGGCCATTTATTTCTAATTGCTGTGGCTGGCTGATGGGTCCAGGAGGATCATTATACTGTTTCTCTCTACTCATGTGTATGTTTAAAAGTTTCCGTAATAAAAACAAACAAGAACTCCACGAAAAACCCAAACACCCCGCAACGCGGAGGTAGAAGTGTCAGACCTCCCTTCTGCCTTCTTCCAACTTGACGCCCGATAGGACAAATAAATCCCCACATTGCTGCTGATGTTGCCCAAGTGGAGTGCAGTGTAGCTCTCTGTCGCTGCAAGTTTGAATCTGTCTGTAATGCAGCATCACTGAGAGCAACAGTGTGGTGGTAAGTTACAACGGAAGTCATTCTATCTATCTGTAAAGTTTGTCTTTTTTTATAGGTGAAAATATAAGATTTACAAAACAAAATATAATTAGAGAGAAATATGGCATAAAATTAAATGCCATATTTTATAGTGGTGATTAAGCACGAGAAAGTCAGAGAACAGAAAGAGCACTGGATTAGGGATGAGTGGTTTTGTTGTTGTTTTTAAAGGATGAGCAAAGTTTTTATTAGGCCAGTGTACTTTGGGATCACTTTTAAACAAAGTATAGGACATGGATTGCTGACAGTAGTATGGGGACAACATGTCCAGGGAAGGAAAATATTATGTTTGGGGGAGAGTGGATGAATTTGGATTGGTATATTTTATTTTAATTAATTAATTAATTAAAAAAAATCTAAGTAATCTCTAACCCGATGTGGAGTTTGAACTCATGACCCTGAGATTAAGAGTCACATGCCCTTTTGACTGAACTAGCCAGAAACCCCTTATTTTGTTATTATTTATTATTATTATTAAAGATTTATTTTATTTTTATTTTTTAAAAGATTTTATTTATTTATTTGACAGAGATAGAGACAGCCAGTGAGAGAGGGAACACAGAGATAGAGACAGCCAGCGAGAGAGGGAACACAAGCAGGGGGAGTGGGAGAGGAAGAAGCAGGCTCATTAGCAGAGGAGCCTGATGTGGGGCTTGATCCCATAACGCCAGGATCACGCTCTGAGCCGAAGGCAGATGCTTAACCGCTGTGCCACCCAGGCGCCCCTAAAGATTTTATTTTTATTTATATAATTTTTTAAAAAAATTTATTTATTTGACAGAGATAGAGACAGCCAGCGAGAGAGGGAACACAAGCAGGGGGAGTGGGAGAGGAAGAAGCAGGCTCATAGCGGAGGAGCCTGATGTGGGGCTCGATCCCATAACGCCGGGATCACGCCCTGAGCCGAAGGCAGACGCTTAACCGCTGTGCCACCCAGGCGCCCCTATTTATATAATTTTTTAAAAGATTTTATTTGACAGAGAGAGAGCATAGGCAGGCAGAGCAGCAGGGAGAGGGAGAGGGAGAAACAGGCTCTCTGCTGAGCAGGGAGCCTGATGTAGGGCTCCATCCCAGGACCCCTGGGATCATGACCTGAGCTAAAGGCAGATGCTTAACTGACTGAGCCACCCAGGCACCCCTTATTTTTATTTTTTTAAAAAAGATTTTATTTATTTGTCAGAGAGAGAGAGGTAAAGAGTGTGTGCATGAGAGCAGAAGTGAGCACAAGCAGGGGGAGCAGCAGGCAGAGGGAGAAGCAGGGTCTCCGCTGAGCAAGGATTCCAATGTGGGACTTGAGCCCACGACCCTGGGATCATGACCTAAGCCAAAGGCAGACACTTAACTGACCGAGCGGGCCGGGCATCCCTAAGGATTTTATTTTTAAGTAATTTCTACACCCAATGTGGGGCTCGAACTCACAACCCCTGGATCAAGAGTTGCATGCTCTGTTGACTGAGCCAGCCAGGCACCCCTAGATTGATATATTTTAGATGAATGGGATGGACTGGGTTCTCAAAGGACATGATTTTTTAGCTGAGGCGTTTGGACTTGATCTTATAGAGACATTTTTGACTCTCAAGGTACCTAATTATCTATTAATTTGATTTAATGATAATGTAGTGTATTACCAGTTGCATGCTTTTGCACAGAGAATGTAACTTGACTATAATTTTAAAATTCTTTTTCACATAAATTCTTTATTTCTGTAGTGTGCCAAAGGACTATTCAGGGATTAGAATTAATATTTCTATTTAAAAAAAGGAGGGGGCACCTGGGTGGCTCAGTCGGTTAGGCATCTGCCTTCAGCTTGGGTCTTGATCCCAGGGTTCTGGGATCAAGTCCTGTGTTGAGCTCCTTGCTCAGCAGGGGGCCTGCTTCCCTTTCTCCCTCTGCTGCTCTCCCTGCTTGTTCTTTCTCTGTCAAATAAATAAATAAAATCTTAAAAAAAAAAAAATAAAAGGAGGGACACAGAAGTACTCAGAGTTAGTGACCTTAATAAAATGAGTGAGTCATTGGCAGATCTGGGTTCAGATCCATATATTGGGTTCTGAGCTCCTTCTACACACTTTACTTATATTAAAAGTAATTGTTTTCCATATGATTGTTTTTCTTTTTTATTTGATATGTGTGGTACATATAGGTAATGTTGACCATAGGCCTTTCTTGCCTTTTCTTACCTACCTTTTTCCTGGGAATATATATATATATTTTGTCCTCTATTTTTTATGTGGTTCTAGCAGTTCAAGACCCAGCACTTCATTTATTCCCTGTCCTGCCAGTTTGTTGGGTGGTAGTTTGATTGCCATTGATAAATTTGCCCAATGTAATGTTATGCCCTAGACTCATGCTTCTGATTGCTACCACTATGTATCCTGCTTCCCCTCCACCCTTGCAGCTTATAAAATGGGATAATAATCCCAGCCTTTTCTGAGATTCTTTGTAAGAGTGTCAAAGATTTGAAAGTAATCTAGTGGAAGGTACTATAAACATCTTAAGAAACACTATAATTTCATAGATTTTCCCCTCCAAATAACATTTTAATCAACTTGATGAAGACATAATTTGTATTCAATAAAATTGAACCATTTAAGTATACCATTTGCATTGTATACAGACAAATGTATACAGTCATGTAATGACCACACCATCAATATGTAGAACTTTGCTATTATCCCAGAAAGTTTCTTTAGTGCCCTTTGCATTAATTCCCATCCCACCCCCTACCTCCCCAGCCCAAGAAAACCCCTAATTTGCTGTCACTATAGGTTATCTTTGCCTATTCTGGAATTTCATGTAAATGACCATAACCAGGAAGTTTCAGCATCCATTAACTGTTGGAGCGCCTGAGTGGCTTATTCGATTAAGTGGCTGCCTTCTGCTCAGGTCATGATCCTAGTGTCTTGCTCAGGGGAAGTCTGCCTCTCCCTTTCTCTCTGCCCCTCCCTGCGGTCATGAATGCACTTTCTCTCTAAATGAATAAAATCTTGAAAGTAAAAGATTCTTTCACTGTTGTTGTCTGTTTCAGTAGTTTGTTTCTTTTTATTGCTGAGTGGTGAATCTGAGTAATGTTACATTATATGGCTATAACAGGATTTGTTTATCCATTTTTCTATTGATGAACATGTGAATTGTTTCTAGTTTTTGGCTATTGTGAATAAAGCTGCTAGGAGCTTGATGTGGAACTTTGGGTAGACTAATGTTTTCATTTCTCTTGGGTAAACACCTTGGAGTGGGAGGACTGGGTCATATGGCTGGTAGGTGTGTGTTTAGCTTTTTAAGAAACTGCCAAATTGTCTTCCAAAGTGGCTGTATAAATTCACATTCCGTCTAGCAGTGTATGAGGGTTCTAGTTGCTCCATATCCTCACCAATGCTAGGATGAGAAAATTTTAGCCATTCTGATAGTTGTAGGTGCTATTTTGTGCTTTAATTTACATTTTCCTAATGACTAATGATATTGATGTCTTCTCATGGACTTACTTGCCGGTGGTATATCTTTTTCTTTTTTTTTTTTAAAGATTTTATTTATTTATTTGACAGAGATAGAGACAGCCAGCGAGAGAGGGAACACAAGCAGGGGGAGTGGGAGAGGAAGAAGCAGGCTCATAGTAGAGAAGCCTGATGTGGGGCTTGATCCCATAACGCCGGGATCACGCCCTGAGCCGAAGGCAGATGCTTAACTGCTGTGCCACCCAGGCGCCCCATGGTGGTATATCTTTGGTGAAGTACTTGTTCAAAACTTTTGCCTGTTTTAAAAAATTGGGTTGTTTATTTTTTTAATGTTGAGTTTTGAGAATTCTTTGTATATTCTGGACACAAATCATTTATCAGATAAATGCTTTGCAAAGATTTTCTTCCATTTTGCGGCTTATCTTTTCATCCCCTCCACAGTGTCTTTTAAGAGCAAGAACTTTTATTTTGAATTCCAGTTTATCCACTTACTCTTTTATGAATTGTGCTTTTGGCATTTAGTCTTCATCCTGTCTTTTCATTTTTTAAAGTAATAAAGTTGTTTGGAATTTATCAGAGCAAGGCAAGAAGTCAAACCATATTTCATTTTTATGTTGGGTTAGAATCACTAGAGACAAATTATTTTCTATGGGATTGAATCCTGAATTTTCTCAAGCACAAGTTTTCTAGCAATTAGAAGTCAAATGCAGTGCATATGATATATTACTTAATAATATTTTGAGTGTTTCCAGAGAACTCAGTTTGTAAGCTGGTTAGTTACTAATTACCCATCCTTTTCTGTGAAAGAACCTAAGTTCTATTTTAAGATGCCTTTTTCTGAAGGGGCTGTTGTAGGTATGAGTCCACAAATCAAGATCTGGGTAGTCCTAATAATCATAAAATATAAAGTTCATTAAGAGAACACACTCAGTCATAATGTTAATCCTAATTTGTGGCACTGCTTATCAGTAGAAAAGAAATCAAAGCTATTGTTAAACACTAACCTACCACTGAGGGTAAAATGCCTCGTAGCTGAATTGGAGGAGTGGTGAACCAGTCGTTATTATCCAGTTTTGAGAGTCAGTAATCTCCAAGAATGAAGAAAAAGGAGTTGCGATCTGGAAGCAGTAAATAGTATGCTGTTTCCATTTAAAATACTTTAAGAGATAATGACAAAGCCATAGGGTTATATAATTTTTGGTGTCTGTCTCAAATGATAATGGAGTATGTTATAAATTCGATAAAACAAGCATTCCCAGTTGTTTAAAAACATTTCTTGGTAGTTAGTGGCAGATTATACTCGAGAGGAAGCTTGAGTCTCAGTACAGAGGTGATTTCAGTGTTACAAATGCTGAAGGACTTTGACCTTAGTTTTGAGCCTGTTTTCTCTTGACCGGTCTCTGTGAATTCTCAGCGCTGCGCTCTTATTGCACACTTTTCCTAGGCCTTCTTGATACCATGCTCACTGGCATGTGGTAAAGTTATCAGTGTACCTGAAGAGGTTTTTTGGTTGAATACGAGACATGGAGTGTGCAATTTCTAACATTACTGACAAGGTCTGTCTCTTTCTTTAAAGACGAGGCATCTTAAGAGACTAGTCTTAACTAAGAATTAAAAACCTGAGTATGTTGTCCCGATCATTTCTTTTTACTCACATCGTTTTTGGTAAATCAGAGGTCAGAGGGATTGTTTACCTTTTGAAGAGAAGAAACTAGATCGTTCGGTTTGTTTTGGTTGCAAATATCCGGGCTGCCGAATTTAGGTTGAGCAGAAGATGCTGCCCTGCTTAGTGGATGCTCTAGAAACCAAGAGACTGTGCCTGTTCCATATATGGGGAGAGGTAACGGATCTCTTCTTTCCTTCGTGGGGAGAATGCCAACCTCGCTAATTTATGATTCCATTGTAGTTATGTTCATACCTTCTGAGATATGGCTACTGATTGTTTTAGATTCATTGTGTTTGAGTGATGGTTTTAGAGAAAGGGGAGAGTGTTTAGTTCCAAGAGCTGGCAGTTTTTATCGCTTTAATCGATTCAGGTCTAATGACATGAAGAGTAGTGAGTATTGGGCAGATCTACATGTAATACATTTTGTTAAATGTAAGTAGTAAAAAAAAACAAACAAAAAACCTCTAAGTAGGCATATAATTCATTAGAGCAGCTGAAAATTTTGTGTTGTAAGAAACCAGTGAAGCTAATTTCTGATTCACCCAGAGCAAAAGAATTTAATATTCTAACTTCAGCAAAAGGCAACTGAAAAGCACACTTGAACCACTTTATGTGGCTTTCAATATGTAAGAGTATTTTCTTCATCTTTCCTCATATGTTTTACTTCTTAGTCATTTACTTCCAGTAGTTTCCGAATTGATAGAGGGAATTAAGGTGGTAACCGAGTTCCCTGTAGTACAAGATTTTCCTGCTGTGTATGTGAACCACTTTTTCTGGAAAAACCCTTCCATTGGCAGTCTTCTTGAGGGCATGTACTTCTCTACACTTAGTGATTTGGGAGCTGAAACCTGTGTTTAGTCAGAGATGACAAATGGCTGAAAAAAATTTTTTTTCCAGTTTAGTGACCGAGAAATGATTCAGAATTGAAACTGAAGTGGATATGGAGTTACTTGCAGTTACTCTTCTGAGCTGCTGTCTGCCACTATTAGGCGTATTTTGGACATGTGGTTTCCATTTTGATATTTTGATATTACGTTCCTAAATTTCTTGTCTGGCTTAGACACTGCTTTTGGAAATTAGGTTGGAACTAGCTTTGAACAGAGGGCCACTAGAAATTGAACATTGTGGTCCATTTGGGGAGGAGAAGTTGGCATATTTTTACTTAAAGGATTCTTAGGAAAATTTTGGTAACAAAAATATATTTTCCAGATTTTATAAGCTTTTGGGGTTAAGTACTTGTTGAGAAAACCAGGAAGCTTGTGATTGCTACTGAAAATATTAGCCTTTTAAGTTAAAACTATCACTCAGTACTTTTCTCTTTTGTAATTAAACAAAGGTAAGTTAAGAAAAAAAGCATGTTCTTTGTAAAGAGTTCAGTTTATAGAAATTTATAAAGAAAAAAGGAAAGTGCTTCCTCCATTCCCGGTTTTACTCTCTAGAGATAACTACTGTTAACAGTTTGGTATATGTTCTTCCATAACTTTTTCAGTGCACATGCAAATATTTGTAGGTAGATTTGGGGGGTTTACTTTATTTTGTGCTATTGCAGCTTTTATAGTTCAGTTCTTTTTACATATGTAAAATCAACTTTAATTTCCTCCAGCCCCCTTTTCCGTTAGTTTTTTTTAAGGGTTACTATTCGTTTTCTTAATCACGTGTAGGACTTTAAATGTTCTGTATGGTTATTAATGCTTCGTTATGTATAGTGTAAATATTTTCTCTCATATAATTTGTCTTAACTTTTAACTTCTGTGGTATATCTTTTTTATTTAAAAGGTTTTATTTTATTTTGCATATTTTTTTTACATGTCTGTGTAAGAAATAATGGAACATTTCTCAAATTTGCGTGTCATCCTTGTGCAGGGGCCGTGCTCATCCTCTCTGTGTCCTTCTACTATGCCTTCTGGGTTTTATGGTATCCTTAGAAGTGTAGGTACCCATCTGAACAACAAAAATATTCTGTGTTTTCTTCTAGTGCTTTGTAAATTTATTTTTAATATTTAGGTTTTAATATTTCACTTGGAATATATTTTCAGTGTAATGTGAGATAAGGATCTGGATTTTCAAAAAAAAATTGGTAGCCAGTTGTCTTAATAGTTTATCACCTACATACTTATTTGAAATGATCTTGTTAACATATCGTCTTATTTATTTATTTGTTTAAAAATATTTTATTTTTTAACTAATTTCTGCACCTGATGTAGGGCTTGAACTCACAACCCCAAGATCAAGAGTTGCATGCCCTACCCTAAGTGAACCAGCCAGGCGCCCCTTAACGTATACGCTTGACAGAGGGGGCTTATCTGTATACCTGTACTACGTGTTTTAGTTATGGTCACTTTAGAGAATGTTTTAAAATTTCTTTAACTATTACAGTTGATCCTCCCTCTCTTTTTAAAGTAGACTAATCATAATCATGAGCAGATGATAATTTGGACTCACTCTCCCAATGCTTATGCTCCTTTTTTAGTGACAATGTTGAAGAATAGTTATGGTCATAATAATACCACCTAATATTGTGCTTCTCAGTTTTATACGCACAGAAATTACCTGAGGGATCTTATTAAAATGCAGATTCAAGCAATTGTCTACTAGGTATTTACCCAAAGAATACAGAAATACTAATTCAAAGGGATACATGCACCCTGATGTTTACTGCAGCATTATCTACGATAAAACATGAAAATATATCCCCCCCACACAATGGAATATTATTTAGCCATAAAAAAGAATGAAATCTTGCCATTTGCAATGACGTAGACGGAGCTAGAGTGTATAAGGCTAAGTGAAATAAGCCAGAGAAAGACAAACCATACGATTTCACTCATGTGGAATTTAAGAAACAAACGAGCAAAGGGAAAAAAGGAAATCAAGAAAAAGATTCTTTTTTTTTTTTAAAGATTTTATTTATTTATTTGACAGAGATAGAGACAGCCAGTGAGAGAGGGAACACAAGCAGGGGGAGTGGGAGAGGAAGAAGCAGGCTCCCAGCGAAGGAGCCTGATGCGGGGCTCGATCCCATAACGCTGGGATCACGCCCTGAGCCGAAGGCAGACGCTTAACCGCTGTGCCACCCAGGCGCCCCGAGAAAAAGATTCTTAACTATAGAGAACAAACTGCTGGTTGGGGGGGATGGGTAAAATAGGTGAAGAGGATTAAGGAAGGCACGTATTGTGATGAGCACTAGGTCTTGAATTTAACTGTCAGATCACTATATTGTACACCTGAAACTAATATTACATTGTATGTTAACTATACTGAAATTTAAATAAAGGGGGCGCCTGGGTGGCTCAGCTGTTAAGCATCTGCCTTCGGCTCAGGGCGTGATCCCGGCGTTGTGGGATCGAGCCCCACATCAGGCTCCTCTGCTAGGAGCCTGCTTCTTCCTCTCCCACTCCCCCTGCTTGTGTTCCCTCTCTCGCTGGCTGTCTCTGTCTCTGTTGACTAAATAAAATCTTTAAAAAAAAAATAAATTTAAATAAAAACTTTAAAAAAAGATGGCATGATAAGAAAAATGCAGACTCAGTATGTCTGGGTGGGCTTGAGAGTCTGCGTTTCTGACAAGGCCCCATGTGATGTGGATTTGGGCTAATATTTGTTAAACACTTAATTCTAGTTACTGTTCATAGTGCTTTATGTGTATGAACTCAGTTAATCTTCTTAACTGCATGATGATTACTATCTATTGGTTACCAGTAGAGAAACTGAGACTTGGAGAAGTTTATGACTTGCTCACAGCGACATTACCAGTAGGTAGAAGAGCCAGACCCAGCCCAGGCAGAGGTGGCACGCTAAATCTCTTGAACAGATTTCCTAACCGATATTGGACATTATTTTCTCTTGCGTGACTCAAATGGTAATACCTTTAGTTTTTGTTTTAAATTAATAGACCTTATTTTTTGAGCAGATTTATAAAAATTGAGCAGAAAGTAGAGAGAATTCCAGATATCCCCTTACCCTCCCCCGTTTCCCCTAATATTAACGTCTTGTATTAGTGGGGTGCATTTGTTACAGTTGATGAGCCAATATTGATATGTTATATCAATTAAAGCCTGTAGTTTACATTAGGGTCCACATTCATTTTTTGTAGTTCTGTGGGTTTGGACAAATGCGTGATGTCATGTATCTACCATTACAGTATCACACAGAATAGTTTCACTGCCTTAAGCATTTCCCATGCTCCACCTAGTCATCTCCTTCCCCCCCTCCAGTCCCTGGCAAACACTTATCTTTTTGCTGGCTCCATAATTTTGCCTTTTCCAGAAAGTGATATAGTTGGAATGATACATTAGGTAGCCTCTTCAGATTGGCTACTGTCACTTAGCAATGTGCATTTAAGTTTCCTTCCCATCTCTCTGTGGCTTGATAGCTCCGTTCTTTTTATCACTGGATAATATTCTATTGTCTGGATGTACCCTGGTTTATCCACTTACCTACTGAAGAACATCTGGGTTGCTTCCAAGTTTTGGCAGTTATGAATAAAGCTGCTGTAAAATCCACATGCGGGTTTTCCTGTAGACCTGAGTTTTCAACTCTTTGGGTAAATACAAAGGAGCGTGATTGTTGGATCATATGGTAAGAGTATGTTTAGTTTTGTAAGAAACCGCCAAACTGTCTTCCAAAGTGGCTGTTTGGTTTTGCATTCTCACCAGCAGTGAATGAGAGCCCCTGTTGCTCCACATCCTTACTAGCATTTGCTGTTGTTGGTGCTTTGGATTTTTGCCATTCTAATAGGGGTGTAGCGGTATTTCATTGTGGTTTTAATTTGCAGTTCCCCAGTGACATAGGACGTTGAGCATCTTTTCACGTGCTTATTTGCTGTCTGTGTATATCTTCTTGGGTGAGGTTTAGATCTTTTGCCCATTTTTTAATTGTTTTCTGTGGTTGTTATTTGTTTCTTTTAGTGTTGCGTTTTTAGAGTTCTTAGAATATTTTGGATACCTGTCCTTAAATCAGATACATTTTTAAAAAACAGATATACGTTTTGCAAAGATTTTCTCCCAGGTTTTGGCTTGTCTGTGTCTTTAGTTTTTACTATTATGATGATGCTTGCCCTCGAATTGTGACAAATAATCATCATGTTAAGAAAGTTTCCTTCTCTTTTTGCCTTACTGAGAGCCTTTTTTCAGGAATGGTGTTTAGGGAATCTTTGAAAATTATTTGGCTAAATAAATAGACGAAGCTTTGTTATTAGCAAGCCATACCTGTTTTACTATGGATACTTAACAACACATTCCTTATGGTGCTGTATTTAAGAATGTAACTGAAAATTTAATTCCTGATCCTTGTAAATAGTTTACTCTTACTCCTTCCCTGATCTCTCGTCTCTTTAATGTTCACATCGGTTGCTTGTCCAGCATCCTGATATCATTCTGGCTTGATCTTTACTTCAGCTGTCTGTCTACCCACTTGTCTGTAGCAATCTATTCCTGGGGCCGGTCAGACTGCCACCTCTGAAATCATAAATTTGGAAATTTTGCTCTCTGAACACAATTTCCTGTCTTTTCAGTTCTGCCGTTTGTTGAACTTACTCTCCGATTTCACGGAGGCCTCCAGCCCCTGAAATCTTGCCTGTCTCCAAATGTGTGACATTCTTCCTGGCATCACTTTCGTCCACATAGACATAGTTGGTCACTTTCAATGAGTCAGAAGTATCCTCAGTTCTCCTGCACCTTTGTTCTTCTGTCCCCCACACCATGCCTGTCTCCAGCTATGGATTAGCAATACTGCCCATTTTCTGTGTGCCTGGGTTAGGGCCTGAAGAAATGATGGAATCGTGTTTATTTGTTCAGTTGCTAGCGCGTGAGTTCTGCCCTCATCTGTGCCTCTTATTCTGTTAGTAGCCCTCTCACTTGCCTGTAGCTGATTTCTTTTCTCCTTCACCAGAATGACTGTTCTTTCTGAATCTTTTCCCATTTCTGGTGAGCTCATGTTCACCTCCCTTTATCACAGAAGACTCCATAGTCCATAAAAAAAAAAGAAAAAGAAAAAAGAAAGAAAAACCAAGAATTCTGTTATTTTTTGTATCCTATCTTCTGTTACTCAAAGATAAAATTCTTAAGTTTCACATGCCCTTTCTAGTTGTCCAGTCTCTTCTCTCTCCTCTCTGGGCCCCAGCTTCATTGGCCTTTTGTCAAATTCTTAACATGCCACACTCATTCTTAGCATAGGGTCTTTGTGTCCGTCCTGCCCTCTGCCAGACAGATTTTCTCTTTTGCTGTTAAATTCATATTCATCTTTGGAACTTAATTTATATGTCACTTCCTCAAAGAAGCTTTTCCTGGACCTTCCATTTGTCTGAAGACAGATTAGAATCCCCGGAAAAAACTAACAGTAATGAGACTAACAACAACACTAATAGCAAACTGATGTTTATTGTGTGCTGGGCACTGTTCTAAGCACTATATATATTTATATGGCCTTTTTTTTTTTTTTTTAAGTCTTCACAGCAACCGTCTGGGTTAGATAGATGGGGAAATAATTTGGACCTCTAATTGTCCCCATTTTATAGATGAGGAAAATGAAGTGCAGAGTGTTAAGTTACTTCTCCCAAGTCACATAAGCAGTTAGCCGCAGAGCTGGGCTTTGCAGGCAGCGGTCAGGCCTTGGAGCCTGTGTTCTAGACTGCAGCACTGTAATATAATGCTAATTATGCTTGTGTAATTTTGGTTAATGTCCACCTTTCTCGGGAGGCTCTCAGTTCCTGGAGTTCAGGGACTGCACCTGGTGGTTAATTTTTGATCATCTATTGCCTAGAACAGAGCCCGGCAGCAAGTTGGCTGTGACGGAATGAATCAGCCGGCCGTTCTGCTTAACTGAGTAAATAGAAGCTTCAGTGAGTGTCTTCAGTTTTTGTCCCTTCTGCTTCCACACACTCAACCCCCTGGATGGAAAGAATAGGTGCTCGCGTTTATTTCAAAAAGTTAATCCCTCTGTTTGTTTACTTTTTCTATCCTTGAAGTCATATTTGCCCTTGGTGGCTAAGAAGTAATGAAAAGGTCCATAAAGTGAACGTCCTTCATCTTCTCCCTCCCTTATCTTTTCCACTTTCCAGAGGAGTCGGCTCCGAGCCAGCGAAGTGTGTACCTTCTGAACATGCACAGACTGTGTGGTCGCTTAAATACACAAGGGGGAGTGTATGAATATGCACGCTAGTTTAAGTTTGCTTTTATATTAAAAATTAACTTCCTATATTGAACTGAAGTTTTGCAAGCTGTCACCATTGAGGGCAGCTAAGTAAAGGGTACATGGGATCTCTCTGTATTACTTTTTAAAGTTGCATGTGACTCTTCAATGATCCCAAAATAAAAAGTTGAAATAAGAAATTGAATGGTAGAGACCTTTCCCTGTCAGCATATTTACCTCTTTCTTCTAAATGACTATATAAGACCCCATTGTCTAGATCCACATTACTTTATTTTACCTTTCCCCTACTGATGGACTGGTAAGCTATTTTAGTTTTTCATTTCTGCCAGCACTGCTGCAGGGGGAACAGCCTTGCATTCAAAGCTTTATCCTCGCTCGGGTATATAAGCACAGCCAAGTTTTAGAGGAGGAGAGGGGATCGAAAGATCCATGCGTTTGAAATTTTGATCAAAGTTGGCAGGTTGCTCTCCAAACCGGTTTATACTTTTCGCCAGCCGTTAGGATAGAGCCTGCTCTCTTGCATTCACCTGTACTATCCTGATCCTGGTCCTCCACTTCTTCTTTGGGACTTGAAAAAAAAATTAATTCGTCTTGTCTCTCCTTTACTGTCTCTTCTTTTCCGTTGGCTTTCTCCTGCCTGCCCATCCTCTGTCAAGTCCTCCACATTGCTTAGACTTTTCTTTAGTAACTAAGTGCCTGACCTGTATTTACTTCTCCTTACGACAACCCGAAGAGGTAGCTCCTGTTGTTATCCCCATTTTACAGGTAAGGAAATTGAGACACAGAGAAGTTAAGTGACTTGCCCAAGGTCACCCAGATAGTGAGGAGCTGGGTAAGAATGCAGTTGGTCTGACTGCAGAGTCTGTGCTTTTAACCACCACACTCTAGGAAAGGGTCGCGAAACTACTGCCGGCTGATCACATCCATCCTGTGGCCTGTTTTTTGTATAACCCAGCTGATGTGCTTTTTACATTTTTAAAGTGTTGTTTAAAAAAAAAAAAAAGGACACTGTGGGACAGTGTGTGACCCACAAAGCCTAGAGAAAAGTTTACTTATTAACATTAAATGAGATCGTTCTCATAAAAGTATTTAGCATAGTGCTGGTACGTAATAATAGCTTAAGAAATATTAGAGGCGTTATTACTGTTACTATCAGTGCCTCTCTTTTGCCCTCCAGCTTCTATTGTCACCTCTCTCTTCTGCACCTGCTGAAAGCGTGGGGCTGTCCTGGCGTGTCCACTGAACGGCTCTGGGAAGGGGTTTCGGTGCCTTGTTGCTAATTCTGTTACCCAATTTAAACTCTGGTTCCGTCTGAGTTCTGTGTATCATTTGACACTAACTACCCTATTCTTTGACACATATCCTTTAGTTTTGAAATCAGGAGTGCCTTTTGTGTTCACTTTCTGTTCACTGATGTACTACTCCTTCCTAAACTCCTTTGCTACTCTGTTTCTCTGCCAGCTGGTAAGGGATGGGATTCTTCTGGATTCAGTCCTTGGCACTCCCTCCTGCCCTGTCTTCCGCCCCACTTCCTCTTCTCTTCCCTCCTCTGAATCACGAAACCCTGCATTTGTGTGAGATTCCAGCCTTTTCTGAGCAGTCTGAATGGTTTACTTCATCTTGTGGTTTCTTTCTCTGTAAGAATGAGAATAGTAGCGCCTGTCTCAGGATTGTCGATAGATGAAACCATGTATGTAAAACATTCAAACCGTATCTCATTTACAGCAAGTGCTTCATAAATAATAGCAATAGGAATAGTGATAATAGTATAGTTGTGTTACTGTTGTACCTCTGCACCTCTATCTAGGACTCTTACCTTTCCTCGAACTGCATAAAGGCATTCCGTGGCCTGCTAGAGACCCACACTTGGACACGTCCCTAAACGCTTTAAACTCTGTCTGAATCTTACTCTTTTTCCAGCTTCAATGTTTAGTGACTATGGCCTCAAACAAATGATTTATTTTCTTCTAGTCTTAGTTTCTCCATTTTTGAAAGGGTGATGATAGTAGAACTTAACATCGAATGAGATGGTTCTTGTAAAAGTATTTAGCATAGCCCTGGTAACGTAGTAACAGCTTGAGAAATATTAGAGGGATGCCTGGCTGGCTCCGTAGGTAGAGCCTGCGACTCTTGATCTCGGGGTCATGAGTTCGAGCCCCACATTGCAGGGTACAGTTTACTTAAAAAAAAATGGTAGAGCCATCATTACTATTATTATCAGTGTTATTGTTATTCTTCTTAAAATTTGATCTTCCTTTTGCCCAATTCCTCTCAACAGGAGCCTCAGCTTTTCCCATCCGTCTTCTCTTCCTGACCCTCCGCAGGCAATTAGTCACCAAGTGCTATTGGTTCTCCTTCGGAAGCCTGCGCTCCCATTCATCCACTCCTTATCATTTCTTGACAGAGTTATTGTGTAACCTCCTAATTAGTCTCCTGGCCTCTGGGACACCTTCCCTCTTTCATCCGGATTTATCTTTATTGAAGGCAGACCTGCTCACACCACTCTGCAGTAAAGGCCTCAGACGAGCCCCTCTTACCTGAAATATAAAGCCTGCAGGCCTCTAACACCTCAGTCTTTGATGGCCTCCTCTCTTGTCCCTGGAACTTAGGAGTCCTCCACGAGAAGACTGTGCTTCTGACTATTCTTTGCACCAAGCTTCCTTAAATCTTATGCTTGGTCCCTCCTGGTATTGCTTCTTCATTCTTGTTGCTTAGAGTGCCGTCCCCCCACCCACTCCCTGCAAATAAGCAACCCTCCACCCCAAATGCCTTGTCTGTCTGGTGGATGCTTGGTTGTCCATCAGTGGTGGGTCTCAAAGATGCCATCTACGCTCTTCTGCTCTCTTTGGTCAGAACTGCCTTTCCACGCAACATTAATTGGACCTTCATTAAGGGGCAATATGGTGGGCAGTTCGGTCCCTGAATTAGGAGCTGGACTGGCTTGGTTAATCGTGGCTGCAGAACTGGGATAAAAGTGTTCAACCAATCTGTGCTTCAGTTTCCCAATCTATAAAAAGTGGATAATATTAGTCTTGTTGTGAGGATAGTGAATTAATATAGGAAAAATGCTGTGAGGGACCTGCATAGACCAAGTACTTCATCAATATTGGCTGTTGTTGTCGTTATTATTATATTTACTATTGTTATCCTTGTCGTCATCATCATCATCAAAGCACCCCTTCTGTACCTCTGTAATGGCATTAACTGCTTTGTATTACATTGACTTTTTTGTGTATATTTCCCAGTAGACTGTGGCTTCTTTGAAGGCGGGACTGTTGCAATCTTCAGTGTCATCGGTATCCAGGACACAGTGGGCCCTGAGTAAACATTCAATCAGTTGTGCTGTTTGCTCAGCCTGTAATAAAGCTCTGGATCCTTCTGCATTTCAACAGTCAGCATCTCACATCTCCTGGAAATGATTGCTTTCTGAAAATATGGCATTAGAGACACAAAACTGTTTGTTTAGGACCTCAGTGGGCTCTTCAACCAGAAATTTACTATTACAAATGAAACTTCCTACTTAAAGCAGTCAGAGCACAGCTGATAGTGTGCAGTCTTTGGGAGGAAGTTTCTCCCAACGTGGAAGAGAGCCTCTAATGTCGTTTGCTTAAAGGGACACGGTTGGTCCAAAGCTAGAAGGTCTACTTGCCATTAGACGTTTTTTGTCTTGTCTTGTTTTGTTCTTTGGATACAAGCAGAGCTGTTTCTGTCTTTTTAACTTTATTCTTATAAGCCCGATGAAATTGAAATGTTAAAACTTTTCCCTTTTAGTAATTCAGAGAAGAGATTTCTTTATCGTAAACATGGTCTAGAGCTCAGAACGAATGCCAGATATGGGGTCTTTATAGAGGAGTCCAGAGCATTAAGTCCTTAAGCTCCATATGGTCTGGTTCCAGGGCCAACCCTTCACACCTTGCTTTGCCTGGGCTATTGTAATGGTAACTGATCTTTCTGCCTTCAGGCTCTTCCCTCTAGTCTGTCCTCTCTACTGCTGCCGTATTAATCTCTCAAAAGCCCAGCTTTTTTTCCCTCATGCATCATAAAAAATCTTCCAAGGGTCTCTCATTGTGAACAAGGTGAGTTCCAAACTGTAGCTTGACATTCAGGATGCTCTGAAGTCTGACTCGTTTTCTGCCTTCTCTTCCACTGTACCTGGGAAGGAACTTTGTGGTTTATTTGGGCTAGCTGTGATTCCTGTGACGTGAATTGCATTTTTCGTTTTTGACCTACTCAGAGTAGTTTCCATGCTTTACCCGTTTTCCTTTTGAAATTCTGCCTCTCTTTTAAGATCTGTATTTTAAAACCTTTTATTTTTAAATAATTATAGACTCACAGGAAATTGCAGAATAGTACATAGTGTCCTGTGTTCTTTTCTCCCAGCTTATCCCAATGATGATAACTTGTATAATTGTAGTATAAGATCCATTTTAAAACTCCATTCTGAATAATATTCTCAGTGGTAGGGGAAAAAAGCCTGTTCCTTCGTTTGTTTTTTTGTTTTCTTTTGTTTTGTTTTGTTTAAGTCTGGACTGGAGTTGTGGAAGTGATCAGGAATCCTTTGGACTCATGTTTGTGAAACGAATTTGGTGGGTGATCAAGCTGAGTAGTATGGTGTCTGGTCCTTGAAAGGAAAAGGGTACGGCCATATGATATCAGAAGACTGATTTTATCTGCCTTTATGAATTGGCCTTGAAAGTATTTTCAAAACAGAAATTTCCAAAGGTGGAATGGGTACATAACCTCCTTATGTAATTAAATGGGGGCATGGTACTAATTTATGAGATGCGAATATTCCAGTGTGTTGGTTAAGCTAGTTTCAATATTTTATAGCCATACTGTTTATATTCTCTTTTAATGCTTATGTTCTTTCTAGAGATTATGTTTTTATAAAATAAGCTAGTTGTTGAAACACACATTGGATGATGAAATAAAAACGTTTATTTTCCTCATGCTCATTTTTTAAAGGAAGGCAGAAGGTTTGTAAAACGGAGGAGGTTTTGGGAAATAAAGCTTATTTTCCAAACTGGAACCCTCATACATTGCTGGTGGGAATATAAAATGGTATAGCCACTTTGGAAAACAGTTTGGCAGTTCCTCAAAAAGTTAAACATGGAGTTACCATGTGACCCAACTATTCTACTCCTAAGTATATACGCAAGAAATCAAAAGCATATGTTAACACAAAAACATGTACACAAATGTTCATAGCAACATTATTCATAATAACCAAAAAGTGGAAACAACCTGAATGCCCATCAACTGATGAACAGATAAGCAAACTGTGGTCTTTCCGCGTACAGTGGAATATATTTCAGCCATAAAAAGGAGTGAAGCACTGACGATGCAGCAGTGTGGTTGAACTTGAAAACACTAGGCTCAGTGAAAGAAGCCAGGCACAATGGGCCACATCATGTCTGATTCCATTTACATAGAATGCCTAGAATAGGCAGCTCCGGAGAGGCAGAGAGTAGATGAGTGGTTGCTAGGAGCTACGGGAGTGAGACTGATAGAGGAGGGAGGGAGCAGAGTGACTGCTAATGGCTATAGAATTTCTTTTTTGGGGTGATGAAAATATTCTGGAATTAGTGGTGGTGATGGCACTGTCTTCTGAAGATACTAAAAACCATTGAATTGTACATTTTCAAAGGGTGAATTTTATAGTACGTGAATCACATTTAAAAAAAAATTGATTCTCCAATTGCCAGTACAAATTTTGTTGTGGTTTGGACCAGTACCTGTTTGCCTGGTGTGGTAGAACAGGTATATAAGGTTTCCTACATTTTGAGCTCCAAGTGAGACAAAAGACTTTAGGGAAAAGGGAGTAACTTTGCCAGACGTAAGCCTGGCTGGTAACTTGCTCATTGCCCTATAACCCACCCGAGTGGTCAGAATAGAGGTGGAAGCAGATCAGATAAGGTTCGGATCTCTTCAATTCAATTCAAATTTGTTGGCACACAGAGAAATCAAGAAGTATTTTAAACAAAGCAGGTTCTGACCTGTTTAATTTGATAGGCTGACCTTCCTTCCATTCTGTCTTGGACGTGAACCTCACAGATCTTTTTTAGTAGATATTGGGAGATAGAAGTCTTGTCTCATTAATGAAGTAGAAGGAAAGTTTGAATAGGCTTTTTACCTGTAGAATTAAATGCATTTGTATTAATTTTTAAAAGGTAAATCAATGTTTTTTCATCTAAGTGTCAAAAATAAGATTTTCACCAATGCCATACTTCATTTTCCCATGTTTGCGTTAAAAGCCTTTTTGTTTTTCTCAAATTAATCTGTATTTGTGGTATAAAATTCATAATATATATAGAAGTGGTACCAAGATGGTATCTGTCCTGAACCGTTACTCTTTGGCAGCCTGAGCTATATGTATGTTTTAAAAAATAAACCATACTGCCATATCTGAATACTGCCATATCTGAATAAGACTTTTTAATCTTACTCAAATATATCTATTACAGATGGGGAAAAAGTAGTAAGATTTGCCTAATGGTAGGTAACATCCACTTAGTCTTACTGTCTTACTGTTTTCAGGGTCTGACATTCATCATCTCACCTGATCCCTGCATCAGACTTAATCATTTGATTAAAAAAAAAGAAAGCAAGAAAGCAAATCAGTACAACATAGATGTTCTTAGTGACTGACATTTTTTTCTTAAGCTATTTTAATGCAACAAACATTTATTGAGTTCCAATGCATGAACCTAGGTGTGTACTTTAGAGCACCAGTCTTCAGACTGTGGTACATGTCTAGCGGTATCTAGACTGGGTAGTTTTAGGAGAATCAGTTTTCCTGGTTCTCAGCATTCATTTATGCTCTTTCCTGAAATTGATTTGTCTGAAGACAGCACCTGCATGATCTTCCTTCTTTTCTACCCTCCTTTTAGTCCTGATCCTTCTTAACAGTTGACAGAAGAAAAAAACCATACTTTTCTTTCATCCTGAGTCTTACCATTGTTTCTTTGAGATATAAAATTCTCCAGGGTTCCCACAAAGGGATAGTGAAAACACTGGCATCAAGTGTGAAGCTTCCTTTTATGAAGGTGTATGCCCTCTTTCGTACATCTTATTGAGACCTGCAACTCCAAAAAAGGAAGTTACTTTTTACGTTTTTTTATGTTTACTTACCAAAAATTGTAATATATTTGCATTGTTTTAATCAATTATATATTACTAATATTACTATCAGGAATTCAATCTAAAGGAAATACTTTAAGTAAATAAAAAATAATTGATACTCATATTTTTGTTACAGGATTATTCCTAAGTATGATGAAAGAAATTATGCTAAAATAAGGGACTGGGAGGAAAAAGAGATATATAATTCAAGTAGAAAAAGAAGTAATATAACATTTTATTTTATTTTTATTTTTTATTATTTTTATTTTTAAATTTTTATTTTTTAAAAAGATTCCATTTATTCATTAGTGAGAGAGAGAGCACAAGCAGGCAGAGGGAGAGGGAGAAGCAGGCTCCCTGCTGAGCAGAGAGCCTAATGTGGGGCTCAGTCCCAGGACCCTGGGATCATGACCTGAGCCAAAGGCAGATGCTTAACCGACTGAGCCCCCTAGGTGCCCCAAGCATTTTCTATAAGAAAGGAAAATGCTATTCTTATAGTTTTAAAATGGAGGATGGTGGGTATCAAATTGCTCAGGTGTTTAGATTTCATTGGATGCATTTAAATTAGTGATATAATTGTTTTATATTTATATGTCTGTTTCAAATTGGCATATATTAATCTATAAGGGAGAGCACAACCTCTGTAATGATTTAAAGTTTTAAAGAAAAATTTTATATATCTACTTAAACATTTTCAAGAAAGTACCCCCCCACCTCGGTTTGGTTTTTGGGAGTGTTTGAGCAAAACTTTTCGGAGAATAGTACTCTACAGGATATAGAGATTCAGAGGAAACAGTTTCTGCCCTCAAGTAGCACCACAGTTGAATGATGGAGTGGGGACGTATATGCATAATTTGGCTTAAGTAAAGTCTTTAGTGGGTCATATTTTGCTGCTTATTTGACACGGGCATTGTGCCTTGGTGTTGCATCATGCTTATAAAAATGACTTTTGAATAGTGATTTAGCTCATATGTGCTCTGTTTCCACATAGGCTATTGTGTAGAACAGAGAGGAATTGTTTCTTTTAAAAGAAGGATAGAAAAAGTGCCCGCTGCACTTACCACCGATGAATAGTAGGGCTTTCTGTTGTCGTTGTGTTCCTGTGGTCATGAAGGACATGAGACTGGGAATCAGGAGACCCTGGTTGTTGTCCTGATTCTACCACAGCCCATGTGACCTTGACCAAATCACTTAACACATTTGAACTCCAGTTTCCTCACAGAAAATAATGTAGCGGATTACTTGCTCATTGTAAGTAGTGATTCGTTAGTTTACTGCTCGTTAGTTACCTGATCTGTGATTGAGACAATCTGTTAGATGGCCTGTCAGAAGTGTAGGGGGTCTCACCACTGCCCTTTTTTCTTTTTTTTTTTTTAAGATTTTATTTATTTTTATTTGACAGAGAGAGAGACAGGAGAGAGGGAACACAAGCAGGGGGAGTGGGAGAGGAAGAAGCAGGCTTCCTGCTGAGCAGGGAGTCTGATGCGGGGCTGGATCCCAGGACGCTGGGATCATGACCTCACCATTGCCCTTTTTATTTAAATTTAACAGAGGGAGAGTTTTCCTACTTTTCTGAGAATTGGAACAAATGCTACACAGGATTAGTAACTGAGAATCCCAATTTTAGCTTCATGCCAGTGCCTTTAGCAAAAGCCACATTTTTGTACTGTTCTAGCAGGATATTAAACTGGATTATGGATTACAGACAGCTCCAGGCCTTGCTCTTTATAGGTCAGAGGCGTAAACCAATAGAGCAATTACTGTTCACCCTTGTCATGGACGGGGCCTCCTAGGTTCTTTATGGAGCTAAAGTGAGACTCTCTGGAACAGTTCCACCAGAACGGCTTTCCTGGGGGCTTATGAGGCTTACATTCTGAAACCGATACTCTTGTAGTACAAGAATAACTACAAACTGTTGTGGAATTAGGAGGCCATGGAGGGGAGATGCCATATGCAGCTCTCATTCTCGAAAGTCCCTTGGCTGGTGAACAGAGATTTTTCCCGTCAGTAAGCAGATATTCAGTTATATATTGACAGAGTGTCTCTAAACAACTTTTAGAATAGAAGACTCTGTTTTGTGCCTTTGGAGGTTAAGAAGAATCTTGAAGTGTGCAGAATTAGCTAGTTGGACATATACACGGATGTTACCTATTGAATCTGTAGTGTTCATCTGTTATCTTTGTCCTTGAACATGATCTCCATTGTTTGTGGCCAAGAGAGATAACTGAATCGGTGCTTAATGAGTGATTTGTAGGTGTTACTGTTCTTTATTTATGATCCTCAATATTAGAGAGTTTGACTGATTTGCCTTGTTTAGGTAGAGACTTAGATCAGACCCTAAATTTTTTACTCCCCCCTTTTTTGGCAGTACAAAATGTGGGGGTGAAGAGGACCATTCGTGAAGTGACCACACGTATGCCTTTTGATGCTGAAGAGGGAAACAGTGTTTCCTGGTAGATTTTATTGTTTGTATCATCGAATCTTAAAGTCAGTAGTTTACTTTTTATTTAGTAGTATGTCTTGGCTTGTCTGAATGAGTCATAATTAAACTCTAGTCCCTGGGACTCATGATCTTGTCTAAACAGGAATTCTAGTACAGAGATACTATGCCTTGCCATGTGTCGAACTAGGGTGGTACAGGTCTGCTATGATCCCTGTAATAGGTTTTGTTTTTGTTTTTGTTTTTTTCCTGTGATAGGTTTTATAAATACCAAACTCCTTTGGAAGAACTTAAATAGGTTTCTTTGTCACCTCCCCCCCCCCCCCCCCCNTGTTTTTTTGTCCCCCCCCCCCCCCCCCCCCGCCAAGCAAGGAGTAGAAAGTGAAAGTGAACAGAAAAGTGAGTAAAAATAATGGTTATTAGAGTCGAATCCTGAAGACACTTTCATCCCCTTAAGTTCTTTGTATTATATAAAAATGAAATGATTATTTTGTTCTCCTTGAAAAGATTAAAGGAATAGAACAGTTTTAAAATCAGTTTTGGGGGAGCCTGCTTCTCCCTTTCCCACACCCCCTGCTTCTGTTCCCTTTCTTGCTGTCTCTCTCTCTGTCAAATAAATATATAAAATCTTAAAAAAAAAGAAACAAGTTATTAAAAAAATAAAATCAAATCAGTTTTGGCCTTCCTTTGTTCAAGGACAGAAACATTGTGAGGAGCGCCAACTCAGGGCATATGGCTTCTGATCCATGTCGGTAATGAACGTTGCTAAGGCTTGCTGTGGAATTTGACATAAGTATTTCATTGAGCTACAGCCACACCAGGGCAATAACCTTAAAGTCAGTAAACATGAATTAAGAACTTGGGTGCCAGACACTAAATACTAAGAATGCAAATGTGAATAAAACATTATTTATACTGTGTTTGTTCCACAAAGGATTTGAAGTGGCTGGTAGGGAGTAAATATAATAATATCGTAAAATATAACAGAAGTTCAAAACCAGGGAAAAATAGAAATTAGATTTGGAGGCCAAGATATGGTTGAATAACTAGACTATGGGCCCTGTGACTGAGAAGCTCAGTTTAATGTCCGTCCTGGTAGTGACGGGATGCAGAAGCTGCGCTTTGTTATGTTCAGGCTGTGCTAGGCATGGTTAATAGGGTTAGCAGGATTGTGAAGAGTGCAGGCATTTTTTAGGAACTCCCACGAAAATGTCATCTGGCGTAGGTTTTCTAAGTGGTAGTACTTTTGCTGTTTAGTGTTATATGAGTTGAATATCACATGGATTTCAGTATTATTTTTTAATTTTATTTAAACATCACTGTGTGGGGGGGAGGGAGTGGGAGGCATGGGAGACAGTCTAAGTACCCAGGCTGAGGAGCCGAGGACTGAGGTTCCACTTTATATGGTAATGGTTTTTGTTTACATGATAAATATGGATTTAATGTTGAGATGGAAAAAGTAGAAGTGAATTACATTTTAAAAATTGTTCTATTTCCCTTCTATTTTTCTTTCAGTTATTAAATTTTCTCTTTCTGTCACGGCATCTTGGGGGCCAGAAGCTGGGTGTGATGCTTTTTGCTGAATCAAGAACTACTGTGTTTCTCCAGTTTCACAGGTTAGGGAAACTGATCAAGTAAATAATTTGTAATTTGAACATAGAGGCTGTTTGGGGGACTCTTGTGGGCATATTGTGGTTTTAAAAGGAAAAAAATATACTGTTCTGAGGGGATATATAAACACAACTTTATGACAGTAGCTTTAGATTTTATTGGTTCAACAAATATCATTGTTGCACAATACATAATCTTCCAGTGTGGTAGCTAATGAGATATTGAACTGCATAATTACACCAACTACACCAACAGTTATTTTCCTTATAGAATTTGGCGGCTACTAAGTAAACAATTTTTTTACTTACCTTAATTAGCTTAGTTATATGCCAACGCTGAAGGAGTCTTCTGTTTTCCTTCATGTTGTTGCACTCCACATTTGTAGAGGAACAGAGAAAGATATTAATTATTTTAAAAGAGGGCTTGCTCTCACAGCAGTTTAGCCAATTGGTTTTCCTTAATTAGGATGGTTACTCATATTTAGATGAAATCCAGCTCAGGAAGAAATCACAATGAAATACTTAACTGAAAACATTCAGGTAACCAGTATGGAGGAAAGCTTTCTAGAATGTAAAATATTTCAAGACTGTTTTAAAGTTTCTCCTCGTTGTCTTTAATTCATCCTTACATGTGTTAACTGTCCAAAGGTTCCTGGTGGTGGGACTGATATTTTGGCAAGGGTCTGTGTTGTGTCTCAGGTGCTGCAGTTGCAGGTTCAGACTTAAAAACCAGACACGCGTAGATGCACAACAAGAGACCACTCCAGCCTTCCGTGTTTCTTTTTTAACTTGTAACTTAACAAACCATCTGTGTTTCTTTTTTAACTTGTAAGTTGTGTTTGCTAGTGTATTTCACATTTCAGCCAATAGAATCTCAAGAATGCAAATGAGAACATACAGAACCTGTCTGTAAATAGGTTTTACTTTCAGGAGATTGGGAGTAACTATTGAGAGCGCTGTGGGTTTGGTGGGCAGGAGGGCTTTGATGGACGGGCGGTATTGGCTGTGGGTCAGACTGGGGGGACTGCAGCACATGCTCCCTTCTGACCTCCCTGGTGTCACTTACTAGCAGTTGAGCCTGCTCTCTGGCCATCATGAGAGCCCACAGGCGCAAGCTAATAATTTGAACACAGAGCTGGGAGAAATAAAGAGGACAGAGGCCCATAGGACGAAAGTGGGCCAGTAATGGGAAACGCACATATGGATGGAAGAATAGAGAATGAGAAATTAGAAAAAGATTGAAAAGACTTGAAAAAAAGAGTAAGAATAAACAGGCTCTACTAGTCTCCTTTTTTGGGTTAGGGAAGGAATATACATCTGAGATTCTTAGGCCATTTTGGGCAAGGAAATTAGCCGTTAATTCAAGTTGTATTGTCAGAGTACAGTCTTAAAATTTTTGTTGTTCTCAAGGTAGAAATCAAAAGCATGATGTTCACTCATGGTACAATTGAGTGTTTTGTTTTTGTTTTCTTTTTGTTGGTTAGGGTAAAACAGAATAAGGGAGACTTCCAGAGTAGCCTGGGTTCTTGAAAAAATCTTCTGAAAAATGATCATAGGGGCTATAAGGTATCTCTTCCTTTCTCTTCTCATGTGAGATCACCCCCCGTGTTTTCAGATATTTTAGTATCAGTTTCCCAGAATGAGTTCTTTTTTTTTTTTTTTTTAAGATTTTATTTATTTATTTGACAGAGAGCCAGTGAGAGAGGGAACACAAGCAGGGGGAGTGGGAGAGGAAGAAGCAGGCTCCTAGCGGAGCAGGGAGCCCAATGCGGGACTCAATCCCAGGACCCTGGGATCATGCCCTGGGCTGAAGGCAGATGCTTAACGACTGAGCCACCCAGATGCTCCCTCCGATTGAGTTCTATAGAACACTGGTACCCCTCCATGTTTAAATATATGTTCTAGGAGGAAAAGGACCATCAGGTAAGTTTGGGAACTGATAGGGTTTCAAAATAAAATAACAAAATGGTAAACAAAATTAGTTTCTTTAGTTGTCTGTAGGACATCTAAGCTCTTGAAATACCAAAGTGCCTTGTGGATGCTTGAAAAATGATAAGTGGGGCTGGAGCACATAGTTGTTTCAAATTTAGTTGACCACCATACGGTCTGAGAAAAGCTGGTATGTATAAATCAGTTACCTGTTAAGCCTGGTTCTGTACAACAACTCTGAGTTGCTTTGCTATTTTTTTTTTCTTATTTTATTTACCCTTCTTCTCCAACCCCTCCCAAATTGGGGGGATCTCTGTTCTCTCATTTCCATATGTATATTTCACTTGGGGGGAATATTAATACTAGTTTACATTTATCTAGCCATGTAATGAGTTCTGTCTGACTAAGACCAGTTAGCAAGGGTTCAGGTGGGTCATGGGAGTGGTAGAGAGGAGCATGTGGGGAGGTGGCAGGACGTCGCGTGTAGTCGCAGGGGTACATTGCTATGCTGGAGACCACAGACTTCCTTGTTGAGGGAATCATGGTGAGTCCAGGCCGTGGAGTCTGAAGACCTCGCTAGGAGTTCCAGCTTCCTCACTCATTAGCAGTTTGGGCAAGTTTAACTGTTCTAGACCTCTCTTTTCCTCTCTATAAAACGACTGTAGCTACTTCAGTAGTGTCTTTCTGAGGAGTAAGTCAGATATTCACAGGACGCACTTAGCTTAGTGTCTAGTACATAGTTAGTGCTCAACAAATGTTAGTTATAGTACGACGGGGTTTACTTAATGGAAGATCAGTAGTCCAACTTTCAGTTTCTTCTCTATTTCATGGCAGGTACGTGAGCGCTAGATTAGGAGCTCGAAGCACTAGGTTCCAACTTTCTCCTTATTCAGTCAGTTCACTTTCTGTAGGTGATGTTGGCTGTGTTACTCAGCTTGTGGCTATAGTCACTGATAAGAGATTTTTAGTGCTTTCACTGCCTCTTTTGATAAACGAAAAAATCATGCCTTACTGCCTTTTGTCATATTTTGAAATAATCACAAAATTGCTTTCTTTTTTTTAAATAAAAATATCTTTAAAGAGAAAGTGACCTGAATGAAACTGTTATCTGAGGAGAAGAGAAAACATTTTTTTTTTAAGATTTTATTTATTTATTCGACAGAGATAGACACAGCCAGTGGGAGAGGGAACACAAGCAGGGGGAGTGGGAGAGGAAGAAGCAGGCTCATAGCGGAGGAGCCTGATGTGGGGCTCGATCCCATAATGCCGGGATCATGCCCTGAGCCGAAGGCAGACGCTTAACCGCTGTGCCACCCAGGCGCCCCTAGAAAACATTTCTATTTATGATAAGCTGTAAGAATTCTGGTGTATTATCACACCATCTAGGCACTACAAACATCGTACATTAATACCAGGGCTGTCGTAAACAGAGTTTGTTCTGAATATTTTCTCATTGTTGAGCTTCATTTTTGGTGTTGTTACATGAAGACAATGGGTATCTTTTTATTTATGAAATAAAGTTTATTCTATTATGCTTTTTCTTTTGAACTGTGCCCTCACGAGGCAGATTGCTACCCTCCTGTGCTGAGAATTGCTGGAGTCTTCATGGAGAGAGCTGAAGTGATTCTCATCTGGGAAGACCTGTGTGAATGTGGGATATTTCAAAGAATTTGAGCCTTAATTCATCCATAGGGAAGAACTATGAGATTAGTAGCAGAGATAAAAGGAGCGGAGGGTCATTGCAAATAATTTTGTAGTGATTTATTCTAGACTAGAGCCACGGGTGTGTTGATTTGGGTATAAATTACTAAAGTTGGTATTCTGTGAAGTTTTCTTTGAGCGTTTCTTTGTTTGGTTGCAGGTTCAGATGAGGCTGAGAAAACAGGAAGAGTGTGCTAGGAAGGGGAGAAAGTTGTCTTTAGGCCAAGACAGGTCAATAATCTTATAAGAAGCATCCCCAGACAGGATGTTTCTGCTTTTAAAAATACTGTCTGATATGTAAATGCATATATCTGGTGCAGATTTTTCTGGTTAAGGTTTCTGTTTTCTTTTGATTCAGAAATAAGACAAACTAGACCCCTACCTCAGAACACACAATAAAAAAGAGAAATCATGAAACTTTCTAGAACTTCTGAAGTGGTATGATTTCTGGATGCATTCAGCATTCAAAAAACCATGAGAGTGTGGAGGAAAGGTGTTTGGCATAGGAAGTAACTTATTTTTTGGCAAGGAGACCAGGCAGCATTTGAATCTCTGGCTTTGTGGTGGTTGTGTTGTTTTTCGTGCGTGTGTGTATATGTGTGTGTGTGTGTGTGTGTGTTTCTTCTGCTTGATTGTCATCTCCTTTACAGTTTCTGTCTTGGAAGATGTCTCTTTATCTGGGGGCAATTACCCTACTCACACAGAAGGCAATTTCAAAGCAGGCAGTTGTTTTGTTTAACCAGAACTTGCATTTACAGCTGGTCCTAAGCTGAGTCATTGAGGTTTATTTTACCCAGTTTAGGTCTTGATGGTTGCAATTGCTTGCTTCCTTGCTTATTTGGTAGTGACAGGAACCTTCTTATTCATATTAGTTGCTTAACGCTGATAAAAGAGGTCAGATCCATATTTCTTTCCAATGTCCCCTCCTTCAACAGAGGACTGTGCTGACAGGAGCTCAGGGGTGGGGCCTGAGTGCCCTTCCTTACTCTGGGCTCTACCACCCAGCCCTAACAGCTTCCCTCAAATGCTTCTCAGCCTTAGGGAGGCTTTCTCAGTTTATTCGGGCCCTGGTGATCATTCCCGCCTTTGAACTCAGCCTAATTGTCTCGGAGTCACGTGGCAAGTAATCTTGTTTTGCTTTGTGGTATCTCTTGTAGTTGATGTTTACTGTCAACGTTAAACCTCTTGAGGGTGAAGGCTGTTGTTAATTTATCATTCCCTGTTCATTTTACATTGGCTCTTGATTTTTTCCCCCTGGATTTACCTTGGGAAGTTTTCTTGCCCCTCAAATGGCAAGAGGATCCTTTAGAACATTTCAGAAAAACTCACCATCTCTTAGGCTTTCTGGGTCATGCTGTGTTTGCCTATGGCCTTCATAACAGACACAACCAAGATTCTGGGCAAAGACCAGGCACCACAGTCTTCCTAGATTAATACTTAACCTTGAGTGGTTTTTTGGTTTGGAGAGAAAATAACAGTATCCTTTTCATTTTCACTACCAAGTATTTTAAAGATGGAAACAGATGATGTACAGTACTTAGTTATGGGGACAGTAAACAAGCAAACATGTAAAATTAAGATCTTGCAGGACTAGTAAATATTTTATAAAACACATTCTAATTTTGCTGCGCCCACTCTGTAACATTAGAAGTGAGGGACTTGATTGATATGGTGTTCTCAGTTCCCTTTAAGGGATTTATTTCTTAATGAATTAGAGGCTTCAAATTTTAAAAGAATTTGCATATTTTTATATAATATCCCAACTTCCATCAGAGTTATTTTATGTTTTTCATTGCCCTGTGGGAAACCCTAATTATTTTGCAAAAGAGTCATTTACTGTATTTTCCATACTGGTGGGGCTTGGCGGCCTTCAGCTAGACTTCTGGAGGAACTAGCGGTACCTTAATACAAGTTGCCTATGATGGAATAATGACAATAATAATTTTTTGGGGAAAAAAGTCTAAAATTCTACTTTGAATGAGCTGTTCTGAGCTATTGAGAGGATATTATATTTAGATCTTTTTTTTTTTTTTCCCTCCAGCACATTGTGGGGAAAGATACAGACCTTTGGGTTATTTCCTAAAATATTCCCCATGATGATTACTACCTTAGGTTTTAAGACTTCTTTCTTCAGGAGCTCTGACTCTTCTACATGAACAGTCAGAATGCTGACCTTTCTTTAAGTAGAGTCAGACTGGGCATCCAAAGCTTTGTGCGTGTCTGTTAAATAACAAAAATTCAACCAAGTAAATTTTAAAGATCAAATTGGTTCTATTGAATGATTCATGAATTAAGTAGCATCCCATCTAGCAAGTAGAAAGAAGCTCCAAGGAGCTCTACAAAACGGAAGGCTTTTATAGGCAGAAGGGGAAGGGATAAGGAAAGAACGGATTGCCTCATCTTCCTTTGGGGTATGGAAAGGGTCTGTGTAGCAGATTACCTCATTGGTGCTGACCAGAAAATTCCAGACTGAGCAGTTAATACTCCATTCCTGCGGAAGGTTGAAACTGTAATTAGATTAGGTATTGAGTCTGGTTTGCTGACTTGGACTTAGCACAAGTGACTCTATGTGGGGTCTGTTATTTCTTTTTAATAAACCCTAGAGCCCATGAATTGCCCCCATAGCATCCATATTTCCACATTTCCTTTTGTTAGGATTATTTTTTTTCTGGTTGTTATTTTCTACAGTATCTCCATTTCCAGGAAAACACAGCTTACATATACTCTATATTATGATGAGAAACAATTTACTTGTCACATTATTAATTTTAGAAATTTTATTGCCTGTTTCTATCTCATCCAAAAAGAACAGATCTTGGATTTTAGGGAAGGCATATGCTAAGCATGAGGTCATGGAAAATAATTTATTTTCCTTTAATTAAAAATATTTAATTGTGGTAAAATACATATAACATTGTTTTAATTTTTATTTTTCCTTTTTAATTTTGCATTTTTTTCTTTTATGTTCTCTCCCAGAAAACAATTCTCTAGTTTCTGAGCCTCATATACCTTCCTCACTAAGATTATTTTGTTATTTGTAGAGAGGAAAAGAATTCATTATTTTTTTTCCTTCAAACATTTTTTGAAATATTTTAATTCTTGAAAACAAGCTCCCTGGGGAGCATCTAGTTTTGATCTTAGGTGGAGTAGCTCTACTACTTGAAATAGATATTTTGAAAATTGAGGGTAAGACTACTTCTCATTGCGTAGGTTTCCGAAGTAATAGTGTATAGCCAACATTTGTATCTTAAATTCTGGCCTAGTTTGAAGTTCTGCAAATGAAATTTTATCTAGAGCCCTAATAAGCGTGAAACTGATAATGGTAGAGTTTTTTGTATGAATTTATAAGTTTATTACATTCTTAAGAAAGTCAGTCATGTTTGATGAGCTTTGGGGAGCTCTAGGTCATTTTTGTGTTTTGGTTCCACAGTATCAAAAAAATCCTGGTTTACATAGAAAAGTCCTTGTAAATTGTAACAATTTTTTGGAACATCTTGCCTCACAAGAGCAATAATAAAAGCATCTAACATTTTTGAGCACTTAAGCACTAGGCTCTCGATAAGGGCTTTTATATGTTTTATTTACACAACAACCCAATAGTGAAGGTTAGTTACTTTTATCTCTGTTTCACAAATGAAAAAACTGAGGCAAGGTGAGTTAAGATAACTAACTGCACAGTTTATAGATAGTAGGTGGCAGAGCTAGGCTCAGATTTGGTGCTCTTAACCACTCTGTGCTGTATTTGTATTACTCTGAAAACCTTTCAGTTAATCTGATCCAGAAGTTTTAAAATGGAGCAGCAGGAAATTCTACTTTACAGATAGAATCGCCACATATTGCTTAATTCACACGTGTTCAGTTTGTAGTGATTGTTGAGAAGCTTTCTTGGCTAATTTAAATCTTCATTGTGTATTTGAAAATATTGTCAGTGTCATTTAAAAAAATACACATTACCTCTCTTTGTTTTTTATTCACTCAAAAATTTTAAAACAGGTAAACATATTTTGTTTTATATGTTCAGTTTGAATTTTGTTTTAATTTTATCATCGACATCATTTGCAGTTGTAAAGCATGATAGCGTTACAACCTTGCATTGCAAAATTATTTAAAATATTATCAGGATTCACCAGCTGGTGCAGCTGTGTTATAATTGAGAGATACTAAAGGAATTTCTTGGTAACCAAAAGAAAAAAAAGTCTTTTTATTTGTTTTATTTGAACTATTTATAATAGAACTTGCCTTTAGAGAGTCAACACATTTCACAAATGAAAGAGCAGATTCTGGAGCTTATTGTATAATTACAAATAACTCTGTGAAGTCTGAAATTTAAAGACCGTGCCTTAATCAAATAGATAATTTGGATCATGCTGACATCTTCTTAACAACTTGTGTTTGTCTGTGGGGCATGTCATGCTTACTTGTACTACATGTGGGTAATAGGTTTTGTAAGAGCCATTGTTTGCGCTCTGTCTCCTGTCCTTTTTATCGTCGCCAGTACAGATCTCACTGTGTTTTGGCTGACTTATTTGAGGGCATACTATGATGTGATCTAAATATTACTTAATTTTTTCCATCCTATTGTGCTTCATGTTTTACAATTAAACCTTACTTATCTTTACTTGCGTAAACATATCATTAAATTTTTTTTGTGTGATTTTCAACCTTCTTGTCCTTGCTGTGTTGAAGTATAAAGATTTTACATAATTTTAGCCTTCGAATTGTTTAGGTATTGTAGATATATTTCTCTGGTCTCTGTTTTCAAATAATGGTTCTAATTTTACTTAAGTGGTGGTGTATTCAACCAATAAATGTGTTTACAATGTACTAGTATAGGATTTAATAGAAGCCTTTCCTCCAGGATATGCACCGGTTCTTCATGCTCTGTGTAATAATTTACCTTGAACAATGCTATGGTATTTTTATTGTTAGATTTGAATTTTGTTTGAACACCGCCCCTCCCCCATAACATTTGACATTCTTTTTATGTTTCTTGGCTTGTTATTTTTTCCCAAAAACTAATGTTGTAACTTGACAGGGATCATAAATTTATTTTGCAAGATTTAACTTCATTAAACATATCAGAGAGTTGAGATACATTTTTTTCTTGCCATAAAAGCTGACGTTCAGTGGTAAAAACTATTACTTCATTTATTTATACATGATTCTTTCATTTCACATACCATTATCAGTGTGTTTGATCTTGGTTGAAGAATTAGTTGCTGTTGGTTTCTCCTACTAATTGTTCCTTTGCCTTGAGCCCGACCAATCTTGTTATATCCACTATCAGATATTTTGTTTAAATCTCAGCATTTTAATCATCTTTAGCTACGGTTCATTGAGGGTAATTATTTTACCTTACCATTAAAAGCTTATGATAATGCCATCATAAATATAAAAGTAGGGCAAGAAGGACCCTTCATATCATGGGTTCAGTTATTTTGGGGCAGTTGTGCTGTGTCACCTGGAGCATGTGCTGAGCCCATGTTGCCTCATGCTTAAGGAGTACAGCATATGTGCACTCCATTTACCCTCTTATATGAGTTGGGTATATACAGTCCTGAGTCAGAGCTATGGTGAGTGCTGTGAATTGTGTAAGACTGATGAATCACCTGTACCCCTGAAACAAATGATACGTTATATGTTAATAAAAATAAATAAATAAATTCATTCAGATCAAGGGGGAAAAAAGAAGAAGAAGAAACACTGGTGTACAGCTTCAGTCTTCTAAATCAAGGACACATTTTGAAGAATTTCATGTGCAGCAAATGGACAGAAATGACTGGAGAAGGCTTATTTTGAGTCCAGCACAAAAGCAAATTAACCAAGTAGTTGTAATTGTGAAGAACTTGTCTCCATTTTATGAAAATTGACATACAACACATCTATGTGCATCTTGTTATTGAAGTCTTAAAATAATTAAAATTTATTTAAAAAAAATGAACGTAACACAAATGTTTGCAAATGCCCTGATGTTTTTGGACGTAGTTTGAAAACCACTGTCTTGAGATAACCAGTTCCGAGCCTAGTCTTTGTCTAAATTCAGGGAGGATAGTGTCTTCACTAATGAGGCAGAATCTCTGCCCTGAGTTAGCTTGATTTATAATGTACTTGTCTTGAGAGAAGTTGCACCGTCATTATCAGCCACAGCATGGATTTTGGGCTGCACGCATTTATTAATTAATTAAGAATAACTAAAAAGATTAATTCTTTAAACTTATGCCTTATTTCCCATCCTATGAAGCAGTGTTCTGTTCTATAAACCAGTGTTAAAGGGTATTGACCAAAATGTGTGGCTAATACCAGACGTGGATGAAAATTACCCTCTTCTAGGTAGAAAATCTTAGAGCATGTGTATCAGGAGCTTGAATATCATATCAGACTGTTAAACGCTCAAGTCCTCCATCGGATGGGTCAACCTGAGTAACGTTGGTACAGGAACCTTCTCCTCTTTAGGTACAGGATTTTAACTTATTTATAGTGTTGAGAATTTTCTTTATCTTCTGCAGAATTAAAAATATTCTTCAGATATAATAAAAGTTTACTTTATGAGTAAATGAAATCTCAGTTATATATTTATTGGTATGCGAAGATGGAATATTTAATCATTAAGAGGCCTTGAGTAGGCTCTGAAATACCTACATTTTATATAACAGTAAGATATCCCATATTGGGAATAGTACTGATAAGTGAATCTTAATGATATAACCTATTGTTTTAAAAAATTTTGGATTAGAGCCCCAAACTGGAAACAACCGACAGATAAGTCAATGGTGGTATAGTCATACAGTGAAATACTACTCAAATAAAAAAGGATGAACTTGGAATGAATCTCAAAAACATTATGTTGAATAAAAGAAGCCAGATGCAGAGGGTATATGCTATGATTCCATTTATATGAATAGCAGAACAGGTAAAACTAAGTGATGGTGATGAAAATCAGAACAGTGTTTTTTTTTTCTGGATGGGTGGATGGAATCAACTAGAAAAGAGTAGGAGAGAACTTTCTAGTGGAAAGATCCTATATCGTGACTGGAGTGATAATTGCATAGATGCACACATTTGCCAAAATTCATTAAATGGTACCCTAATATGTGTGTTTTATTATATGTAATTATACCTCAATAAAAACCATTTGGAAAAGAAATCTTTCTAAAGTGAATGATAATGGTAGTAGTAGTAATAGAAAGGACCAGTAATTATTGAGCTCTTATGTACTAGACAACAAACCAATGAGGTAGGTTTTATTAGTTCCATTACATATAAGGAAACTGAGTCTTAGATGATATAAATAGCATGTTCAAGGACTCAGAGCCGCATATTTCAATCCAAAGATTTGACTACAAGCCAGTGAACTTAATAGTGACACTTTCCTGGGTCTATTATATATTTAATGTGTTAAATATATTCTTGTCTTTTTGAATAGAACATATTAGTATAATTTAAATTTATTAGATGGCTTAGGGTCTTTATTATGGACAATATTTTTTGTGCTGAAATGTATAGGGTTCTTTCCCATGAATCGAATGAACTAAATGTCTTGTTGATTATTTTGTAATACTTATGCCTCTTCTCTTACTGCTACTCTAACGAATTTTTTCTCCCCTAGTTCCCCTTTCTAATTTTTTCCCTTTTTCATATGCTGTGGCTGGAAATGAAACTTAATAGTGATTTTTATATAAAATAAGATTGTAGTAAGGACCCGAGAGGGTCTTCTCTTCAGCATAATGCGTGGGCTTTGATGCATCAACCTTCTTATTTATTTTGGCCGCTCAGAGCCATGAGGCCTGTCTCCCTGTCCCCCTTTCCTCTTTAATTTACCTTCTGGATTTTGGTTGTACTTTAGTTAGAAGATGAAATTAGAGGTGTAAATAGCTTTTTTTTTTTTTTTTTTTTGGTGATGACTAACAAGTTCTTGAGCAGTAGGCCCATCGTAAGCAAATTAGTGTAGGTCAATTGGTTTTAGGCTTAAAAGAAATCAAATTGTAAGTAAATGCTTACCAAATATTTAAACTGGGCTGGGAACTTGCAACTTCCATTCTATTTGAAGTGACAGTTTTTAAAAATTTATCTATCTATTGATTGATAAATTGATCAGTTTTTTATTTTAATTCCAGAATAGTGCAGTGTTATATTAGCTTCAGGTGCATGAGGTGACTGATTTTTTTTAATTGCTTTTGGTTATATTGACATAGAGGGTGACTGCTTTTATATAAGGAAGCATTTCTAAGTTAGTAGCTAGAAAATAAAATTCTGAAAAATGTTTTAATTTGTGGCTTAGCCTGACCTCCAGAATAAACAATGACTATAAGGAGTTTTGTAAGTTACGAAAGACCTGACTTTGTATGCATTTATTTTCTTTATTTTACAGCCTGTTTTAAAGTAAGGTTTTAATATGTATCTTTAATCTAGATAGATAAAATATGTATCTAGATAGATACATATGTATTAAATTAGATACATATTATATATATGTACACATTTTATAGTCTGTCTATACAAAAGTAGGGTTTTAATATCTATCTATCTATGTATCTGTGTATCTATCTTATCTATGTATTTTGAGCCTTACCCACCTGACATTGTGGTAACCATGGGAGAGAGACTCTTTTAAATGTTTCAGACTATTAATAGAATCTTAGTCAATGGAAAGATTCCTGAAGGAATCTACAGAAACTAGACAAGTAATTTTTATTATTATTTTTGGTCCATCTTAAGTCTTTAGATGTTATAATTTGAAAGGGGGCATTTTCCTCCCTTTCATCCAGCTTTCTCCTACCTAATGTGAAAAAGAAGCCCATTTTTATTATTTGGATGAGGTATTTGAAAAGTGGAAAAAAAACTGTTTCTCTATAGGTTGTAAATATTTATCATGCTTTAAATACTGATGTAGTGTATTCTAATTCATATCGAAGGGATTGAAACTTCTAGCCTTTCCTTTTTTAAAAACTGGTAATGGGGGTGCCTGGGCGGCTCAGTCGTTAAGCGTCTGCCTTTGGCTCAGGGCGTGATCCCAGGGTCCTGGGATCGAGGCCCACATCAGGCTCCTCTGCTGGGAGCCTGCTTCTTCCTCTCCCAACCCCCTGCTTGTGTTCCCTCTCTCACTGACTGTCTCTCTCTCTGTCAAATAAATAAATAAAATCTTAAAAAAAATAAAATAAAAACTAGTAATGATTCCATAAAATAGTGACTTAAATCAATAGTTTTATTTATTGCTTGCTGTGTTTAAGGCACAGTATTGAGGAGTATCAACAATGTGTGGTATTGTCTCTGTCATTACTGTATTTAATAACCTATTGTCCAAGTGATCTAGGTTACCAGTTTAAAATGAAGTTTTTGTCTTATCTTCATGACCAAGCTATTCTGGTAGGAAATCCCTGGTAGGAAATATCATGGCTGAATTAACATTGTTTAAAGAGTCATGTGTAGAGAGCTTCCATAGAGTGAACTGCTTAATAAGACAGTATATGTTTTACCGTGTGACATTTTGCCATGTTAGAGAGGGAGGGAAACAAGTAATTGCTTTTCCATTTATGAGGCAGACTCCTTTTACATAATCTCAGAAGGTCTCAACCTTTTTGAGCATAACTTCCTTAACTTGGAAAAGAGCATCTACAAATACTCTGTAGGTAACATTACATTTAATGGTGAAAAACTGAATGCTTTTCTCCTGTTTGGGAATAAGGCGAGAATGTCTCTCCTCACTACTCTTATTCAACATGGTGCTGGAAGTTCTAGCTACTGCAGTAAGACAAGAAAAAGAAATAAAAGGCATATAGATCAGAAAGGAAGAAATAAAATTTCCCAATTTACAGATAAGATAACTGTTAATGTAGAAAGCAATCTACAGATAAACTCCTAGAAATAATGTGTGTGGTAGCAAGGTGGTAGAATATGGGATAAACATACAAAAATTAAATGTATTTCTGTATACTAGCAATGAACACATGGAAAAAAATGCATTATCATTTATAATTGCTGAAACAAAAAGTAATGTTTAAGTGTATATCTAACAAAACGTGTAGAATTTGTATGCTGAATACTACAAAATGTTGATGAGAGAAGTCAAGATTAAAATAGGTGGGGAGGGGCGCCTGGGTGGCACAGCGGTTAAGCGTCTGCCTTCGGCTCAGGGCGTGATCCCGGCATTATGGGATCGCCCCACATCCGGCTCCTCAGCTATGAGCCTGCTTCTTCCTCTCCCACTCCCCCTGCTTGTGTTCCCTCTCTCGCTGGCTGTCTCTAATCTCTGTCGAATAAATAAATAAAATCTTTAAAAAAAAAAAAAAGGGGGGAGACATACTATGTTCATGGATTGGGAGACTCAACATTGTAAGGATGTCAATTCTTCTTAAATTGACATATGATTTAGTAGAAATCCTATAAAAATTCCTGCAAGATTATTTTTTACATATAGACAAATTATAAAATATATGTGGAAATACAAAGTAACTAGAATAGCTAAATATAAAAAAAAGTGGGAAGACTCTCTCTCCCTGATTTCAAGACTTATTATACAGCTACAGTAATAAGATTGTGTGATATTGGTGGAGGGATAGACACATAGATCAATGGAACAGAAGAACAGAATAGAGACCTATGCAAATATTCCCAGTGGATTTTTTTTTTTTTTAGTTATAATCCACACACCATAAAATTTACCTTTTGAAGTTCAGTGGCGTTTAGTGTATTCACATACAACATTCACCATTCTCTTAATTCCAGAACATTTTCTATCACCTAAAACAGAAATGCTATACTCATTACCCATTGCTCAACTGCAAGAGATGTAAAAGCAATTCAGTAGAGGAATGATAGCCTTTTCAGTAATGGTGCTGGAACAGTTGGACATCCATTGGCCAAAAAAAATGAACTTTGACCTAAGCTTCACACATTATACAAAAATTAACTCAAAATGGATCACAGACTTATATGCAAAGCATAAAACTAAAACTTTCAGGAAAAAAACATAGATAATTTTCGGAATCTAGAGGTAAGCAAAGAATTTTCAGATTTAACACCAAAAGCATCTGTAAAAGGAAAAAATTATAAATTGGATTTCATAAAAACTAAAAACTTTTGCTCTGCCAAAGGCCATTGTTAAAAGGATGAAAGACAAACTATAGACTGGGAGAAGATACTCAACAAAATACTAGTATCTAGAATATATAAAGAACTCAGTAGTAATAAACCAAATCACACAATTAGACAATGGCAAAAGACTTGAAGACACATTTCACTGAAGAGGATGTACAGGTGCCATGTAGGCATATGAAAACGTGTTCAAGGTCATTAACCATCCGAAATTGCAAATTAAAACCACAAGGAGCTATCTCAAAATAAAAAGTTTAATTTAAAAAGAAAAGGAAAGAAGGGGCACCTGGCTGGGTCAATCGGTATAGCATGTGACTCTTGATCTCAGGGTTGACTCTTGATCTCAGGGTCGTGAGTTCAAGCCCCACATTGGGTGTGGAGCTGACTTTAAATAAATAAATAATTTTAAAAAAAAGAAAAAATAAGCCGTGAACATGATTAAATTTGGTAAATGCAAAAAAGGCTAAAGAAGAAAACAAAAAGCATTAAGTGATCTCACTACCTATATAAACTTCCACCAAGAGTCTGTTGTATTTTATACCTTTTTCTTTTTTTTTACTGTATGTATTTTTATTTTAGACAGTTAACTGAGTATGTGTGGTTGTGTTCTGCTTTTTTCAGCAAACACTACCATGAATATTTTTCTGTATAAAACTATCATGATTAAAATTATTAGATGACTTGTCATATTCATTGTATGGATGTACTATAATTTATTCAGTGATTTCTCTTTTATACATTGAAAGTATTTCCATCTTGTTGCTGTTGTAAATCATCCTGTGATGAACATTTTTGTATTTAAACCGCAGTCAGGATTTCTGATTGCTTTCTGAGAATAGATTCTTAGATGTGGATTACTGTGTCATTGGGTGTGGGCATCTGAGAGGCTTTTGGAAACTACACATTGCCAAAATGCCAAATTGTTCACAGAAATACTGTTTCAGTTTATGTCCCCTTACACTGCTCTCTTGTTTTTTAAAGGTGTTTTTTTCCCCGTTTGTTTGTTTGTTTTATTTTAAATTGTGTTAACCCCTGTTCTTTCTTGAATTTCTCTTTTTTCTAGGTTTCCAAACCCTTTATCTTGGCTTTCCTCCAACAACTGTGTTCTTTTCTCAGTCTTCTGACGTTGTTTCCCTCTACCCCTTAAAAATTTGGGTTCCCTAAGGTTCTGCTCTCAATCTCCTCTCTCTCTGTTCTTCCAGGGCTAATTAGAACGAGGCCCATGTCTTCAACTATCACTTACACCCTACTGACGTAAATCCTGTATCTTTTCTGAGTTTCAGGGCCCAGTTTCTAACTGCATATTGGACATCTTTACCTGATGCCACCATGTACATCACAAATGTACTGCAGTTTTCTAAAACTGAATTGCATTATTATTTTTTTTGAACTCATTATTTATTTAACCCAAACAACTTCTCCAACTTCACCCTGTAGTGTAAGCCAGAGGTGTGAGAGCTAGCCTAGATAACTCCTTGTACCTTGTCGGCCGCTTTTTGTCATTCACTGAGTTTTAAGATTTTGCTTCCAAAGTAGCTCTCTCATTTGTTACCTCCTCTTCATTCTTTTTTTCACTGCCTGAATTTAGGCATTCATTTTTTTATCCTGCTGCAGTAGAGTCATAACTGATATGCCTGTTTTGGGCCTTGTATCCCCCAATTACATCCTTTATACTAAAACCAGCTTGGTCTTTTTAAACCTGGATTTCATCATGTTACCACCTTTACTGGCTTCTGTCTTCTGTAGAACAAAGCCCATTTTCCTTGGCATGGCGTCAGTGAGCCTGATCTTGATTGCCCTGGCCCCTGCCGATTTTCCAGCTTTATCTCTTGCCATGCCTGATATGGCTCGCTGTCACACTGAGCTAGTTTCCTCAGTATAGTTTTTATATATATATTAAAAAAATATATAAATATATGTATAAATATATAAATATATATATATATAAAATATATATATGTGTGTGTGTGTTTGGCCTTTATGCCTTTGCCTTTCTTGTTTCTTCTTCCTGACATGTTTCCTTCCTCTCTTAACCACTTGTTAGATTTTTTTTCATGTTCCAAGATTTAGATAACATTATAACCTCCTATGGGAAGCTTTCTTTCCTTCCATAGGAGGGATTAAGGGCTTCCTCATCTGTGTTCCTGTCGTGCCACATACCCATTTCTGTTGGCCACTTCCCACATTGGTGCACTTTAATTGTTGTTGTTGTTAATCTGTTCTTGACTGTTATACTGGATTGTAATATACCCGCTCTACTACCTAAAGCAGGAATTGTGTTCCTTTGTTTTCCTCAAGGTGAGAGAATAGTGACCAACATATAGTAGATGTTTAATAAGGATTTCTTGACTAGATAGAGGAAGGAAGGAATGAAAGGTTTCATGAATGAAGTGTTTCATGCTGACAAGTGAACAAAAGGTAAAGGAAAGTTACAGAATTTGGAGTCATAGGAATTGAGTTTGAGTCCTACCCTCATTTTGGAGTGTCTGTATAATTTTAGACAAAGCATTTCCTCTCTCTGAGCTTCAGTTCTTTTGCAAAATGGAGGTGGTAATAGTAGTAGTAGTAGTAGTAATACAAATGCTTTTTAAATAATAAATACTCTATAAATTTTAGTTCATATTGTTATCAGTAATAAAAAGCATCCTGTATGTTCAGCCTGCACATGGGTAATGCACTATCTTCATTGAAGCACGTGAAGAATTACAACTTTGGATAGACATACCCATCAATCACAAGATCAGTTGACCTTGCTTTGCTATAATGTGGTTGCATTATTGACCCGTTGCTTTCTTCTTGCATCGGCTCATCACATGCTTAGACACTGAAGGTGGGTCAGGGTGAGTCAGTTTCAGAAAACAGCCTTGCCTGAAAATAGTCCATAATGCTTATGGTCTCTGATGTGTAATTTCCAGGTTGATGAAGTACAAAGCTGCTAACAGAGTTCCACACTATTTTCTAATGTGGTTTGACTTTTCTAGCTGTTGTCAGTGACAAACTTGTGTACTACTAGTCCGCCCTGTTTTCCATGTTTTCTATACAGAGATGTATAGTTAGAGCAGTGATGAGTAATATGTTTTCAAGAAAAGCTACTATAACCTTTAAGTCTAGATGGGTAGATTGAGCATTTAAAGCTGTAGCTTTTTCGCTGCTTCTAGATGACTGTATGTTCCTAACAAATGAATCACTTTATGAATATTCATGAACTTATAAACACTACTTTTTTTTAAAAGAAATTTTTGTGTTCTGAGATAAAATTGGCATATTTTTTTCCAAGTTTTCTGTGAGAAGGTTTCATTAGTCTTAGAAATTCTTTGAAAAAAATGCGTGTGTGTGTGTGTGTGTGTTTCCCCTCCCCACTCATGCTACATTTTAATGACATCTTTGGTATTTTTTCTCCATCCTTTTTTCCATCAAGTTTCTTAATTTCACGGTTTCCTCCTTATCCTTTAGGCAGGTGAAATGGCAATGACTCATTTTCGACTTCTGAGTTGGGGAGCTCAGCACCTGGAGAGCTGGTAGACACTGGAGCACCAACCGGCCAGCACCCAGTCCTCTCTTTATTGTCCTTGTGGCAGAGGTGTGCCCATTCAGGCTTTTATTAATATGTAATTTGTAGGTTAGAGTGCATCATCAGATTGTATTTATATTTGACCTGGAGGTTCAACCATGTATTGCTTTGGGAAAAAAAATTTTTTTTTTGACAGAGAGAGAGAGACAGCGAGAGAGGGAACACAAGCAGGGGAAGTGGGAGAGGGAGAAGCAGGCATCCCGCTGAGCAGGGAGCCAGATGCAGGGCTCGATCCCAGGACCCTGGGATCACAACCCAAGCCAAAAGCAGACGCTTAATCACTGAGCCACCCAGCCGCCCCTGGGAAATTTTTGATTGTAAAAAATCACAGTTGGGCTCTGATCATTGTGTACACCCTCAAGTTATTATTCAGCCACATCGTGGGCTTTTCTTTTTACTGCAGTACCTAACAGCACGCTGCAGCTCGGAATGGCCAGAATGGTTTCATTAGTGCCTGAATGAGCAGTCACAGTGTATCATCTTGTAGAAGGCCTGCATATATTTCCTTTATCTACAGTTCCCTCTTTTGGCTTGCATAGACTGTAAGTCCCTTGCATTTCTTTTAGTCCATGTAATGTTAAAAGATTTTGTTTTTTGCATGGCACCCTTTTGTTTTCCTTGGTCAAAAGTTATTATAAAACCTAAGTTTGAGGAGTTGATAAGAATGGCAGTGAACATAAGTATTGTGTGAAGTAGTGGAAAACACCTTGCAGAAGCGGTCAGGAGACTCGAGTTCCCGATCTGGCTGTGCGCTGGACTCACCATGTCATCTTGGCTAATAATAACGGAACAATAAAAATAAGCACTTTGCAGCTCAATCTCTTCGTCTGCAAAGCACTTTTATAGAAAGTATGTTGGGCAGAGAGATGATTACTACCATTTTATGATGAAGAAACTGAAGCACAAAGAGTAAGAGATTTGCCCAAGGTCATGTACCTGGCAAGGGCTAGGACCGGGACTGACTTTTATTTCCGCTGTGTCCTTCTCAGTTACTCCATGCTTCCTCTCATTTTGCTTTTTTTTTTTTTTTTTTAAGATTTTATTTATTTATTTGACAGAGAGAGACAGCCAGCGAGAGAGGGAACACAGCAGGGGGAGTGGGAGAGGAAGAAGCAGGCTCCCAGCAGGGGAGCCTGATGTGGGGCTCGATCCCAGAATGCCGGCATCACGCCCTGAGCTGGAAGGCAGACGCTTAACGACTGAGCCACCCAGACGCCCCTCTCATTTTGCTTTTAATTGTGAAATGAGGGGTTGGAGCACATCAGTGATTGTCAAGTCATTTTCACCCAGAACCCTAGGATTCTGTAGGATAGCCTCTCGGTTTGCTTGTGAATAGGGATAGAGACATGGGGAAAGCAGTTTAGACTGGGCACCGGAGGGACAGATGGGATACAGTGGTGGTCGGCCACTTCCAGAGGACCTGCGCATCTCTTTTGGCATCTGTGATTCCTGATGGATGAGTTTGTGTCATTTCAGTGTGAGAGGGCAAAAAGAAGGTGGAAAGGCGTCCGATAGAGTCATTTGTGTTTTAAAAAAAGGGATGGAAGAATTCCACAGCTTCTTAACAAAGTTAGAAAATGACTGCATTAGATGATTTCCAAGTTCGTGTCTCAGCCTAGGAATCTGACAGATATTGCAACCTTAACTTAAGGAGTGTTACCAGATGGGCCCATGGCGACTTTATAGACATCTCAACCTTCCGTCGGTTTAGTGTCATGGGGCACCACTGAAGCCCTGTTTATCTTACAAGATAGGCTATTCTTATGTGATCAAGTTGCTATATTTAGTGGTCTTTAGGGAAAAGAGGCGAAATGTCCGAAGTGAGCGCGTGGGTAATTATGTTGATGTAGCCAAATTGGGTCATGCAGTTGCTTAAAGACTGCTTGTAAGAATCACTGACTTTGGAGTTGCACTGGGGTTGTTTTAAAAAATGATGTAAATGTTGTACTTTATCTTGGGTGTCATGTGTGTTTTCTACACATGCAGTGTGCTTACCCTTGTGTAGAAACTGCCTGAATGGCTAAGCCTGGCATTTCTGTCAAGAAGAAGCTGCTGCTTTTTTCTTCTTTACTTGTTTTGAGAGTAAAGGTGCTTTTATTAACCCTTGAAACAGATATCCACTTGCATATTCATTCCTGTATTTGTCTCTGAAAAAAAAAGGCCTGTCTCTTTGGCTAAAATATTCTTTTATCTACTTGGAGATGAAAGTGGCAATTTCCATTTGTAATATTATTTACATTTGTACCCTTTTACATTCCTCTCTTGCCCTCTACAATCTGATAGGCGTTGCATTGACAATTATGAGAGACTAATTTGGGCCACGCGGTTATTAATGAAATTTCAGTTCATTTCTTCTTCTCTTAATCTGCCTCAGAGGAGATATCTATGAAATATCCGTGACTTTGTCGATGATACCTTTGACACGAGGGTGCTTTTTGCGACTTCAGCTGTTGTATGAGGCAAGTCCAGTTGGTGTAAGTGTTTACATGCTCACAGGCAGATGCGAATGTCCACACTGCCCGGAGACCCTCTTTTTTCTACCCAGGGGAGACTGTGAAAGCCCATGGCTATTTGATTCTTTAAGAATTAATTAGTGTACAGTAGTTGGAAAGACAGGCTGAAGGAAAAAAGAACACGTTTTGTTTTTTTTTTTCATTTGGGATTTTTGTCTTATTGTGGTATGATGTGGGGCTTCCCCTTGGTGGTTCCTTACTCAAGTGTTCGGCTATTAAATAATTATCTTTGACACTTGAATTTTTTTTTTTTTTTGGTAAAACTTGCCTATTGGGAAGTGCACAGATCTGAAGTATATACAGTTGGATGAGATTTGATAAATCCTATAACCACCATAACTGCCACCTGAAGCAAGATAGAGAAAGTGTCTCCCATCCACGTAGTTCTCTTGTGTTTCCTTCTAGTCAGTTCCCAGACACATTCACTGGTAGAATAAAAAGATTTTGACATGCCCAAGTACAAAATGATCAGACCTTTGTTTCTGTAGCAACTGGTAGTATAAATAATACAGAGTAAAACTTCGTTAAAAGGATTTATTTTCTTCTTGAAGAGAGGCCCGTATGTATTGGTGGAAGGTGCTCGAAAGCTTCTTCCTTAACTAATTAACGAAATTTTTGATAATAATTGACAAAGACAGTGGTAAGCAAAGCAGCTCTGCTACCTTTGGTGTAGAATTTATATCTTAAAACATAGCCTGTTATGTGTGAAATTCTATAATAAAGTGGTAAACAGAGACATCAAGGAGTCTTTTTTGAGTAGTTCACACACCAAGTAAAAAGGCAGAGATGACATTGGTTTGGGGGCCAGGACCTCACTTGTTTGTATCCCCAGGATACATCCTCCTCTTTGTAAAACATTATTTACCTCACTAGGCTGCTGTGGGCATTGGTTAATGTTTGGAAAATTCTGTGTAAAGAGTCAGGTTCTGTCCATGTTATCTTACCAAAGAGACTGAGCAAATTTGTACTGAGTGATTGACCTTTGATAAGCACCACAGTCCCATCCCAACTTGTGACTCCATTTTCCTTTTGCACAAATAGTTCTGGTGGTTTAATGTTTAGTTTTTCACTACACATGCAGTGTGCTTACCCTTGTGTAGAAACTGCCCGAATGACCGTGGATGACCCAGGCTCTTCTTAAGGGTGTGTGCTTATGGGAACTGGCCAAGTTGGCTGTTACACTTACTTTTTCTGAACAAACAAATATATAGTTTCATCTGGCTCGTGTAGTCAGACCTAGGGTTTGGGAGGTGTTTGTTTCTTTTTGTGTATTTGTTTTCGTTTTTAGGTAGTAGTAATTGATGTGGGAGAGGTGGAGCTTTTGGGGAGGGGGAAGGTAGCACTTTGAACTTCCCTTTCCAGTAGAAATAGTATAGCCTTTTATGGCTCAGTGGTATCAGTAAATACTTATTTTAGATCCTCGTCTTTTATTAAGGAAAATACAGGGGCAGAAAATGATCTTGTCTTGGGGCCCTGATGTCCGTTAACAATGATTTCTTGCGATACTTCTTTTTCTGATATTGACCATAGTGTTTATCAGTGTTATCTGTGTATATTTTATTTTTATTTTTTTAAAGTAATTTCTATACCCAATGTGGGGCTCAAACTCACAACCCTGAGATCAGGAGTCGCGCACTCCACCAGCTGAGCCCGCCAGGAGCCCCAGTGTACATTTTGGAAAAAATATTTTTATTTCATACTAAGGAAGGAACATCGGCCCTCCATTCTGCTAAGCCCAAAGTGCTATTAGTAGCGTAGTTTCAAGTTAACAGAGACAACACGTCTGGTACAGACTGGTAATATAGGTCTCTGGAGAGTAAGGTCATAGCAAAATGATACCAGTGGATGAGTACTGAAGAATGGAAATGTGGTATGAATTCCTGCAGGCTTCCTAATCCACCCCCCCCCTTCATTTCAGGGGGGATGGAATTTATGTCACTGAGCCTTACATAAGGTCACCGATCTTCCATGTCACTGTTCCTGAAATTGTGTGGGGCCTGTGAGGCTTCCGTTTAATTGGTTCAACGTGTGTCCCTTAGAAAACTCTGTGCCACTTAGATTCAAAGTAGCAAATTTCCCTTTATTCGTTGAGAAAATTATTAAGAGAACAACAAAAAATCCTTTAAAATGTTGTTCCAGGGATTTCAGGTTTTTAAATTTTTAAAAATTTTAACCAACTCTGCTTATCTAGTTTTGTGTTTGTGTGGAAGCTAAGCATTACTTTGTAATCCTTAATACTTATTATTCACAGTTGCTTATAGGTTTTGGATTTGTCCAAACTGAAAATGTAAATTATAGTTCATCTCAGTCATTTTAGTAGTTTCTCTTTCTTAAAAGAAAAGTTGATAGACAATTTGCCTATAATTTCCCTGTTAGCTTTTTTCTTCCCTCCATTTGATTACCTGTTGGCCAACTTCAAGAGTATTAAGATTCCTGATGTAATATCTATTTTGAACCTCAATGACTGAAGTATCAGATTTCTTCATTTGGAAAATGTCATTTCCAGTATCTGTCATTATCCTATAGAAAGCTTTGTAACTGCAGGATTTGCTGTTCACTTCCTTCAAGTTGAACGTTCTTGCTTAGTAGTGAACAAAAACAGAATTAATGATAATTTGGCCCCACAGGGGCTAAAATCTACATATTGCAATCTGTTAAGAAAAGATTGACTTCTACGTTTAAATATTGGGAAGGGAGGAAGAGAGGAGGAAATTTTAGTTTCTAATGAGCTTTATTAATTATGAATGAGGCCTAACTGTTTATTATGGGGACTTAGTTTTGAATTCACTTTGCAATCATCTACTAGTAAAATTGCCCTTTACTCACTGGGACCTTCAGTAGGTCAGTTCTACACTTTGGCCCTCACTGTTTTTTGTTTTGTTTTATTTCTCTCTCTTTCAATAGACTTTATTTTTTAGAGCAATTTTAGGTTCGCAGCAAAATTGAGAGGCAGGTCCTACAGAGATTGCCCCATATGTGTCCTACCCCCACTCATGCATAACCTCCCCCCTTATCAACATCCCTTACAAGAGTGGTACAGTTCTTACAAGTGAGGGACCTACATTGACGAATCATTATAAAAAAGTCCATAGTTTATTTCAGGGATCATTCTTGATGTTGTACATTCAGTGGGTTTGGATAAATGTATAATGGCATGTATTTACCATTATACATAACAGATAGTACCAGACAGAGTAGTTTCATTGACCTAAAAGTTCTCTGAGATTAGCCTATTCATTGCTCTGTCCCCCCAAGCCCTAGCAACCATTGACCATTTTACTGTTTTTGTAGGTTTACCTTTTCCAAGATGTCATGTAGTTGGAATCCTATCCTGTGTGGCCTTTTTGGATTGGCTCCTTTCACTTAGCAGTATGAACGTAAGGTTCTTCCATGTGTTTTCATGACTTGCTAGCTGATTTCTTTTTAGTGCTGAATTACATTCTGCTGTCTGGAGGTACTGCAGTTTATTTGTCCATCCCCTACTGACAGACTTTCTGGTTGCTTTCAGGTTTTGGCAATTATTAATTAATAAAGCTGCTACAAACATCCATGTGCAGGTTTTTGTGTGGACCTAAGTTTTCAACTTAGTTGGGTGAGTACCAGGGAGCACAAGTGCTGGATTGTATAAGAGTATATTTAGGTTTGTAAGAAACCACCAGACTGTCTGCCAAAGTGGCTGTGTGGTTTTGCATTCCCACCAGCAGTGAATGAGAGTTCCTGTGGCTCCACATCCTCGCCAGCAGTTGGTGTTGTCAGTGTTCGAGGTTTTTGCCACCTATTGGGCGTGTAGTGGTCTTTCGTTGTTGTTTTACTTTACATTTTCCTGATGTCATATAGAGCATCTTTTTCTGCACTCATTTTTCATCTGTATATGTTCTTTGGTGAGGGGTCTATTATGGCCCATTTTTAAATTGGATTTTTTCCCTTATTATTGAGTTTTAAGGGTTCTTTGTATAGTTTGCATAACAGTCTTTTTATCAGATGTGCCTTTGCAAATATTTTCACACAGTCTGTGGTTTGGCTTATCTTTTTATTCTCTTGAGGCTTCACAGTTTTTTCGTTTGTAAAATTAGGACTTGTATGATGATGTTGAGTGTCCATTCCATTTTGGAAATTCTGTGACCTACCCATTTCCTTTAAAATGTTACAACAGTCCTACATATTCAGAATTGTTGTCCTTTGAGTGACAGGGCCATAGCATTTCTTCTTACCTCCTGCCCGCAACATTTGCCTACTTGAAAAGGTTTGGAGTTGAGTGGACGTACATAGGGGGCTCTTTCCTTCCTGTTGTTCCATTAATGTAACACGTAAAGCTGCTTCTAAAGATGATTCTGGTCCTTTCCTGCCATCAGAGGTAATACAGTTTAGGACTAGGTCAATGGTTAATGAGTGGTGTTCTCCTTTGGAACTGTCATTTGGTCAGAATTAGCGAATACTATTGTATTTAGCTGTTGGCTGCAGGTTTTCTCTAAGGTGCTCTTTAGTTTTCATATTATCTTGAATTTCATCCTTTCTCGTCTTGCCCTCTCAGATTTTATGCCAGTTTAGGGACATGATCTCTTCCTCTACCCCAAATGAAAGTTAGGATATGTAGTATTCATATTTTGATGTTCCATGGTATTTTCTCTCTATGCTTGCTTTACCCGTATCTAAAATGATACCGTGCAGTAGTTTAATAATACTGCACTTTCGGTGCTTTACCACTCATGAAATGCTTTTACAAAAAATTGTTTTATTTGAACCTCATGATAATCTATATAGATAGATAGGTATTTTCTTAGTTTGACAGATGAGAAAACAGATTTGGAGAGATTAAGTAATTTGCTCAAGGCCAGGTCACTGACATTAAATCCACATTGCCTGCCTCCAAGAGCAATGTGCTTTCATATACAGAATTAAATAGATATACCTCCTTTAGCTGTAAAAGAGCCATAAAACCAGTTTATTTTCTACTAGGATTATGACATAGTCAGGAGCCAAACAACTTTTGTTTCATACGTGACTGCTTCATACCCACAGGTACTTTGATTGTCCCATGGTAGGTAACATCAATTCAGTAGTGTCTTGCCTTAAAACACACACGCACACAAACACACACATAAAACTTATGTTGTATTGACTGCTTACTATATATGACTGTGCTTAGCACTTTTAAACCCCCCCCCCTTTTTTTTTTCCGGGAGAAAGAAAACAGACATAATGAAAAGTGCATAATAAAATCAATGTATAGCTTAATGAATTGGTATGATACAAATACTCAGGTGTACAACAGGCAACCAAGATATCAAACACTTCTAGCCTGCTCAGAAGCTAGCTTCTTGTGTACCATGTCCATTCAGCACACTAGCTTATTGATACTTCTTTTCTTGTCTTTATGGTTTTGTCTTCTAAATATGCATCTTTAAACAGTATGGTTTGCCTAATTTGGGGCCTTATATAATTAGAATTACACAGTATATGCTTCTTTCACCCAGATTTAGGTTTTGTCCATATTGTTATGCATAGCCATAGTTTGTTTTTTTCATTGCTATCTAATATTCCATTGCATAAATACACCACAGTGTTTTTGTTCTGCTATTAGTGGACATTTGAGGTTGTTTGCAGTGTGTAGCTATTATGAATTTGCTGGTAGGAACATATATGTGTTCTGGTACATATCCAGCAATTGTTTCTTTTGGGATATACCCAGAAATGGAATTATTACTAGGTTGTGGGATTTCTTTATTTTCAATTTTGCTAGATACTGCCTAACTTTTTTCTAAGGTGGTGGTAACACTTTATATTCTCATCAGCAGTATAGGAGCATTCCCATTGCTCCACATCTCTAACATTTGTTACTGTCCAACCTGAAACATTTTAGCTAGTATAGTAGGAGTGCAGTGGTATCTCATTGTGGTTTTAGTTTGCATTTCCCTGGTTAATAATAGGAACACCTCTTCATGAGTTTATGAGCCATTCGTGATGTGTAAGTCTCTTGCAGATTTTTCTATTGCATTGTTTTTTTCCTTATTGACCTGTGGTAGTTCTTTATATATTTTGGATATGGGCCCTTCTTGTTTTGTGCTTGTTATAGATTTGTGTGTGTGTGTGGCTTACCTTTCCACTCTTAATAGTATCTTTTATTTTTATATTTTTAAAAAAGATACTAGAGAGAGAGTGAGAGAGAGCATGAGAGAGAGAGCATGCACAAGCAGGGAGAGAGACAGAAGGAGAGAGAAAATCTCAAGCAGATGCTGTGCTCAGTCTTGTAGAGCCTGACGTGGGGCTTGATCCCACAACTGAGAGGTCATGACCTGAGCCAGAATCAAGAGTCAGACTCTCAGTTGACTGAGCCACGTAGGCGCCCCTAAATGGTGTCTTTTAATAAACAAGTTCTTAATTTTAATAGAATGATATTTCATACCATTCTTTGGGTATGACTAGTGCTTTCCATGTCTTGTTTATGACATAAGGTAATGAAGATAACCTCTGATATTATCTTTTAAAAGTTTTATTGCTTTACCTTTAAAACATTTTACATTTAGATTTCTTAAGAGCAGGAATTATTAGGTCACTAAATATTAGTTGATTAAATGTAATTAGTAAATAAGTATTTATTGTAACTCCAGCTGTGTAGAAGAATCAGTGGAAGATATAAAGAGCTGTACGACATAGCCCCTGCCCTAAAATAATCTGCATTCTATTTGTGTAGCTGAGGCCCTTAGCAATCGGCATCATGTAACAACACTGGACTGAGAATCTAGAGATTTACATTCCATTCTAGAAGCCTGGCTTTTTGACTTTAGGTAAACTCTTTTCCCTCTTGAGGTCTACATTTTAACTTACTTGGAAAATAAGGGGGTTGATCTAAGCCTGTGGTTCCTGATTTTGGTTCTTCAGATTCATAAGGGTCTGGGTAAATAGCAGGTGGAAGCTGTTTTTTCTTTTTAAAGCTGAGAGAAATTATGCATTTTCAGCCATGACTGGCTTGCACAGGTTAACCAACATATCAAGTATCTTTGTTTTTGTTGTTGCTTTCTTCTTCAGGTGTCTTTGTTTTTAATTGGGGTTGTATGTCCTTTCTGTTTGAGGACTGCATTGAACAGAAAGAAGCTCTGATCTACAACAAAAGTCTTTAATTTAGTTTTGAAAAACAAATAAACTTTGTGTTTTTTGGTCACTGTAGCTTAGTAGACAGTTTTTAAAACATGACCGTCAGACATTAACCAAGAGGCCAAAGAGCGATAGGCAGGGGTAGGGGTAGGGTGTTAAATAATAAAAAGTGTCCTTAGTCATGAAAAAGTTGGGTACCTACTAGTCTAATGACTTTTAAGGGCTTTTCTAATTCCAAAATATTATGAATCAATGCGAAGATAATATTTACTGCTTTGTATTACGAAGTACCCAAATGAATGATCTGGACAACCACCATGACAGTTTGTGAGGAGGGATGGAAAACCTGTGGTTGGCTGGGGTGGTCAGAGGAGGAAGACTACCAGGACAAGCGAGGATTGAGCTGTGTGAAGGATTCTTTTATATGTGAGGAGAGGCCTGGAAAGGGAATTCCAGACAGAGAGCAATGAAAGAAGGGAGGGTACAAGTCATTTTTAGGCACAGTGAACGAATCAGTTTAGCATTAGAAGGTGATGAAAAGGTAGTTTGAGGTTAGAGCACAAGAGCCTTCAAACATAGGGCTAAACATCAACAGCTTTGGAAAAATTAACCCTTACCAGGATGATTGTGTAGTGAGGATTCTAGCTCTTCTAGGACTGGAGGCTTGTGGAGAGGCTGTTGACCTTAGGATGTCCTCCATGCTTTAGTATAATGATGCTGGCTGGCCCTTAACAACAGTAAAAAAAACTTTTTTTTAAGTATTTGAGAGATAACCAGTTAGATTGGGATTATGTTAACAGCCAAACTACAAAGCAGGAAACCTTATTTTACGGTAGCTGTCCAGCTGTACCTTTCTGAATTTATGTATGGAATGAATCCTCAGTAAATCCCAAGAAGCTTCTCTCTGTGCTAAAAAATGGCTCATAAGTGGTGTTGAATTCTTTGTGAAACTCACCAGTCTCAACAGAATTTCTGGTTCTGGGACAAAAGGATTTTCTCTGTTTAATTTCTGTAGAAAATAACCACTTATGAATAGTCCTCTCTCTATTATGTGTAACAATGGAATGAAATTCTTCTCTGGATGGTACAAGACAATGACTCATCACAAGCCATCTCTTGGAATTAAGAATGTAATCATAATACATCCATAAATACTCATGTATACATGCTTAGGCAGTCCCATTCTGCCTTCCTTTTTATTACTCTTTCTTACCCCACTGTGGTTTAGCCTGACTAATCTATTTGTAGCACATCAACATTCTTAGTACAAAACTTGCAGCTTCGATGTTGGGGAAAAAAAAAAGAGGCGTGGAAATTTCAGATTTCATCTCTGACACTGTTTTTTTTTTTTTAATGATTTTTTATTATATTATGTTAGTCACCATACAGTACATCCCTGGATTCCGATGTAAAGTTCGATGCTCCATTGGTTGCGTATAACACCCAGTGCACCATGCACTACGTGCCCTCCTTACCACCCATCACCAGTCTATCCCATTCCCCCACCCCCCTCCCCTCTGAAGTCCTCAGTTTGTCTCATAGTCCATAGTCTCTCATGCTTCATTCCCCCTTCTGATTACCCCCCCCTTTCTTTATCCCTTTCTTCCCCTACCGATCGTCCTAGTTCTTATGTTCCATAGATGAGAGAAATCATATGATAATTGTCTTTCTCTGCTTGACTTATTTCACTTAGCATTATCTCCTCCAGTGCCGTCCATGTTGCAGCAAATGTTGAGAATTCGTTCTTTCTGATAGCTGAGTAATATTCCATTGTATATATGGACCACAGCTTCTTAATCCAGTCATCTGTTGAAGGGCATCTCGGCTCCTTCCATGATTTGGCTATTGTGGACAATGCAGCTATGAACATTGGGGTGCATATGGCCCTTCTCTTTACTACGTCTGTATCTTTGGGGTAAACACCCAGTAGTGCAATGGCTGGGTCATAGGGTAGTTCAATTTTTAACTTTTTAAGGGACCTCCACACTGTTTTCCAGAGTGGCTGTACCAACTTGCATTCCCACCAACAATGTAGGAGGGATCCCCTTTCTCCACATCCTCTCCAACAATTGTTGTTTCTTGCCTTGTCTATTTTTGCCATTCTAACTGGCGTAAGGTGGTATCTCAGTGTGGTTTTGATTTTGAATTTCCCTGATGGCTAATGATCTTGAACATTTTTTCATGTGTCTGTTAGCCATTTGTATGTCTTCATTGGAAAATTGTCTGACACTGTTTCTTAAACTATGTTAGTGTTGTATTTTTAAAAACATTTTTGATTGCCTCCTCTAATGTAATTTAATGAAGTAAGGTTATCTACTTTGGGTTTCCTCCATAGAAATAGCATTTAAACACTTAAAGGGGAAAGTTAAAGAGTACAGTGGCCTTGGGGACAGCTAGTGGGAGCATGGTTGGCATAGGATTTAATAAGCCGACAGAGGAGAGAGGAGTCCCACACTAAACTGACACAACCCTGGTGATGTCATAGGCAAGGACTGGGAAGAGAGGGGTTTAGGTGGAGAAGAGAGAAAAGTCAGATTTGGCTGTTCTCAGTAGGTCTGGCATACATCACTCTCATTACCCATGAGAATGTGACAGACTAGCCTTCTTGTTTCTGGTTTATCAGCCCTCTCCTTGTAGGGGATACCTGTCACAGCTTTTATCCCAGGACTGGGAAAGTTAGGCCTATCTTCATCTTACCCATCCTTTCGCAGAGAAGAGTCTCCAAGGCCTTCAGTGATGATGCTGAATACTGTAGGTATTTGGAAAGGGGAAGGGGGAAGAGTAAATTCTGAGGGCAGTGGAGCTGCTGTCCTTCCTTCCTTCCCCCTCTCATTTTCAAAAAGAGGGACCTATTGTGAGTGAGAAAGAGGAGAAGCTTGTCTGGAAGAGGCCTTTTGGAGACTGGGGGGTAACTGATAATAGGTGTTGTCATTAGTATTCTTTTAAATTTTTCATAATTTTGTATCTTTTTTCCCAGAAGCATCTTCAGTATATGGGCTTTGGAGGTAAAGTTTTGTGGGATTGATCAGTGCAGATCTAGAAGTCGAGCAGCCAACAAAAATGGTACCACATCAGTAATAAAACAAAATAGCTGAAGAAAACATTCTTGAGGAGTAACTGAACATCCAGGTGGATGATTTAGATCCAAAGAGAAAATTTTCAGGATGATAAGGAGTAAATTATCAAGTGAGGATCTCTAAAAGATTGTAAGGTATATTGGTTGGGTATAGATGTTAGAGCATGCTAAAAAGTATACTTAGATTGACAGCCTATAAAGCAACCAGGACTATTATCCTATTTATGAAATGGTACATTTTAAACAATAAATCTTGACTTTATATACCTTAGTTTCTTAAAAATACCCACTGATATCTTTATCTTCTCACCTTTGATCAGTCTAATTTTGGAATAATTTATTTCTGGGTTGCTTTCTGTGGTCTTGGTCAAGTTGCAGACTCACAACATGCTTCAAGAAAGTAATTTTACCAAATATAAAACTACTTGCAATTTAGTTTTCTGGTTGAGAAGCCATAACTATTTGCTGGATTTGGTTTTTTGTTTATTTAACCCTTGCCAACAAGATTTTGAATAATTCTAGAATTTGAGATTAACATATTTTTACTAGAGAAACCAATGTCATTTTCTGCAGGAAGAGTTGGTTAAAAAAAAAAAAATATATATATATATATACACACACATGTAGCACCCTGTGTGTTTAACTGAATTCAAGGTTTTGATTTATCTCCATAGAGAATTTGAGTTGATTTTTTTATAGTTTTCCCTGTCTTTCCTCCTCTGTTTCTATATTAACAGATTTAGAGTTTGCAAGGTTATAATAGAAAAAGTAAAGAGTTCAGAGTCAGAAAGTTCTAGGTTCAAAATTCCAGCTTGATGATAGGTAGGCAAGTTACTTAATCTTTCTGAGCCTCAGAATCATCAGCTGTAAAATGGGATAATATTACTCATCTCTTGGGGTTTTTGTAGGGATTAAACTAGAAAAAAAGGTGCTTAGCAATAAATGTAGTTTGTTTTCCTTTAGGAATCATTTAGGCTCAAGGGTCAGATTTTCCACTTCTTTTAGAATAAATCCAGGGGCGCCTGGGTGGCTCAGTCGTTAAGCGTCTGCCTTCAGCTCAGGGCGTGATCCCAGCGTTCTGGGATCGAGCCCCACATCAGGCTCCTCCGCTGGGAGCCTGCTTCTTCCTCTCCCACTTCCCCTGCTTGTGTTCCCTCTCTCGCTGGCTGTCTCTGTCAAATAAATAAATAAAATCTTAAAAAAAAAAGAATAAATCCAAATTTTATGGTTATATTTCCATATTCTTCTTCAAAGTCAGGCTTTTTTATGTCTTTCTCCCAATTTTATTTAACATTTATTTATTTTAGAGAGAGAGAGAGAGAGAGAGAGCAGGGGGGAGGGTCAAAGGGAGAGAGAGAGAGAAAATCCTAAGAAGACTGCGCTGAACTTGGATCCCCATGCGGGGCTCAACCTCAGGACCCAAAATCATGACCTGAGCCACAGCTAAGAGTCGGATGCCTAACCAACTGCACCACCCAGGCACCCCTCTTCCTCCCAATTTTTAAAAGTGGGTTTTCTGTCTGCCAACTCTGTTTGTTTCTAACACATGTTTTCTGTAAGTGATGTATTAGTTATTGAAGTATCGTTGAAGGGAAGATGGGATGCATTTTTTAATTGAGGAAGATTGAACAACTTAACAGTGTAGTGAACTTGTATTCTAAACTCTTGGAGTGCCTAATGTCAATTTTTAAAAAAATATTTTATTCAGTTGGCAGAAAGAGAGAGAGTACAAGTGGGGGAGGGGGGACCGACAGGCAGAGGCAGAGGGAGAAGCAGGCTCCCTGCTGAGCAAGGAACCCAATGTGGGACTCGATCCCAGGACCTTGGGATCATGACCTGAGCTGAAGGTAGCCACTTAACCGACTGAGCCACCCAGGCGTCCCTAATGTCCAATTTCCAAAAAAAAATTATCTAAATCTAAAAATTCTTGTGATACACCATAACATAATTGTGAGCCTCAGGGGTGGTGGGGGGCTATAAAGATATAATGTTGCTTAGGATCCCCCACCACACAAGCACTTGTGATTGTTTGTACATTGGCATGTGCACCTATAGACATTTCCCCCATGCCCCCCAATATTCAGTACAGATATGTTGGTTTGAATTAATGAAGAATGGGAGAAGGGTTTTGAAGAGAAAATAAACATGCTTATAGTAAATTCTAAGGTATATCACAAATATTTAATTCACCAAATTATTATTTTCGTCCTTTTGCTTTCAGTCGGAAGCCACTGCTGTGATAGAGCCTGTGCCAGAGGGAGCGCTCTGGGTCGAATGGGGTACTAGTGAATTGTGGGTGATCATCCAGTTTTGAGGCTTAAGCCTCCATTTCTAGGTTTTTTCTTTCAGTGAATTCACTGGGTTGCTCTGTTGTTGGTGGCTGTATTAGGACCACTTTCAGATTAGGTCATTTGACTTTATGGTAATTGTATAATATTCCATAACAAGATTAATCGGAGACAAGGGCTTTTCTGTGGAAGTTGCTGTTTTCATTCTGGGGCGGGAAATAGAACAGAATGCTGACTGTGCGTTTTTCTTATCCAGCCCTTAGGTAAGTTGGGGTCAAGATAGCCTGAACAGAAGTGCCTGTTTGTGAAAACAATAGCACCCCCACCCTCACCCCCATTGCTTGACATTGAACCATTTCACTTGGTGAAGCTTTTACACAATCAGTGTTCTTTTAACTCTGGTGTCCTTTACCATTTCTCAATTTCAGGCTCTTTCCTCCTTCATTGTTTAATATAAAGAGCCTTTGTCTTGAGTACACTTTGAAGGGAGTACTTAGGAGAGACTGAGTAAATGCTGGCCGAAGGCTGACCACCACACTTGGTCATGGAGTTTTGACTAGAAACGGAATCTGCCCGTCTAAGATCAAAGCCAGAAGGAAGCCTCTGTTGAACCTTCTTGTTTACAAACTTCACTTAATCAAGTTCAGTTAGTTTCCTGTCCAGGGGATTTTACCTTTTAGATGGTATTTTTACAGATGCTAATCCTGTTGTGCCGAAGACCTGGAGGGGCCTCTGTGCTCGAACTCATGTAGCCTCTGCTTTTGTTGATGTTGTTGTTAGTTAACTGTAAATGAAAGTGTGGAGCGAAGTACTTCAGCTTGAGCATAGTTCAAGGAACACGGTATTTATTCATAATCAGCCTGCTTTCTGCTCCCTTTCCTTTCCCGACCTCTCCTTTACTGTGGCATCATGATTCTTTCTTGCTTGGATTCCTCTCACTCCCCCAGTGCCTTGTCTTGGCTCCACGTGGAGACTCATCAGGTCACCAGTGACTGCAGTGGTATCGATTTCAGTAGGCGCATTTTCCTTTGCTTGAGGGGACTGTGTAACATGCCAGATATCCTACCTCTTTCTGGTGAAGCGTCTTTCCTGGGATTATTTTTATATGCCGCTATGTAAGTGTCATGTTCTTAGGATCGTGATACTGTATGTTATCAAAAGCAGCAAAAAATAGTAACATAAATAATTTTTGGGGGGATGTGCCATATAAAATATACCCTCTTGCTTATTACTCTCGGTTTGTGAAGTAGATGTTATTATCCCCATGTTAGGGATTAAGCAAGAGAGTAGTTAAACCTGGAGTCCCAGGATTAGTAAGTGACATGGCTGGGTTCAAACACGGGTGGGCCGGACTTCAAAATCCAGGCTGTAGCGTACTGACTGGGTGAACCAGCCACTGTCTGTTTCTAACATTCAGGTTCTGGTCTTTGCTGTTTTCTTTATTGTCCTGTGTCATTTAAAATTCAATTTTGAACCTCTTGGAGCCTTGCTTTCCCGTATACAGGTTATAATATCGGCAGTAGTCCCTAATATAACAGAACTAGGGCGCACAGTGTAGTTCGTATTCATAGTTTGAAAATGAGTCTCTTCCATTATTGAGGATCACTGTACTTGAGAATTGGTAAGAAAATTGAAAAGTAGAAAACACATTCCACAGATGATTATAGCACTATTGTTGAAACATCAAATTCCCTATAAATAAGAGATCCTATAAAAAATACTAGTGAAAGAAAGCATAGCCTTTTCAGTTTTATTGTTGTTGTTGTTGTTTTTTAAATATTTTGTTTATTTTTTTGACAGAGAGAGAGACAGCCAGCGAAAGAGGGAACACAGGCAGGGGGGGTGGGAGAGGAAGAAGCAGGTTCCCAGCAGGGAGTGCAATGTGGGGCTCGATCCCAGGACTCTGAGATCACGCCCTGAGCCATAGGTGGACGCTCAACAACTGAGCCACGCAGGCGCCCCTTTTCAGTTGATTTGTAGTCTGAAGTATGTAGACAGGCTGTTGAGGGTGTTCTTTGAAATACGTTCAGAGGCATATTTGTCCAGGAATGGTCTAGATGTGATTGTTCCTAAAAATAAAAAACAGGACTACATGACCTTCCACAATTCCTTTAACTCTGGTTCAAGTCCTGTATGACAGACCTGTTTTATAGAGAGGAAAGTGATAAAATTTAAAAGCAGTCTTAGTTTAATTTCAGACTAATTTCAAGGTTGTTCATTCTGAATTAAGTAGGTTGCCCTAACTTCTTCCAAATATTTCTCTTTCTTCCTGTTGTCTTGAGAAGATCTCACTTCGTTTTCATTGAACATAGTTCTTGTGCTTCTGTGAAATGGGTATTGCACCTTGTATGTGCTTTATTTCCTTGAGAGAATGGTAACTTCGTGAGGTTTCAAAGTCACTGGTTAATGGGACTGGAAAATAGGATCTTTAAGCCAGTTTAAGTAACAACAAATGGCCATACGGCAAGGATGGTAGTCATTTTCATTGTGTTTTTTTTTCTTGTAAGCTGGAGCCTTTTCAGTGGATACTTGCATCTTATTTTAAAGGACATTTTAATTTGAAACCCACTTCATTATATAGCTTAGCCAGAGCTGCAGTTCTCTGGGACTCCAGTATTGGCTCGTGGTTAGTATGTGGAGGGCTGCATTCCTTATAGTTGGTCTGTGGCCATGGCCGCCATTCTGAAAATTTCTACTTTTAAAGGAGAGCTTACTGAGTGGAACAGGCGTCTCCCTGAGTTGAGCTGAAAAGTCTGTGTAATGAAGACTAAAGAACTGGACACCTCGGGGCGCCTGGGTGGCACAGCGGTTAAGCGTCTGCCTTCAGCTCAGGGCGTGATCCCAGCGTTGTGGGATCGAGCCCCACATCAGGCTCCTCCGCTATGAGCCTGCTTCTTCCTCTCTCACTCCTCCTGCATGTGTTCCCTCTCTCACTGGCTGTCTCTATCTCTGTCAAATAAATAAATTAAAAAAAAGAACTGGACACCTTTTTTGGAGGGCCTTGTGATTTCGGAATGATCTTGTTTATTGCAGCTTTCTACCAGTCATATTTGTTGGCCAGGGAACACATCAATGAAAGAAAGGCAAATAGAGCAGAGGAAAGTAAGAGAGAAAAAACATGGATGTAGATAATGTGTTGGTTTTTTGTTTTAATAAGGAAAATCCTCTTTTGGGCTTCATTCTTGCAATTGTAATTGGGCCAATAGCCTGGCAGCAGAGCAGTACTCTATTCTTGCTAACTTGTTGATCACGGTAGCTCTCTCAAAGCTAGATGTTGACCACATCGGGGTTTTACTAGATTTGGCTGGATTATAGTAAGCACTGAATCCTGTACAGAAATCTCTCTTAAGAGGTTTGGCCTGTTAAAGTCAAAATAGAGGCCCTAATATAGTGTCTTCAGAAAAAGGAAATTTTGTGGGTATTTACTATATGAACAGCTTTTCTGATGACATTTTTTTCTTTTTTAATTTGCTACTTATGCATAGGCTCTGGCTTAGATTGAGCTCAAATTCTAGATCCATCAGCTGTGTGACTTTGGGTGACTTATTTAACCTCTATGTTCCTCGGTTTCCTCATCTATAAAAGGATGCTAATAATTGCACCCACCCTTAGGGTAGTTAAGAGGATTAAAGGAGATAATGCACCGAAGCGCTTAACAGAGTACTTGGCACAGAAGCTCTCAACAAATGTTAGCTATTAGTATTTTTTATTCGTTCCCAGTGCTTCACATCCTTTGTTCATCCTTTGTTTTTATATTCTGGGAATTATCTAGTAAAAAAGGAGAAGTCATTGTACAATCTTCTGAAAACATGATCTCAGACATATAGTAGGAAAGACTCTGGCTTGGGACATAAGAGTTTTGGGTTCTATTCCTGGCTTTAACAACAACTAGTTGCATGAGACTAGGCAACTCTTAACAGTTTCCTTGCCAGTGAAATTACGGTAGCTATCCTAGATGTCTCTAACATGTCTTCCAGTGTTTAAGTCTTATGACATTAAGTTTCATTGTTTGGGCCTCTTTATTATCCCATAGCCTGAGACCTTGTGTCGCTTCTCATTGTCCACTACGAGTTGGAGCCGAGTTGGCGGAGGAGGGTGCAATGAGGAGAGGAGCTAAGAGTCTCACTGTAGCCTGTTGGAATAAGATTATCACCAGGTGGGGAGAAGTGCTCTTGTGACCCTGTGGTGGTTTAAGCCCTTTTACGATTTGAAGGAAAGGACTGAGTCGGCCTTGATTAATAGTGTTACTGTGTCATTTCCTCCCTCTGCTTTTATTATTTATTTTGTCAGAATCGATTAGCCAAATGCACTTACCCAGCTGTTTGTAGGATTCTCATTTGTATAATCCAAATAATATTGCTAGCTGCTTTGATTAACATATGCCCCCTTTTAAAGGTAGATTCAGGGGCACCTGGCTGGCTCGGTCGTTAAGCATCTGCCTTCAGCCCAGGGCGTGATCCCAGAGTCCTGGGATCGAGTCCCACATCAGGCTTCTCTGGTGGGAGCCTGCTTCTTCCTCTCCCACTCCCCCTGCTTGTGTTCCCTCTCTCACTGGCTGCCTCTCTCTCTGTCAAATAAATAAATAAAATCTTAAAAAAAAAATAAAGGTAGATTCAGCAGACTTACCTGTCAAAGCTTAGTTCAGGTTACTTAAATTCAGGGTAACATTCTGTCAGTTTTGTTTCTAATCAGTGGATAGTAGGATGTTATTTGGAAAGGATTTTTAATATTTGCATTTTTATGGTAGCATTTTGCTGTTTAAGAAATACGTTAGTGTGATTTTTTCCTGCTTTTGGTTTTCCCTCTCCACAGTTTCTGTAGCTGCCCAGATGAAGGCAGCAGCACATGGATGATGAAAGTTTATCCTTTTGAGCATTTCTTGCTAAAGTGTATTTTTCAGCAATGCTTGGCATCTGAAATGGGAATCCATCTGGATTCCTTTTATTTATTAGTCTGTCAATAAGCAGGTTGCTCTACCTTTAAATTCTCAGCTTGAATTCTTTTTTCTGTGTATAACTTGTAACCCTCTACATATCCACCCTGTGTACAGCAAATAGAAGAGCTAGCTACCACAGCAAAATCAAAATAACGGTAATAATTGATTTTGTTTATAGAGTGCTTCATGTACACCTGGCATTGTGTTGAATATATCATTTTATTTAATCCCAAGAACAACCCTATGAGCGAGGTACTTTTGTCATCTCTAGTTTATGTCAGAAGAAATTGTGCTTAAAGGTGTTAAGGAAATTACACAAAGTGCGAGAGTAGTAGTAAGTCCTGGAGCTTGAATTCCAAACCAGATCTCAGTCAAGGCTTTCTTTTATGTTCTTCACTGAAGACTCATTGAACAGAAATGAGCGAGTGCTGGGCACATGCCACTTGGTGACTTCTCTATAAATCTGGTCAGATTCTGAATAGTGTAGACCTGGTGGAGTCAACGGGAATTTCTCATCATAACAAGAGACTTAACGTAGCAAAAATCAATACCATAGGAAAGGGGATGTTGATGTGTTGTGCAGGCTGACTTTTTGAGGGGGAGGGTTGCTGTTGGTTATTGCTCTAGCAGCTACTACAAAGGCAGCATTTACTTGACAAGCCATGTATACTTAAGGCAGAACACTGACTGCTTTTCATGCCGGCAAATCCGCACTTCACCAGTACTGGCTACCTGTGAGGAATGTGAGCAAGTTGGAGTTCAGAACAGGAAAAACACAGCTTCCACCTCATTTCACAGTAGAGTTCACTTAGGGATACAGACTTTTTGGGGGCAGGAACTGTTACTTTCTGCTTGTTATTTCTGATACTTGCATAATGCTAACCTGCTAGATATTGTCAGATGACAAGCCTTCCTCCTACATGTTCTCCATGAAAGAACTGCTAGTGACAAGCATTTTATTATATTAGAATTCTGCTTGATACTGTTTTAGCTTAAAGTGTATTTATTAGGAAGCCAGTATCGTGACATGTGCTTTTTTCCCCTTCTTCTTCCTCAGTGTGGTGTTTTTCCCCCTCAATAATGGACTAAAATGCAAGGGTGTTGTGAAGAAGAAGTTACTGCCCCGATGAGCCCCAGTGAAAGTAACTTATGTAAATAGATTCTCCTTCCATTTGGGAAAATGATCTAAGATGGTTGCTATATTTTTTTCTCTGGAGACTAATACTTTTTCCCAATCTTTGGCCACTTAAGGTCAGCCTACTGCAGAGTCGGGAAGTGTTCTATATGTTGCCATAATGTTCAGACTGTACCCTTTAAAAATTGGGGAAGGGAATTGAGGGTAGAAGTAAAAGACAGGTGTGAAAAAGCAAGGTAAGTTCAGGAAAGTGTCAATGGTTTCCTAAGGCCAAAGCACAGCAGCATTGCAGGGAACTGGCAGGAGGTGCAAAAGGATAGTTCTGGAGACCTGAAAACAAGGGAGCTTTGTCTTTTATGCTAAGAAGTTGGGAATTGTTCCTGTAGGTAATGGCGGAAACTTCCCGTACCTTTTAAGAAGGGAACACGTGGAATCAAGTTTGCTTTTAGGAATTCATGTGGCAGTATGGAGTGTAGTTTGAAGGTCAAGAGACTATTTTATTTGCTTTCAGGAGAAACATCATAAGGAGACCCTTGTATTATTCAAGCAAGAAATAATGAGTTAGGGAACTGTTCTAGGGGTGCAGAAAACGGTGCCCTTTATTCGTTCATTATTTGAGAAATGTTTATTAAGTTCCTGTTATAGTTCAGACATAGAATTAGTTATACATTGGGTTAACAGGGTGAACAAGATACATTTATTGCCTTCAGTGAACTTGCATTCTAGTGGGAGATTTGACAAACAACAGGCAATTACAATGGTCAAGTCCTATACCAGGGCATTTATGATAGCACATAGACCTTAACGCAGTACAGGGTGGAGGGGGGGAGCAGGAAAGCCTTTTCAGGAAAGTATAGGTTGGAGTCAGCTAAGTGAAGTTGTGCAAGATGTAAGGGTGGGGTTTAGGGTGTTGAAAAGACCAGTGTTTCAGTTGAGGAAGTAGTATCTGAAAATGGCTAGAGTATGTGAGGAAAACCCTGGCTTTTTTAGGGAACTGCAAGTCATTTAGTGTGGCGGGATTGTGGAGAGCAAGGAAGTGGGTTGAGAGAAATGAGGCCAGGGGAATTAAACAGTTACCTTATAAACCACATGAAAGACTTTGTCTGAAAGCTCACGAACTGTGTTTTTTTTTTTTAAGTTTTTATTTATCTATCCGACAGAGATAGAGACAGCCAGCGAGAGAGGGAACACAAGCAGGGGGAGTGGGAGAGGAAGAAGCAGGCTCATAGCGGAGGAGCCTGATGTGGGGCTCGATCCCACAACGCCGGGATCACGCCCTGAGCCGAAGGCAGACGCTTAACCACTGTGCCACCCAGGCGCCCCTCACGAACTGTTTTAAGCTGGAGAGTGTCATGATCAAATTAGGCCTTTAACAGAAATCCTTCTGGCTGTGTGGGGAGGATTGGGAAGGGAGAAGGAATAGGGCAGATGAGAAAAGAGATACCAAAGAGGTAGGGGAGGTTGTTCTGGAAGCAGAAGAAAGAGTTTAAAGAAGGGAGTGGTGGGTTCTGGGAAGTATTGCTGGGAAGTCATTAAGATTGAGACTGAGAAGGATCTATTAGTGGGTCCATTGGTGACCTTAGTGAGAGGAGTTTCAGTAGAACTGTCGAGTGTGAGGCCAGCTCTAGGGGATTGAGGAGTGTTAGGTCAGTAGATAGCGCTAGTGATTAAAGACGACTTGTCATAGAAACTTGGTCATGATGAGATAAAGAGCACTTGTGAGAAAAGGGAAGGAGAAGGGGTCAAGAGATCGGAGGTTCTACTGAGGTTGATGAGCTTGGCTGATGTGGTTGCTGTAAGGCAGTGAGAGTAATGACCGGTATTGTGCTTCAGGATTTCAAGACTGGAATAGCTATGGATTGTGTTGAGAAGATAAAGGGCCTTGGCAGTAAGTCTCAGTTCCAGGAAGTTGGCTAGCAGGATGGTCGTACCTAGGATGCGGATGACTGAGCCAGGTGCCAGATTATTCCGCAGACATCGAGAGATGGCCTGGAGATGAGTTGCAGCATTGACATAGAGAATAGGATGCTTGCGTGACGTGAACCTCCAAGGAGAGGAAGGTTTCCCATGCCCATCGGAAGGTGGGAGAACTCTGGGGAGAGAGAACAATGATCCCCTATTCTAGTTCCTATGTATGAGGAAAATGTGCGAAGAGGGTAGACTTTTTTAGCTGAGCTCCTTTGCCGAGGGATCAGTGAGTACTGTTTTATGAATAGGTTCTATGATTTTTCTGTGGAGAAGATTACTGTCAGTTTTTGTTCATATGAATGCATTTGGAAAAGTGTTGCTAAGCAACCTGTTGTCATTTTTGAATGTTACTCTAATCTGGTGTCAATGACTAATGATCTCATTGGGCTAGTTCTCTCCCCTCCAGCGATGCTGGCATCAGTATGTACATTAACAGTCTTTAAAAAGTATTCATTACAAACCAGGTAATCACTCTGCAGCTGGCCTTGGCAATGTCTGAAGGAGTCGGACAAGTTAGAGAAAATCTTGAGCCCGAAAGCTACTCGGTCTTTAGTTTTGTTTGGGCAAGGTAACAAGAGATGAATCAGCTGTAATTTAATGGGTTCTGATATTACTTTTATAAGATAGATCACTTTAACATGATGCTTTGTCATTGATGTTTTAGTAATCTGACAGCATTAAAGAGAGTTGATAGTCCCTGTTTCATTATTTCTTGGCTCCATGACAGAACTATGCATTAAAATGCACTTAAAATTTTAAAGAGATGTCTAAGAAAGTAGTTAACAAACAAATCCCAAGTGGGTTGATCTGACTTATAAATTCCTACAATGTGTGGCTAGCTGCGGATAGATTTTATTATTCCAGGTATAGTGTCAGCTCTCCTGCGTAGACCTTTTATATTGGAACATAAGTAATGGAGATGCTACCTTGCCAACATTAGGTTTGAGGAAGGAGTTTCCAGGGGCGCCTGGGTGGCACAGTTGTTAAGCGTCTGCCTTCGGCTCAGGGCGTGATCCCAGCGTTCTGGGATCGAGCCCCACATCAGGCTCCTCCGCTAGGAGCCTGCTTCTTCCTCTCCCACTCCCCCTGCTTGTGTTCCCTCTCTCGCTGGCTGTCTCTGTCAAATAAATAAATAAAATCTTAAAAAAAAAAAAAAAGGAAGGAGTTTCCTAGCGGGAGTATCAGAAGAGTTTTATGCTATACTTTCCCCTTTTATATAAGCCTGCTAAAATTCAGAGGTTGAGCAAGAGGCTTTTGAGCCGAAAATGAGCTGATAGAAATTTTTAGCAACAATGAAAAAAACCTACAGTTATCCAATATGCATGTCTAATTTTAGTTATACCTTATATGTATATCACCCACAATCAAAGAAATGTCAGTTACGATGTCATTCTGTTTTACTTGCCCAAACGGTGAAGTTTTATTTAAAACAAGGCCATACTCAGTGCCGCTGTGGCGTGGGGGACTAGGGAGGTCCAGCTTTAAGGGTGTACATGAGGAATATAACAACGGCTTTAAAAGTATATATTCTTTGACTTAGCACTTTAGGTTTTAGGTGTTTGTCTGATAGAACTGACTATGGGTCAAAACAAGAATGTAGCCATGAGAATATTTACCACAGCATTGTTGAGAATAGCAAATACAAACAAATGAAACCTCCCCCCAAACCCTAAAAGTCCAATCCTGAGACATCAATTTTAAATTCTGAAAGACTTTCATAACGTTGTGGAAAACTATTTAGAGACATTGAAAGATAAACAATATGTGTTTCTAAGTGGAAAAAACATATTCCATATGGTGTGCTTGTACAGTAGAGTTTCATTTTGGTGTAGATCGATACATTACACAGGAAAAAATTACAGATATCTTCAAGGAATTGAGGCTGACTGGTTGAGTTGGTCACCCAGGTGGACCTGGAAGGAAGGGGTCATGATGGTGATGGAGCTGAGGTTGAGGTGGAAAACATTGAGCCAGGTGACAAAGTTGTACTACTGGTCACTTTGGTGTCAATGGCTGCATTCTATGAGCGGTAACATTAGTGAATTTTTTTTTTCTGCCTTCTTTGATCTGTGTTTTCTAAATTGTCTACAATAAACACATACCACTTTGTAGTAAAAATACTTTATTTTACAAAACAAACACAGAAAGATGGTTGGGTGCTCAGCTTTCAGTGAATTGCCAGAAGTTTATGTTGTGAACTTAGCAACTGGTTAACTGCATATGATGTGAAGCAGGATGATGAAAACGATGATTGATTTTCCTCATTTTGTACCCCTAGCATAGCCAGTTGATGGGATTCTTTTCGAAAGACTTTAAATTAAAGCAAATGTGGAAAGATGATTTGTATTTAAAGTCAGATTGCTTGAGTGCAGAACACTGAAGTATTTTACTGAATGGCTTCTTCAGATCAAGAATATTTTTCAGTTAAAGGCTTTCTTAGAGATCCAGCCCCCCCCCTCCTGTGTCTCACAGGATTATACTCGTCCTGATCTCGTAAGCACACAAATACACTGAATTTCAAGCTGATATAAAACAAGTGTTCATCTAGATTGACTAGAAGGCAGTTAGGATTGTCATTTGTTTGCCATTGCTGATCTACCCTGAGCTTAGAGGGATCACAGATTTTAAAGAATTTTGTTGGAGGACTTGAAGTTACAGCTTCAGAAAAGTCACAGACATTTAAGTTTTAGAACTGTAATTGGAGTGCAAACATCTGTGTATGGCTTAATTATTGAACACTTGCCCTGTTATTACAGCTTGGTGTAAAGAAGTGAAGGTCCTAAAAGTAAACCCTTATCTACCGATAAAAACATAAAAATGCTTTATGCTTGGGATTTGAACCAATAATTCTGGAACTGTTCTACTATTTTTAACTATATGGTCAAACTCTGGACATATTTGGTTCTCCTGTGTTTGTAGAAATGTATTTTCTTTCATAAATCTTTTGAATTAAAAGCTAAGAATTATCATAACTTGGGCAGATCTGGAATCTAATTTGAAGTGTGCCTTCCTATACCTACGTTCTTGAGGGTTGTGTACCTGTAGTGGTCAGTATTCTCTTCGATTTGTTTAAAATGGATCACTTAGTAAAATTAGTTCTCTAACTATATACTTTCAGTGTAGTTAAAAGCAAGCGTTTTGGACTCGTTCAGGATTATGGCTAAATTTCTATTTTTGTATGGCCAATTATTTATTCCTTCACTGTATTTATCAAGTAAAAAGCTCACGTAACTGCACACATAGAAATTGTGATTCTATGAAAAATTGCAGTGATCTTGGAGCTATGGAAAGAGTGCAAGTAAGACTTCTCTGTGCCAGGAGGGGGCTTTCTGAGGTGAATGGGCTAAAGTTTGTCGAGGAAATGATGAAAGCCACAGCTTTGTCCTGCCATTGCATGTCTTTATCTGTGAGATCGTGGTCAAAGTTCCTGGCTCTCATTATGGTGAAATTGAGATTTTAAACATTTGTTTCTATTTACATCCAAAATCCACCCTAGCTAAGAGGAAGAAGAATTACAAGTATTTTTTAAACAGCAGTTGTCAGTCTTTACCTTATTGTCTTTCCTCTGAGCCCCTGAATAGCTTGGCTTTGGATCAGTACCTAGAATACCCTCATAGGAGTACTGCGTTGGAACATTCACGATGTGCCACCGTCTCAACTTACTCTGTGTCTTCCAGGCATTTCTAAAAATGGTAAAAGGGGAAAACTTTTTTTTTTTTAAAGATTTTTTATTATTTATTTGACAGAGATAGAGACAGCCAGCGAGAGAGGGAACACAAGCAGGGGGAATGGGAGAGGAAGAAGCAGGCTCATAGCAGAGGAGCCTGATGTGGGGCTCGATCCCATAACGCCGGGATCACGCCCTGAGCCGAAGGCAGACGCTTAACCGCTGTGCCACCCAGGCGCCCCAAAAGGGGAAAACTTTTAATTGACCTCAGAGGTTAGTAGAACCATGAAAATCATTGATTTGTTAAATGGATCCAGCTGACATTAAGTACCTACTGTGTGCCTGACACTTTGCTCCTACGCATCGGTGTTACCAAGGTCATGAACGACCTGGGAGGAGGTAATATAGATACATGAAGTACTAAAGGATGTAGATGAAGAAATGATCAGACCTGCTCAAGAGTTTTCTAGAACTTCTCATACACTTTTTTTAAAGAGTATTCAACTTTGTTATTTAAAAAAGGAATCAAAAAATTTAAATAAATAAATAAGGAATCAGCATTCTTTGTCAACACTGGCACTATTGTGCCCTTTGGGTCCCAGACTTCCCTGATTGGCTGAGATCTGTTGTTCCTCCAGATTCATAGAATTCTGTCTTCTATACATTGTACATTTGTCCCTCTCTGCAAAAACGTTAAAGGTCCTAGTGTTCTCATTTTAGTATACTAACCTCTTCCTTTTTAAAATTTTGTCTTCTGAATCTCATTTTCTCTTCATCTTTCTTTTCATCATTTTGTATTTTACCCAGTCTGTATTTATGTAAGTATATGTATTTAAGCATTTCCTGAATCGAAGTGAAATATACATACGTTACTGAATAAATGCTGTATTTGCCTTTTTTAGTAGTCTATGTCTTACACCTTTTATTAAAAATTTAAGTCACTGTAGAATGAGTCTGTGTTTAAGTACAATACTGAACAAAATGCCTTGCATATACTATGGCATGCATAGGTGTAGATTTGCGTTTAGTGCCTTGCATGTTTATTGAATGAACGATACACATACGAGATACCCTGCTGCTTAGGGTCTTCTGTTTGCCTGCATCTTATTTGCCTTTCTGTAGACTGCCTGCCCCGTTAGATCCAGATGAGCTGGCTGACTGTGCGAGCAGTGTTTTGCTCAGCACCTCTCTGCTCACGTGCATGGCTTTATGCTTACTCGCAACCTAGTTGCTAAGGAGTCTAGTGCAGGGCAAAACAAAGAAAGACTGTCAGTGAAAGTATCTCAAGAGAGGTAATCTAATAATAACGGCCAGTGGTTCCTCTGAATCTTGTTTCCTCAAGTTGTTAACTTCAGAGAGATGTAAAATTGCTTGCATTAGGATAGATTTGGGAGTTCTTTCTTTGATAATGCAATCAAGTGAAAAGGTCCTCTATGATACTGTTGTGGAGAATGTGATACTGGTCAGGAAACATGAGCCTGCCAATTTCAAGTCTGCATGCTTCCATTAACAACTTAACACTAGTGAGATGGCCCCCTGTTGTCTGTTGTTTCTGTATCAAGAGGGGAGAAATACCCTATTTTCCTATTTTTCATCCTGTTGGATATGCCCCTTCTCATGTCACTGGATTTGGGCAAGATTATATGTTGCTTTTCTTTCTGGTCATAAAATTACAGCTACATTTAAGAGAGTATTTTCTTGTTTCCACCCCCCTGACATAGTCGAGCTATAACATGGAATTGAAAGATTTATTATTCATTGTGTTTACTGAATAAAATGTGGTTCCTTGTGTTTAGTTGTGAAAGCAAGTGAAGGAAAGGTTTATGAAGGTGCACCGCATTTTGCTGGATACCGTGGATGATGTTTAAGGAAAACATAGCCCGTGCCCTGAAGGAGAGTCTTCTTTGTATAGAGTTTGAGCTGACAGACACAATTAGAGAACAGGGTAAGGTTATCCTTTGCAGCGAGGTTCTTGAGAGGATTAGGAGCGATCACTAGGGGATCAAAATATTGGCACCCATTCAGAGAATCTGAATTGTTTTCTGGAAGGGTAGATAGCATTTGCATAGGTGGAAAGTAGGAGTAGGAAGTGCCTGGAAAGTGGGCCTTTTAAAAAGACAGTAGTTGCTAACCGAGGCAGAAACAAAAGCGGTAAGTTTTGTGTAAGGTGAGTGATGAGCGGTAACAGGGCTAAGAGTGATTGTTTGGGGGCAGTCACTGGGAAGGCTGTGTGGGGACGGGTTTTAGAGGACCTTGAAAGCCAGACGCATAAGTTTGCGTTTGGTGTTGAGCAAACACAGGTTCCTGAGGTCCTGTGAAAGGAGGGTTTTGGGAAGTTGCGGCTGACAGTGATATCCGAGGGGATGGTTGCAGTCTATGTGGTCAAGAAGAGGTTCATTAGGCCATCGCAAAGGGATTTGATGACCATTTATTGAATCCTGACTAAGCGCTGTTTGTCCTTAGTACTTTAGTCACGATTTCATTTAAACCTCACAACTACCGGGTGAGTTAGGTATCATTACTATCTTTCCCTTAACAGATGAGGAAACTGTAGTGCACAGCAAGGGCAAGCAGCCTTCTTGAAGTTCCACAGCCAATAAGGCGTAGAACGATCCGTCTGGCTTTGGAAACCAGGGTCTTAGCCCCTATATTATGTTTTCCAGAGAAAATAAAACTAACATTCTTTTCTCCTCTGTGATTTTTTTTCTGTATTAATTCCCCATCTCCTTACCTACAACATTGGTTTAGTGGCCTTAGAACAAAGGTTAGGCTTGGGGATTTCAAGTAGTTTTGCTCATTTTGAACTCTTCAAAATCAGTGACTACTGGTTACGTGTAAATGATACTTTGTAATTTCACTTTTTCCTTCAAAACTGAGACAAATCAAAACAGCTTTAGACTGGATTTTACGACTGGAGGAAGGGAGGTTAGCTAATTTCATAAGTGTTTCTGGGTTGCTGAGTTTCTTTACCTAGGTCATATTATAAACAGTAATGGTTTTTGTATTTATATGTGTTTAAATATACCATTTACACCTATTTAAACGCTAAGCTGACAGAAACTCTCAAAAAAATAACACACAAAATTGGGGTTTCAACAATCACAAGATTCATCCTAGATTTCTCATTCGTTCGTGGTCACTCTGATGCATGTGTGCTGCATAATTTAGAAAAGGCAGTTGCTTGACAGCTGGTGTGCTCTGGGTTCCCTTTGTCATTTGTGACAATTGGTCTCTTCGCTGCGTGTCTTTTAGGACAAGGGATGGAGCTCCTACTGAAAGCATTTCAGAGGTTTTCCAACTAATGATTTTTCCTCTTATTCTTTACTGTTTGGTTTCTTTGGCAACCTGGCCTCTCCTAGCACCCTGCAGCCCCTCTTCTTCTCCACTACCCCTCCTGTTACTTGGGGTTTTTTTCCTTGCCACTTTAGGACTGCACTAGAAGAGTATTCATGTTTTCTTAAATCTCTGTTCCTGTATGCTTCTGAGAATAATTAGAAGGGTAGAGAAAGGAAATCACTTTTAGAAGCTAAATAACCTGTATTTTTGGGTTTCAGGGTTCCAGCCATAAAAGGCTAAGTTCATTCTGTTGTCTGAAGTTCCCTTCCTTCCTTCCTAACTTCCTTCCTAACTTCCTTCCTTCCTTCCTCCCTCCCTCCCTCCCTCCCTCCTTTTGTTAAACAATAATAAAGAACATGTTTTCCAGTTAAACCAAACATTTTACAATCAAAATATTTTAGGATGTGAGGCGCAGAAGGAAAAACCATCTGAAAATGACATACATAGTTTGGTTATATAAGGTTACACTGTGATTTGTCTATTTAAAAATCAATTATGTCTATGGAAAGCACTTCTATTACTTTGGGGTGGCAGAAGAAGTAAAAATCTAAAAATCTGTCCATCGTTCGTTCACATTTGGTCCTTAAGTGATACATTATGAATCCCAATTCCTTGACCCCATTCATAGTAACTTCACTGTCCTGGGCACAGGTGGCTGTTTCTGCTACCCAAAGCACAGTGAAAAGCCCTGCTTCTTAAAATACAAATGAAACAATTTGTACAGTTAACGTACATTGGATGCCACATGGTTGATCCTGGTAAACCATGTCATTTGCTTTTACATTTGGAAATATTCACTTTGGCCTCAATGTATTTTCTTTTTTTAAAAATATGCTATAGAGTATATAGGGTATAGGTAAGGAGTGGATAAGAAAGGGGGAGAGGAAGGAACAGAAAGAGGAAGGATTACTGCACAAATGCCTTTCCCTACTGGTACGGAAATATATAAATGTATGAGGTTTCTGTATGTGTGTCCAGATATTTGAGAAGAGAAGATGACTGTCTTTTTTGGGCTCTGTGGTAAACTTGATGATACACGTGTATGCGTATTTTGTATGCGTCCGCAGGTGTGTGTGCTTCAAGTTAGGAATGAGTGAAGAGCCTGCTGTAGAAGCAAGGAGGAGGAATTAATTTTGCCTGGAGGAGTCAGGGAAGGTTACCTTGAAAAAACTGACCATACACCTGGCTTTAGGAGAGTGAGTGAGACTTACTAGTTGCATAGAGCGTTGGCACCAAAAGGTGTGTGTGGGGGGAAGGGGATTGTGGCTGGGAGTATTGGAAGATCTAGTGGAAAGTAGGGTTGAAGGCAGATGGTGAAATACTGTTTGTCTTGATCATTTAAGCAAGAGACAACCACCAACAGATTCTTTCGGTTTGGTTTTTTAGATCAGATTTGTGTTTTGAGAGAATCTCTAAATATAAAATTATATGTACCATGAAACCAGAACTATATGATAATGAATTTGTAACTTAGTCATTGAATAATACCTGGTTTCCCCCTTCCCTCAATCTTTAAAAAAGCATTCTGTATAATGAGGCAGTTCTATATGGTGGCTAAGAGGTGGTATCTGATACTGAACTCCTAGTCTCCCCCTTATTAGCTATCATTTTAACTTTGGATAAGCCTTAAGCTTGGTTTACTTCATATGTAAAACAGGCATAATAATGCCTACCCCAAAGAATTGCTTTAAGATTAGATTGAATGAGATCATATATACAAAGCCCAGCATTTCACACAGAAAACTTATCTAATAAATAGTAGCAATTATTATTTTGTGATACTGCTTTCATTATAGAAGAAAAATTTTGGAATGTGAGGGATTAATGGTTTTTTCTTGCCGGGAGTGGGGGGTGGGGGAGACCTTTGGTAAGTAGATAATTAGGAAGTAGATTCATAATCACTTTAGCCAAACAATGCTTTTACGTGACAGGGAAAGTCAGGGTAGAAGAGGAGGTTTGGCCAGAGAAAAGAAAATGCAATCACTTTCATTATGGATGGGCTGACTTGAGGGTAATGGAGTACAGGAGGGAGATGTCCAGAAGGTGATGGTTGGAAATACGAAGCCTGGACGTATAGATGTGCAGGTTATCACTGTCTGCTAGGAGGTATCTGGGTCAGGAAGGAGTGCTCCAGGCAGCAGCAGCCTAAGCAGAGAGAGAGCCTTAAGGAAAACACATGTGTAAGACTTGGGAGCCTATCAAAGAGATTGTCCCTACTTGATTCTAGGGATATAGGTCACTGGTCTTTTGTCTTACATTCTTGAAAAATCTAGGGATTAAGAGAAATCAACGATTTCTTTTTCTTAATGTACTTTTTAATGTATTGCCAATAAAATAATGTAGACTGTTAGGCTAAGGCACTAGACTATGTATTCTGAAGGCCTAGGAATTTAAATTTGTTGCTTTACTCATTAACATGTATAGGATATACCCAACTTTGGTTAGTCTTCTGACTGTTGGGCCTCATTCACAGCATTTTCTCCACTTCTCTCGCAAAGTGGGGGAAAAGTTCATCCTTTGAACTGGGGAAGCTCTCTGATGTTGGCAGGTTTCCTCCCTCTCAAGTCTAGACACTTGGCCTCTATAGTAGTTTTTTATTCAGGAAAGTTCTCACCTCTGTATCGTCGATGTGGTGTAGATTTGCTGGTAATGGGCTAGTCAGGATCACTGCAGTGATTGGTATTGGTAAGAACCATTGTTGTCTTGCTGCCAAGAAGCTTGCATAGTTATTGTGTTCAGTCATAGCCTTTTCTTTACGTGGCTGCACCATTAAAATACAGATTGTCTTACTGCCTTCTCACAGACTGTCTACTGTTTCTAATTAATTTTTTTTCTGAGTGAGAAGGAAAAGTCTTTTGCCATTGTCTTCAAACTGAAATTTCAATTTCAGCAGCATTTGATCTGATGCAATAAAATATTGAGACTCAGAAATTACCCTATTAGGGGGCGTCTGGGTGGCTCAGTCGTTAAGTGTCTGCCTTAAGCGTCTGCCTTCAGCTCAGGGCGTGATCCCAGCGTTCTGGGATCGAGCCCCACATCAGGCTCCTCCACTGGAGGCCTGCTTCTTCCTCTCCCACTCCCCCTGCTTGTGTTCCGTCTCTCACTGGCTGTCTATCTCTGTCAAATAAATAAATAAATAAATAAACCTTAAAAAAAAAAAAGAAATTACCCTATTAGAAGTTTGAAATGCTGCTTCCCAGTTTATATAGTAGGATTTAAACCTTAAGCCCTGTGTTTTTAGTTACCTTTTAGGGTTAAATTGTCCGAAATGATCTTGCTGGGGTTAGAGATTTACAGTTGTTAATTGTTGGGCCTTACCCTACTTCATGTACCAAAATCTAGAGATGGAATTGTAATTGGAAGCCCACAGTTATAGGTAGTTAAGACTTCCACAGGGCCAAGTCTAATTTTTCATTTTAATTTACTCAATCCGTTCTTTACCTGTGGGATACTAATTGAAAATAACTTGGATTGCGTTTAGTTTTAATTTATTACTTTTATTAGGATTTTATGATAGTGTATCTTTTTGGTCCTGGAAGTCTCAGGGAGCTAACCTTGTTCTTCTTGATCTTTACGGACTTAGGATAGTTTGTATTGGTGTAAAACCAGCAATATCCTGCTTGTTTTCAAGAAGCCTAGTGGAAGAATACTGAGTTGCAAGTTTGTGCAGACTTCAAATAAGTGTATGGTAAGCTCTAAAGTTACAATGTTAAATTAACTTCTGACCTGCCTACTTTGTTTCCAGAAGTTCACTTTGCATTTTAAAAGCCCTTACTGGTTTTAAAAGCAAATATAGAGAATTGCATGGAAATACAGATGATCATCTGAGGGACATTTGAACTTGGAAAAAAAGTGAATGTAGAAGGCAAGGTGCTCTTGGCTGGGCATTATAGACTAGAAACCGGCATTTAAAGTTTAAACTGTTTGGGTAAGATTGCATGTTTTCCTGGTTTATACATCATAGTTTTTCCTCCGTGTCCCCTTCCCACTATTGCTGCTAGCATAGAAGAATGTTATTTATTGTAGTCTTGTTTGGAAGAGAGACTAAAGCATGGTTTATTTAGGGGCAAGGAAGGAGAATTGGTGTCTTTAATATTAGGTATTTCTGGCTATGGACGTGGCATAGGTCTTAGGTCCTTCACTAACGTTTTCTGTTTTCTCCATGAAATGCTCACACATTTTTTTGGAATATTTTTTCCAAGGCTTCTGCTAGGTTGTGGCTATTATGAATGTGTTCTTTGAAAAATTATCATTATCACATCTTCATATAAATTAACGTTGGTATATTAGAAAGTAACTAAATTTTCATATGCTGGATATCATAATTTATTTTGTACTTAGGTTTTCTTTATCCCCTCAATACTTCAGTTTGATCATCTATCCATCAAAGGGGTTGGGTTAGAAAGAGATTTCCAAGGGTCTTTCTGGTGTCAACATTACATGCATCTGTGATGAGGTAACAGCCTTTACATACTTTATGAGGTGAGTGGGAGTTGTACCAGCCAAATACAGATAAGTTCTGTGAATACAGCCAAACTTAGTTTGGTTCGTATATGTTTGCATGTGTTTAACACTCTTTGTATAATGATTCTTTAACATATTGAGGTAAAGAGTGAGTACTTAACATTCTAAAAATAACCCTCAAAAGTACAGTTTCTTATTCTGGTTGAAATGGTTTACTATTATCTTCTCACCCTGCATTTTAGTTTGTTGCCGGGTTACTTGTACTGCATATTTTTTCCCCTAAAAATAGATGGTCTTTAAACCATAGTTTTTATAAGTATTTGCATCTCACGTCAGATTGTTCTATAACATGGATTTTGTTTGGTGAGTTTCATTAGAACAGGTTTTGTTATGAGAGCTTTCTCCTCCATGTTTGTTCTCTTCTGTACCTCTGTCCCAAGGATCTCAAGTGCAGACGTCAGAAGATTCCCTTGGGAGTGTGAGTGGTATTCTTGAATTATTTTAATACTTATTTCTGCTGGGTGGAGAGAAACAGATGCTGTGTTTGTCATCTTTGAGAATATTCAATCCTAACCCCAAATGTAACTCAATAACAGGCCATCTTTTGTATCTTCTAGAAAGACATGGGCTGGCTATATAAGTTTCGGTCTAGATGCTTGCCAGGAATTTGCTTGAACAAACTGAAATGGCTAAATAAATTTTAACCCTGATTTGAATAGGGTTCCCAAAAATGGATTCAGGGCAAAGGTTGGTGGAAGTCATGTTGGGGTGGTACTGAGCTATACCAGTATGTGTGCATGTGCGTCTGTATGTGTGTGTGTATGTATGTATGTATATGTATTTAAATTCGGTAAAATTAGCATGTAACATAAAACCATCTTCACCATTTTTTTTTAAAGATTTATTTATTTATTTAACAGAGATAGAGACAGCCAGTGAGAGAGGGAACACAAGCAGGGAGAGTGGGAGAGGAAGAAGCAGGCTCATAGCAGAAGAGCCTGATGTGGGGCTCGATCCCACAATGCTGGGATCATGCCCTGAGCCGAAGGCAGACGCTAAACCGCTGTGCCACCCAGGCGCCCCAATCTTCACCATTTTTAAACGTACAGTGAAGTATAGTTTTAAGTACATCCACATTGTTGTGCATCCAATCTCCAGGACTCTTTTCATCTTGCAAAACTGAAACTCTGTGCCCATTAAATTAAACTAAATTTAATCAAGTAATTTAAAAATAATTTTTCTTTTTGTGCACCTTTTTTTTTTTTTTTTTAAGTAAGCTCTTTGCCCATGATGGGGCTTGAACTCATGACCCTGAGATTAAGAGTCTCATGCTCTATCAACTAAGCCAGTCAGGTGCAAGAACTCCCTACTTCCCCCTTCCCCCTGCCCCTGGCAACCACCATACTACTTTCTGCTTCTGTGAGTGTGAATCAGTAGTTATTTTTGAGAACTTGCCCTCCTCTATGCTAGCTGGGTGGATTTCGAGGGTGAAGAGTGCAGTGATCCAGTAAAACCAGTAGCCACGCTCCATAATCACGTGAGTGTTGGCAGTTGCCAGCCCTGAAATTGGAGCATCTCCAAGTCTTCTGTAATTTGGAGTTTGGAAATTGCTGTTACTTTTTCTTGAGGAGGAGGAAGAAGAGGAGGAAGAGGAGAATAGTTGGTGACTCTGTTGGGCACTTGTTACTTGCCTGAGGTTGGAGGAGAGACCTGCGTCTTCTGGGATGAAAAAGAAAAGGCAGAAATTGAAGGAATTTTTCATGTCTGTTTTCCCTGTCAAGTAAGAAGATTCTGTCATCTCTTGAAAGTTAGGGGTCTGCAGTTGGTGGGAAGGCTTTCAGGAATTGACAGGCGGTGGGATTCCTAGGCAGTGGAGTGGAGACCTGGGCAGGGCTAAGCAGAATGATCGTAATAGTACTAACCACAACAAGAACAACAGCCAGTGCCTGCTAGGTTCCTGTGCTGCGCCAGCTCTTGTTCTAGGTGACCTATGTTTTAACCTTTGGAGCAGCTTTATTCGCGCCCTTGTTCTAGAGATATGAAAGGAAGTGGTGAGAGTGAGGACCCCAGTGGTATCCGCTTGCCCCAAGCCCAGGCTCTTTTCTCTCCCTGAACTGTTAATGACATTGGGATTGTCTGCGTGGCATTGAGACCCAGAAGTTTAGGGTGGGACTTCAAAAATTGTTCTTCAGAGAAAGGGGGAAGGGCACACTGAAAAAAAAAATGTGTCTATCCAAAATATAACAAACATATTGATGCTTTTTTCCCACCAGAGTGATTGATACCCTTGAAGGGCTGCTCCACTAACCGGAGTGAGCTACCACAGCCCTTTTGGTTTTGTGGAGGAGAACTTGAATTTCTGTCGAAACCCAGATCCGGTTATGTGACTTGACGGTTAGGCTCTGAAATGGTAAACTCGTTTTCTCTTTAAAGCCTGTATGTCTGAAATACTGGGTTGAAGTTAATGCTAGTAAGCGCTTTAATTTCTTTGTAGGGGGAAATGAAGCCCTTTTCACTTGTAGTTATTGTGTTTATTCAACAGATATTAGTTGTACTCCTATTATGTATTAAGGGACTGTGTTCCAAATTATAAAAGTGTTTTTTTAAACAGCAGCATCTCTTCATGTATGTTCATTATTCCTCTAAATAAATGTGAACTTTATAAAAAATAAACCCCATTTTTCTTAGAATCAAAAATGCAAGCTTACGTTCCTTGTTTGTTTTTATTTGACATATATGAAGGTAATTCCAAACATCTAGGAGAACAAACAGAGGCCAGAAGAGTTTGATGTAAAGTAGACCAAAACAGACGACGTTATAACTGAGCCTCTGTACCCGTTTTAATGTCCAGATGGATAAGCAAGCTCTTATCCATTTACAAGGATAGACTCATCTAGGAAGATCAATTAATTTCTAGGCCGTAATTAGTTAATTATATTTTTTACCATGTTATGGATTAGATTTGCATTGCCTAAAACTGCAGAAGGTAACTTTTGCCCCCAAATCTGCATATGTTGGATTACTTACAATTAAGACTGATATTTACTCCTTCTAGGTTTAACCCTTTTCAATTTAGGAATATCTCCTTAAGGAGATATTCTTTTTTTTTTTTTTTTAAGATTTTTTATTTATTTGACAGAGATAGAGACAGCGAGAGAGGGAACACAAGCAGGGGGAATGGGAGAGGAAGAAGCAGGCTCATAGCGGAGGAGCCTGATGTGGGGCTCGATCCCATAACGCCGGGATCACGCCCTGAGCCGAAGGCAGACGCTCAACCGCTGTGCCACCCAGGCGCCCCAAGGAGATATTCTTAAGGCTTGATGTATCCTGTGTACAATCTACCTTGTTATGAAGGCTAACTCTTTGATTTTAATGTTAGGAGAAAGACTAGCAATAAGGCCTGAGATGAAATACAGTGTAGCTGAATTCTGTCACCTTGGTGAACACACTCTGTACAGTGGCAGTTTGTTGCAGGCTCTTTTCATAAGTAGAAAACTCTTCCAAAAGACATTTTTGAAGTTTTGCTATGAGGAAAGATTGCTAGTGAATGAAAAGAACCTTTTGTAGACCCCTGCTTGGGAGTCTGGTAACTGGTACTTTTGGATTCTGTACACAGAGATCCAAGGCTGGGAGAATATCTCAGGGAAAAGCTATCTAAGTTTTGAATCCAAAGCTATTAATTTCTCAATTATGAGAAGAAACCACAAATTGCATAATGGCCTTGGTATTTTGTCGGTATGGAGTGGATGATCTCAGAAGACTTGTAAGCCTATGTTGGGATGTGTGTGACACGTGCCTTTTTTCCTGATTTTTAAACTTCAACAGTCTTCAACACATTTTTGAAACTGTGGATATCCTAAGTTAGCAAATCCAAATCCGTGCACAAAGCAACCATTTTTGCCCGTGCCAAATGCATACTTTGCTGAGTTTTGTGATCTGGGCTCCAGAGTTTATACAGAGCAAATTTTAACATCTGCCAAGTTCTGTTATGACCCAGAGGGGAGTAGAGCAAAGTGGGATGAAGAATCTGGAAATGCATACTTCCCATAGGGTAAATTGCATTTGGGAATTCGCTTCCATGTGGATTTTCTCCTCATGGACCACTGCGATGTTTAGCAGGCCAAGCTGGAAAGGTCATATTGCACAAGCTGAAGAACAATAAATGGTCTGTTCGGTGGCTTGCTGTTAAGTCTCCTGCCAATGCCGACTAATAGTTGTGATAGCCGTGTCTCCTCTGGGATATGAGAGTTTGGCTGTCATGTTTTGGGGAATATGATAATTCGTTGCCATTGCTTTCAGCATGGTGGAGAGATCTAACATGTAAAGGCTCTTGCCCAGTGGCTTACAGTTCTTTTTTTGGTTGTTTTTTCATAAACTGCTGCTGCTTCTTTTGAACCTTGACTGTAATTTAAAAAATACAGTGACAGTATCTGTTCACAAAATGCATGTGAATATTAAATCTACTCGATTCGTTTTCATTTTGCCAAAGAGAACTTGAATTTATCTCTTCTTTTAAAAAATTATATTTATTTATTGAGCGGGAGGAGCTTGCGGAGAGGCAGAGGGAGAGAGAATCTTAAGCAGGCTCCATGCCTAGCATGGACCCCGACACGGAGCTTGATCTCATGACCCTGAGATCATGACCTGAGCCGAAATCAAGAGTCGGATGCTTACTGACTGAGCACCTGGGAGCCCCAAATTTATTTCTTCTTACAAGACATTGGCCTTGTCTTTTTCTTTTTTAAACCTTAAGACATTGGCACTAGAAATAATTTGTTGGGTTTTTTGCTTTTCCTTAAATCAGTAAGACTTCCTTTATCTTGGGCTGTGGGTGCAGTTCTAAACCATGTCTAAAATACGTACAGGGGCACAGCCCCCAATAGGATTTAAAAGATATGAACAATCTGGGGCAGAAGTTAGTTTGTCTAATAAATTTAAGTTCCCTCACATTTGCTCTATAGGAAGTGTATTAATATTTCCCAGAGCATTTCTATCCAAGTGATATATTTTACATAGCTGCCTTTAAAAAATGATGTATTCCTGAAATTATTTATCAATTTTTAATAAGTAAAATAGCTTAAAGTGAATGATGAGTCATTTCTTTTGCAGTTTTATGATAGATTAGATGTACAGAGAAGCCCCTTCTGGTCAAAACATTTTTAAATGAAGCTGGGGAGAGGAAAAAATATGTGAACACATACAAAATATATGTAAAATGCTGGAGCTTCTGTAAGAAAAACAGTCAAAAGGCCTCGAAAGGCCTAGAAAGCATGATTTCATAAGGTAGAGTCAGCACTGAAGAGGGTTTCTTATAGGATTCGAGTGGCAGGGGGGAGAAGAGAAAAAAAATTGCATCCAAGCAGAGTAGTGGGAGAGCGTATTGCAAACTGCCGCAAAGGAAACTTGACACCCCCGAAATGTGACTTCCCCAGTGGATAAAAGTGCCTTGCCTGCAGTGACTTGCGTTTTAATGTCTTGCATCTGGATAGGGAGAGGAAAGAGTCTGCCATGAAACTGCCTGAACAGAAGCCCACACTCTCTCACATGGATTTGCAACCAGATTTCATACCACCCATGAGTTCTGGAAAACTCATAACATGATAACTTAGTTGAAAGTACTCCCAGTTGATTGTGATTCCCAAGTGTCTGGGAGAATAAAATTCAGCTCTAACACAGGAGCACCCAAATATTTAAAACAATTAATAACAAACATAAAGGAGCTCACTTATAATACGCTAATGGTAGGGGACCTTAACACCCCACTTACATCAATGGAACAGATCATTGAAACAAAATCAACAACAAAACAATGGCTTTGAATGACACACTGGACCAGATGAACTTAACAGATATATTCAGAACATTCCATCCTAAAACAGCAGAATACACATTCTTTTCAAGTGCACATGGAACATTCTCCAGAATAGATCACGTATTAGGTCACAAAAGAGGCCTCCACAAATACAAAAAGATTGAAATCATACCATGCACCTTTTCTGACCACAACACTATGCAACTAGAAGTCAACCACAAGAAAAAATCTGGAAAGACCACAAATACATGGAGGTTAAACAACATGCTGCTAAACAATGAGTGGGTCAACCAGCAAATCAAGATATTAAAAAAATACATGGAAACAAATGAAAATGAAAGCACAACCGTCTAAAACCTTTGGGATGCAGCAAAAATGGTCCTAAGAGGGAGGTATATAGCTAGACAGGCCTACCTCACGAAGCAAGAAAAATCTCAAATACACAACCTAACCTTACACCTACAGGAGCTAGAAAAGAACAAGCACGGATGCCTAAAACCAGCAGAACGAAGGAAATCATAAACATTAGAGCAGAAATAAATGATCTAGAAACTTAAAAAACAATAGAACAGATCTTTGTAGAAACGTGTTTTATAGACTGGTCTCAAAGAACCTTTATAGATAAAGCGGTAAGCAATGTGAGCTTGTGCAAGGAAACAAGCAACTATGAGGTAGATTATATTTTCCAAAGGGGACAGCAACAATATTTCCTGACTGATGTCATGTGCTCTTCTAGAACCTTGCTATTGTACCATCAAGAAATAGTCTGTCCCATTGCATTAAACATGGGCAGGCCTTTGTTGACTGCTTTGACCCAAAGAATCTGATAGGACCGATAGTATGTGATTTCTGAGGCTAAGCCATCAAAATGCCACACGTTTGTTCCTTATTGTCTTGGGATGATCATTGCTGGAACCCATTCCCATGTTGTGAAGAAGCCCATGCAGTCCGTGGAGAGACCCACGTGATGAGGAACGGAGGCCTTAGGCCCATGGTCCCAACTTAGCTCCCCGCGGGTAGCCAGCACTGACTTGCCAGCCTCGTACTTCAGCCGTCTTGAAAGTGGATCATCCAGCCTCTTGTCGGGCTGCTTTAGGTGATGCCACATGGAACAGAGACAAGCTGTCCTTTCTGAGGTCCAGACAAATAGCGAATCTGTGAGCAGAGTAAATGATGATTGTTTTAATCCACTGAGTTCTGGGATGGTTTGTTGAGCAGGTATAGGTAAAGCTAGAACATCAGCAGTAACCATCAGTCTCATAGATTATAGATATTTGAAGAAATAAAAGAGGGAATTAAAAATATGTGATGAAGAGACTCAAAATTGATGAGAAAGATGTGCAAGAAGAGCTCGGTCTCAATAGAACTTCTAAAAATAAAAAAACATACATGAAAGACAATGGAAAGATGATGCAGACTGGATAGAGTTGAAGAGTGAACTGGGAGATAGATCTGGAGATTTGTAGAGTTGCACATAGGGGATAGGACACATGCAGTTTAGCAACAGGGGGACAAGAGGATACCACATAGGTCTGATTTAGTGGTTCTCAAACTTTGTGATCCTAGGACCCTGTGCACTCATAAAAATTATTAAGAACCCTAGCTTGCTGTTGTGTATGTACGTTATACTTACAATTTGGTCACGTTTCTGTACATATTATAGTTCAATAAAAAGTGTACTTTAAAAAAAGACATCATAAGGAGTAAAAAATTAGCCACAACTTGAGAGAAGATGGACTGATAAAGTTTGTTATTCAGAATGTAAAAGAATTCCTCAAATTAAAAAGAAAAAAAAAAGATAGGAACCAAAAAAAAAAAAAAGAGGAAAGTCACGAATATATTTTATTTCACTGGAGCAGGAACAAATGGTCTATGAATATATGAAAAGATCCTCAGCTTTTTTTAGTAATCAAGGAAATGGAGACTAAAACAGCAAGGATTTATTTGTCTCCCCATGCTCCATCAGACTGGGAAAAATTAAAAAATAGCAGTTGTTGGAGGTGATAGAGAGCAGTGAAACGCTTGCACTGTTGGATACAACCATTTTGGGAAACAACTTGGCTTTACTTAGTGATTCCTAAGTATACACCCTCATGAAACTCTTACACTCATGGCCCAGGAGACACGTGTAAGAATATTTAAAGTACTGTTCGTAATAGCTACAAATGCAGACAACTCAACTGTTAGCAGCTGTAGAGCAATACATGAAGGTGGCGTATTCAGAAAAGGATGACTAGCATAAAGTGAATTAGATACCCTTCCATGCATTCCTTAGACCAATTTTCTAAATATAATCAGGATCAAAAAAGTTAGTTAAAAATAGTAAGTGTGATTCTATTTACATGAAGTTTAAAAACAGGCATACCTAAATAATATGTTGTTTGGTGATGCGCATGTGGGGAGATTGTAAAGAGAGGCAAAGGAAAGATAACGTAAGTTTTAGGGTAGTGGTTATTCTGGGGTAGGGGCAGAATGGAAAAACGCACAAAACACCAAGGTTTGTATATGACTTATTTTGCCATAAAAATTTCTGTGAGTGTGTTGTTGGAAGGAACATGGAGTGATTCTTTTTCTAAGGAAGGAATGTTGGTAATGCAGATGCTAGTTCTTAATTAATCTCCTCATAGGTGTTCTTGCATATAAAATCCTCCAGTAAATACATTTTGAATTTATTTTTCACAGTTTACGTCAACCTTGCTGACTAGGGAGCGTGCCTAGGAAGCAGATGAAACGAGGAGGATTTATCCACAAGTTCAAGTTCAGTTTTGTAGTGTTAGCATGAGAAAGTAGGCCTCTTATCCTAACCTGTCTGAAAATTGGCTTAACTGTTGTTAAAAACAGAAGACTGTTTCCCAGTTTATTTTTTGGGCCAGCAGCAGAGGCACTCTTTTGCCTCCACCCCTAGCTGGAGTCTGCCGTTTGTTGAAAATGTCCGTGCATTGACATCTCTTCCTTTTCTGAAGGAATGTGAAACCCAATAATTACACACAGACCTGACCTACTTTGGAGGAAACAGAGGACAAAGAAATCTTAGTTTTCTTCATCCTTTTTTGGTTAAAAAGCAGAGATTTTGGGAGATGAGGGCCAGAACTTCTTACATCTATACTTCTTTGAAGGGTCTAACACAGTTTGTCCTTGTCCCATATATTAGAAGTTTCCCCTCATGTACATTGCTTGTAGACTCACGGACTTGATGCTGTTGAATTCTTTGCATGCCTGCTGATCTGGAAATGTTTGGCCATTTCCCAAGGACACAGTGGCTGAAAGGATCTATTGATTTGTTTTTATTTTTAGTTGTCTTATTTTATAGATTTGATTTTGTAAACACCTCAGGCCTTTTTTTTTTTTTTTTTTTTGTTAAGGAAGTAGTTGGGGCCTAAACATGTACACTTACATGAATGCATGAATGAATTGAAATAATAGTTTGGACTAGGCATTCCCATTTAGTTATCATTGTGGTTGCCTGGTAACTGTGATACCACTTTTTAGTTGCTTTATTTGTTGTTCTTATGCTAAATTGGTAGATTGTTCTTAATCCCAATTTTTATTATTTGCTTTATTGATTGATTTTTTTTTAAATAATAAAAACTAAGTTTCTCTTAAACCACAAGCAAAAATCTTTTGGATCTGGTTCATTAACCGTTGCTAAATCACAACTGGGTTCTGGGTCCTCCTAGGTCCTATATCAGGTGCTTGAGACTTATTAAACCCATTGTTTTGTTTAGTAATTATCAGCCTTAACAGAGTAAGGTGAATGTGAATATCTGGAATATCAAGAACTAGGAGGCAAGACAGTGTGCATAAGGATAGACAAATAGATCAGTGGAGTAGATTGAATAGTCTAGAAATAACCCTTACATTTGTGGTCATTTGACTTTTGACCAGAGTGCCAAGACAATTAAAAAGAGAAAGAATTTTTTTTTTTCAAGAAATGGTTCTGGGACAGCTGGATATCCACATGCAAAGTGAAGTTGGACCCCTGCTTTGCAAAACTGTACACAAAAGTTAACTCAAAATGGATGGTAGAGATAAATGTAAGGGATAAAACTATAAAATTCTTAGAAGAAAATATAGGAACAAATCTTTGTGATCTGGATTTGGCAGTGGTTTTTTAGGTATGACACCAAAAGCACAGGGGACAATGAAAAATAGATAAATTGGATTATATCAAAATGAACTTTTGTGTTGCAAACAATACCATCAAAGAAGTGAAAGGCAACCCACAGAATGGGAGAAAATATTTGCAAATCATATATCTGTGAGGTTTGTATTCAGCAAACATTAAGAACTCTTGCAATTCAATAATAAAAAGACAGCCTAATTTAAAAAATGAACAAAGAAGGCATACAGCAGGCCAACAAACATGAGATGTTCAACATCATTAGTCATTAGGAAAATGAAAATCAAAACCACAAGGAGATTCCCATTAGGATGGCTGTAATAAATATTATGGCCAATAACACTGGTATTGGTGAAGATGTAGAGATGTTAGAACCTTCTCTTGCCTTGTTGTGGGGATGTAAAATGATGTAGCCACTTTCCCATTTCCTCAAAATTTCCATAAATATTCACGGAGTTACCATATGACCCAGGATTGCACTCCTATGTTTAAATCCAAATGAAAATACCTCCACACAGAAATTTTACATGAATGTTCATAGCAACATTATTCCTAATAGCGAAAATGTGGAAACACCCAGAAGGCCATCAACTGGATCATTAAAATGTGGCCTGTCCACACAATGGAGTGTTATTTGGCAATAGAAAGTAGTGAAATACTGGTCTGTGCTATAACATGGCTGCCCCTTAAAAACATTATATGGTAAGGGAAAGACCACATATTGTAGGACTCCATTTATATGAAATGCTGAGTATAGGCAAATTTATAGAGACCGAAAGTAGGTTAGTGGTTGCGTGGGCTGGTGCAGAGTGAGGGGATTAGTGGCAGCTTATGGATATGGGATTTCTTTTAGGGGGACAAATGTTCAAAATTAGATTGTTGTGATGGTTGCACTACCCTGTGAATATACTAAAAAACATTGAATCGAACTCTTTAAATGGGTGAATTGTATATAATGTGAATAACATCTCAAGACAAAACAGTATTTTTGAGACCCACGCTCCGTTTTCTAAAAAAGAACTAAAATACAGGAAAGCAGGGACAATGCTAAGGGGAAGAATACTAATGTGATTATTTGTCTTGTTAATGTCTTGTTAATGAATTGCTTGTCCTTACTGTGGCTAATAACTATTTGTAGATTTTTTTTTAAAAGTCTACTTTTGGAAAGAATTTTAAGTATCTTTTAGTAAAAGACCTATAGACTAAAACTTTAAACATATTTGAAAGAATAAGAGCCAAATATTGTAGGGGAGAAGGGAGATGGATACAATTTCACCAGAAAACTTAGGCTAACTCTAGCTACCACAGTTCACTTATGTTTGCTTTCTGGCAGTAAAAGAAACCAAAACTGATGATGAGTTCTTTAACTTACATTATTAAGCAAAAGGAAGCAATCCAAGTGAAAAAATGTATTTCCCAGCCCTGCACAGCAGTCCACTGTAAAGCAGAATTTGTCCATGACTTGTTATCAGGTTCACAAAAACAATATTAAAAAAAGAAAAGAAAAAGAAAGAAGAAAGAAAAACAAACAAAAAAGGATTCTTCAGTAGTAAATTTTAAAAAATATTCCAAAATATCCTTCATATGGAAATTTATTTTTGGATATATTTCTGGATATATGTCTAGTGTAAAATTTAGTTTATTGTACTTTCTGGTTATCGGAATTGAGGAAAGAATAGAAAACTGATTTTGGTCTGGTGTCCCTGGCATTGAATTGAAGTTATCTAAGGTAGAGACTGAACCTGAATGTAGTGCCAGAGAGCCGAGGTTTTTGTTGTGATGTATGAAATGAGATGCATATGGTTGTTTTAAAAATGTAATAAACTTTTTAAGAATAGTTTTAGATTTATAGGAAAGTTGCTAATATAGTAGGGTTCCCAAATACCCCACACCCCAAATTCCCCCATTATTCATTCATATCTTATATTAGTAGAGTATGTTTGTCATACTTAATGAACCTATATTTCTACATTATTATTAGCTAAAGTCTAGAGTTTATTCAGATTTCCTTAGTTTTTACCTAATGTCTTTTTTTCCGTGTCAGGATCCAGACTAGGATACAACATTAGATTTAGTTATTATATCTCTAGGCTCCTCTTGGCTGTGATAGTTTTCTTACACTTCCCTCGTTTTTGATGACCTTGACAGTTTTGAGGAGTACTGGTCAGGTATTTTGTAGAATGCCCCTTGATTGGAAATTGATGTCTTTGTTGTGATTAGACACGGGTTTTGGGTTGTAGGGAGGAAGACCACAAAGAGAAAGTGCCCTTCTTATCCCATCATATCCAGGGTAGATGCTATCAACATGGCTTATCACTGCTGACAGTGACCTTGATCACCTGGCCCAGGTGTGTTGTCAGGTTTCTCCACTGTAAAGTTACTCTTTCTCCCCCTTTTCATATTGTCCTCTTTGGAAGGAAGTCGTTATGTACACATACTTTTTGTACCATCTTTGCAGGTGATGAAAGTAGCTGTTTTGAAAACTAATGAGTCTGGCATGCTTACCTTTTCCAGTGAAGATTTTACATATGTTTTCACAGAAAGGGTTTGCCGGAATACCTCTAAGTAGGGCCAGAGCTTTTCTCAAGAAAGAGCTTTAGTTCTGTTCATGTGCTTGAATCTTTTTGAAACGGCTAGATTTCTAAACCATAAATTATGAATGATTTCCCTGGCCTGGAATTTCTTAGAGATGAGAGTTACCTACATCATAGAGAACCATGGAGTATTAGTTTTCCATTGTTGTATAACTAAAACTTAACAGCTTAAAAGAGCACACGTTTATTATCTCACAGATGTGGATCAGAAGGCCTGGCACACTCAGCCTAGTCCTCCACTCAGGGTCTCATAAACTTGCAGCCAAGGGATTGGGTAGATTATGTTCTCATCTGGAGGCTCAGGTGGAAAGAACTCACTTCCAGGATTGTTCAGGCTATTGGCAGAATTGATTCCTTGTGACTTTATGACCAACTTTTTGCTGGCTGTTGGCTGGAGGACACCCTCAGGTTGTAAAGATGTTGCCTATAGGGCGCCTGGGTGGCTCAGTCAGTTAAGCGTCTGCCTTCGGCTCAGGTCCTGATCCCAGGGTCCTGGGATAGAGTCCCATGTGAGGCTCCCTGCTTAATGGGGAGTCTGCTTCTCCCTTTCTCTCTGCTCCTCCCCCCACTCTCTCTCTTTCTTTCTCTCTCTCTCTCATTCTGTCTTTCTCAGATTCTCTCAAATAAATAAATAAAATCTTGAAAAAGAAAAAAAGAGGTTGCCCATAGTTCTTTGAGACCACCGCAGCTGCTTTTCCTGTGGGCTTCTCAAACATGGCCTCTTACTTCCTCAAGACCTCCACCTCCAGCAGGAGGTGAGGGAAGAGATTACACGAAGGTATGAATATATATACCATTATGTGTGTGGAATCATTGGAGGTTGGCCACCGTAACGTCTTTCAGTTGCATATTGTATGACTTCGTAGAGAATATTTAGTTTTGAGTAAGTCTCTGTAGTGAGTCTTTTTTTTTTTTTTAAAGATTTTATTTATTTATTCGACAGAAATAGAGACAGCCAGCGAGAGAGGGAACACAAGCAGGGGGAGTGGGAGAGGAAGAAGCAGGCTCATAGCAGAGGAGCCTGATGTGGGGCTCGATCCCATAACGCCGGGATCACGCCCTGAGCCGAAGGCAGACGCTTAAACCACTGTGCCACCCAGGCGCCCCTGTAGTGAGTCTTTTTTTGATGACAGTTGATCAGAGTACCTCTTAAATATCAGTTTGACCTGGTAGAGCTGGTTGCAGTGAAAAGAATAAACGTTTAAATGACTGTCATGGTAAATGCAGGAAGGTCGAGGTGTTCACGAAGCATAACCGCAGAAGGTGATGAAAGCAGTTGGAGGAGAGTTGAGGTGCTGTAATATATTTTCCCGTTTCAAACTTTTTCTGACTTCTGATGTTGTCTGTCATTAATTCCTTTATGAGCCAGTTTTCTGTATTTATTTTTAAGAACTCATTACCATACCATAAAAACTAGTTTTCCAGAGGCAGCAAAACATAGTGTAGTTAAGGGCTCAGGGTCTAGAGCTCCACTGCCTAGGTTCAAATCCTGCCTCCACTGGCTAGTACCGCCTTACCTGGGCAGATGACTTCATTGGTGTCTATATCAGTGTTTCATGGGCATAATCACAGTTCTTAACTTCGTGGGGTGGTTGAGGATGAAGAGCTAATGCCTGTAATTATTGTTCATTTTTTTCAGTGTGATAATCCTTCTTCTGTGGTTATGTTTTTAAAAAAGAATGTGAATCCTTTTAGGGATACATATTGAAATATTTCCAGATGAAATACGGTGATTGGGATTTTGGATGAAATTGGTGAGGTATAGATGAAACAGAATTGGTGATGAGTTAATAATTGTTGAAGCTGCTTGATAGTTAATTATGTTACTCTGTCTACTTTTGTCTATATTTGAAGTGTTTCATAATAAGTAAAAAGAAAGTTAACAATACCATGGCACATACTAAGTGCTCGGTATATTTTAGCTATCTTATTACTTTTATGTTTAATATGTTGTAATTAACTTGTCTAAAACACAAAGAAAAATGTAAACTTAGACACTTCAGTTTTTTTATTTCTAAGACTCTTGCTATAGATGGAAACTTTATCAGATTTGAATAACATATCCAAGATCTTAGACTTGGGTTTTTGGTTTCAGTGTTAGCATCTTCCTAGTTAAGTTGTATTTTACGAGTCAATTAGTTTGACTTATTTGTGGCCGGTATCACATTCCATTTAATTTAGCCTACCATGATTTCTATAAGTGGGATGGAAATTAATATCAATATAATTGATTATTTAGTGTTATTATTATCAGTGGTAGGAGACATTGACTTTACAATAGTGAAAATATTAGCAGCAAATACCAAGGTTTTCCTAGGTAAACAGCAGTGTTATGCTTTAGTTTAATGTAATTGCTGCTTAATTTAAGTGAGAAGGGTAATACTTAGGAACGAATTCCCTAAGGTTATCTCGGCTGTGGTAAATGCAGCTTTTTTGCTGAGCATATGGTCCTACATTATACAGCACTATAAAAGTAGATGGCTTGAATATTTTAATTGTTCAAGATTATGAGTTATCTAACTAGTGGTTCTGTTTTATTTTAATGTGAACGAAACATAGAACTTAAAAAAAAATTTAAAAGAAGCAAAACCAGAGTCGTTCAGAGTTCTCATTAGGAATTGGCACAGTGAGAAGCTTTGTCTTGATAACCCTGCTTTCAAGTATGTACAGGCACACTTTTATGCAATGGATCAGAACGTTGACTGCAGAGTTGGTGACTTGCCCAAGGTTTGCCACAAACATTTTTTTTAAAAGATTTTATTTATTTATTTGATAGAGATAGAGACAGCCAGTAAGAGAGGGAACACAAGCAGGGGGAGCGGGAGAGGAAGAAGCAGGCTCATAGCGGAGGAGCCTGATGTGGGGCTCGATCCCACAGCCGGGATCACGCCCTGAGTCGAAGGCAGACACTTAACCGCTGTGCCACCCAGGCGCCCCATGCCGCAATCATTTTTTAGTGATGGAGTTGGGAATGGAGCTCTGGATCCCAACTCTCGGTCCAGTGCTCTTTGGCCGTCCCAGTGATTTCCAAATTGTTCTCCAGAGCCTGAGGGTTCTAAAAAGTTTTGTCTGTTTCTGAACCTTTTACACAAAGTTAGCCAGAGTAGCTCCTTCTTTTTTTCTTTCCTTTTCCTTTCCCTCTCCTCCTCTCTGTCTCTTTCTTTGTCTCTCATATGACAGTTTCTGTTCTCTTAGCAAGATTTTGTTCATAAGGGAAAGGATACTGCCGCTGTTTGTGTTAGTTTCAATGTCTTTCCTACCCTGAGCTCTTGGTTCTATGTCGTCTTCTGCTTGGAAGAGTACATTTGATTTCTTGTCGGGGTTTTGTTTGACTTTGTTTCAAAGGACGTCATTGTGTTCTCTATAGAAATCTGTGACCCGAAGACCTCAGGGAAATTCAAAAGGACTTTTAAACATGGAGGGATAATTATTTTTAGTATGAAGTTATTATCAATGAACGTTTTATTTCCTTGAAGTTCTCTACATTCTCTCTTCATTCTCTCATCTCATCAGTCCTATTCCTTGTGATTTTCTGGATGGTGTTTCTCATGATCTGTTGTTTTTTAAGAAGATATTTATGCAAATATGTCTGTTTTAAATGAAACTATTTCTGATGTCTGGAGATTTTTTGGGGTCTCTTTGGCAGTGAGTTATGGGTCATATCAATTTGTTTAAAAACAATCTTGTCAAGGTCAGAAGAGGGCCCAGAAGACAGTGTAATTGGTTGGTTTTTGCTTAAATTGCAGGTACTTTTAATGGTTAAAAAAAGCCCCTCACTGTTATTAACTATTCTCAACATTTTAGTTAGTGCACAATCATGATAACTTAAAATCCTTGATGATACTTTAGAAGCTTTTCAGAATTCTAGACTTGTGCATCAGTTTAGGACTGTCATAGAAGGTCAGAATTTAGGATGCATGTAATCCTGCTAAGGGAAAAGACAAACAAGCTTACTAAATGTTAAGTCTATTATATTAAGTACATACTTCATGTAGTTGTGTTTTTATATTTAATGTGGAATTAAACTGTTAACATATATAAGATATATACAATATTAACATATGATAATGAACTGCATTTTAATCGGACAGTTTTCATATTTTTTTATGGGAGGGTTATCAATAGTCTTCTTCCTGTGTTTAGAATAAATATCAGAAATTTGAGAATTAAGTAATGTTTACCCTTAGACTTTCCGGAGGAGTAATTTAAGTTCCTTAAACTTAACTATTCAACCCATGAAAAACAAACATTAATTATGAATATACAAAATCTGTTTGATTTGAAAATGTGGTGACCATAAGGAACTCGTTGAAGCCAGAATAAACGCAAAAAGCGATCACACAAAATATTCCCGTTTGGGTGGAATCGCAGAGGGGCCTTGTTTTATGAGCGCTAAGGGTGTGCAGCGGTGACCATGAAAGCCCATCAGAAGGTACTTGGTGCAGTGCTCCTAACGGGCACGGGGAAACTGGCTCTTTAATTCTGGGTTGCCACAAGGAAGACAGCCCGGCATCCTCAGCATTTAGACTAGAAAGCCTCGTTTGACACGGATGTACGTCGTGGCAGTTTGCTCGCAGTACCGGGATGTGAGCATGCGTGACAACTTAAGTTTCAGAAATAGGGAGAATAAGCTGCTCTCTGATAATGGAGATTGCTTCCAGTTTTCCCTTTGTTTTCATTACCAAAGAATTGGGAAATGTAAGAGATGAGGAATTTAGGTAGTTTTCCAGCTGTTATTGTGTTCCCTTGGTTCACTCAACCTTTTGCTACTGCAGACTATCTTATTAGGCCTTGGGGGCATATTAATATAATTTAAAACAACTTAAAATATGAACTGTTGCTGATTTTGTTCACCAGGAACAACACTACCATTGTAAGGTTAGCAAGATGCTCAGTGTAGTAAATCTCCATTGGGGAAGTATGAGAAAGTTATGTGCGCCAGTTGAGTTCAGCTTTCTTTCCAGCCCATGCTTTAAAAAGCTTTGAGTGTTCTAGGTGCTACATCGAAATGTGTTTAACAGTACACAGGCGCCTTGATAAATGCCATTCTTGGGAAGAGCACAATCTTTCTGTGAGTGTGTGTTATTTTTACCTATGAGCTGGCACTCCAGGAAGGAGTACTTCATTAAGAAAATTCATCTTGAAATTCATTCAGCTTTCTGCCTCCTTCTAACCTCACAGTTGAGGTCATTGCCAAGTTTCACCCACGTGTCTAATCTTTCTTCTCTGGGACTCAGATGCTATCCTTCATAGCTTCATTTTCCACCATAACTTTCAAATTTGCCTTGGGCTCACTGCTGCTCCTTGTTTTTCTTTTATTTCAGAATATTGCTATGACAATTACCATTTTTTCATAACACCCTTTTCTTAGATACTGTTCTTTGGTGGCCACTTTAAACCATTGGAGCTTCCTTGTTAAACCATTGTTAATCCTTTTCTTCTCCATCTCTCGAATGCCTTCCTGCTCAGTCCGTCAGTATTCAAAGTGTCTGTATTTGCCCTACATTCTTCAGTCCCACTCCTTCTTTCCTGCTCTTTCCCTTCTGCCCTTTCTTTAAGGGCGTCAGGGTGTTCTTTTAAATAGGTCCCTAACCTTGGAATCAAGCCATCAGTCCAATTCTAAGTCTCCCTCTTAAACTTCCAAGTCGTGGTCAACTGGAAATAGATACTTGAAAATGGAATGGTCCCTGATATTTGTAAGTAATTCTTCATTGTTATGGTCAACTCCATCCTCTTCTCTACTCCCCCCCTTTCTTTCCCCTTTTTAAATATCTTCTTGTTCCCTTCATTTCAGTGGGAAACGTAAAGGCCAAGAGTTGATTTAACGTTGTAGAAAGCATACAAAATGTTGTCGGCCCTGTGTCAGTGTGGAAATAACAGCAGCAATAGTAATGTCAGTGTGGCTGAGAGAGTTGCCCGTTATGTTAGAGATACTCCTAGGACTTCTGCTTTCTGAGAGGGTAAATGTTAACCGGATGGGAATTATTGGAACTGAGAAATCGTTTTCTTTTTGTCTGAAAAATTTCCCTTCTCTGCCTTGAATTCCAAGTAAGCACCAGAAAATTTCCATTGATTAATTATGCACAATATGACCATGTTCCACCTTAGGAATTCTTCCAAGAATAATGTATGGTTCATGGTCTATTTTCTCACTTCAGGAAGCTCACAATTCTCTATCCTACAGACCTTGTAAATACAAGAACAATTTCACTTTCACTGTTTAGTACAGCCAAAGCAGAGAAGTATAGAAAAATAAGTCACTTCAAGTCCTGCTAGATATTGTGAACTGTTTCCTTTGGGGTTCATTGAAAGCTGGTTTACCCTTACTTTTGGTGGTCCCGTTGAGTCCTATTGTCTGGAGTTGGCTGGAATCCTAACATCTCAGTCAATCCTTAGGCTTCACAGCTATGAATTTTTCCAGAAACAGTTGTGATTGGTATGCAAAATGGATAGTATAGTCAGTTCTTCCCAGATATATGTCTTAGCTTTGTCCCGCAGAACTTGATTGGACTATTTGTTACTGACTCAAATATGGAGTCAGAACCTTGATTGGTTCCGGTACAGGAGTCAGGATTTCCCAATATGGCCAGCCTGTATCCTGACCATGGCCACGTGGCACATCATTAACCATGGCCATTTAGTGCCTTGCAGGTTTAGCCTTAGCCTAGCTTGTGTATCTTGTGGTGGTTTTGGGGTTTCTTTAAACCTGTATTCTGATGACAGTTCTATTTTGCAGTTAATTTAAAGGAAAAACAGGTTTGGTTTTGTTTTGTTTGTTTTGCAAAGGCATTCAAATTCCTTTTCTAGAAGCCATTCTCAACTGGGAATGAATTAAGTCCTATAAAAAAACAATTTGAGTGACTATGTTTTTAGTTTTCTCAAAGATGTACCATTCTAGATTATAGCGGAGAAGTTAATTCATCACATATGATAACGCCTCAGGGCAGTACTCAAAGTTTGATCCAGGGAGCCCAAAAAGAGTCTCTAGAACTCTTTCAGTGAGTCTCTGAGGTCAACACTTTTTTCATAAATAAATAAACATTATTTTCATTTTTTACTCTCATCCTCTCACAGTTATACAGGGGTGATTTCGAGAGACTATATGATGTGTGATGTAATTACTCTGATGGTTGATGAAATGTGTGCTTGCGCATTCTTGTTTTTTAAAATGTTCTAACTTCTGATTTTAATTTTAATCCATTTTCTTTTTTTTTTTTAAAGATTTTATTTATTTATTCGACAGAGATAGAGACAGCCAGTGAGAGAGGGAACACAAGTGGGGGGGGAGAGGAAGAAGCAGGCTCACAGGGGAGCAGGGAGCCCGATGCGGGGCTCNCCTCGATCCCATAACGCTGGGATCACGCCCTGAGCCGAAGGCAGACGCTTAACCGCTGTGCCACCCAGGCGCCCCTTTAATCCATTTTCTAAACAAATGTTGATAGATATTACTCATGTAAACAAAATTTCTTTGAAGGTCTCAGTAATTTTTGAGAGGAGTACTGAGACCAAAAGTTTTGGGAATTGTTATCTTAAGAGTTTAAAACTTAATTCTTTCACGGAACCCTGTCAAGAGAAGCCTCTAGTGAGCTGCGCAAGCGCAGTGCCTTAAGCCAATCCGTTGTTCAATAAACATTTTTAATGGATTAAATTGAGTTCTTGGAATGCAACGTTGGAGACCTAATTTAAGATTCTCTCCCAAGGCAGTGTTTGAGCATTGAGTGCATTGCAACTGCCAAGTTTCTTCGAGATCAGTAACTGGCAGTTCTCAACGTTGGGTCCAGTATTTCAGAGTCATGTTCATGTGGTATGTGCTGTACCAGCAGCTTACTGGCCTCATCTAACACGTACACCCCATATGTCATTTTAAATTTTCAAGTAGTCATATTTACAAAAGTACAAAGAAACAGGTGAAAGTGGTTGGGGTTTTTTTCCAGCTTTATTGAGGTATAATTGACAAAATTGTAAGATACTTAAAGTGTACAACGTGTTGTTTTGATATACGTATACATTGCGTAGGACTCCCCCGATGGAGTTGATTGACACGTTCCTCCTCACATATTTGCCTTTTCTGTTTGTTTGGTTTTTTTGTTTGTTTTTGATGAGAACATTTAAATTCTATCCCCTTTGCAGATTTCAATTATACAATAGTATTATCAACTGTAGTCACCATGTTTTACATTAGATCCTCAGGCCTTATTCCTCTTTTATCTGAAAGTTTATGTCCTTTTACCAACCTGTCCCTACTTCTCCCACCCCTCTAGCCTCTGGCACTCACTTTTCTACTTTGTTTCTATGACTTTGACTTTTTTTTTTTTTTTTTAAGATTCCACATGTAAGTAATACCATGTGGTAATGTGGTTGTCTTTCTCTTTTGGACTTATTTCACGTGGCACAGTGCCCTCCAGGTTCATTCATGTCATCACAAATGACAGGACTTTCTTCTTTTTTTTAGGGCTGGATAATATTCCATTGTGTGTATATATGTATATATATGTGTGTACGAGTATAGCTAGATAGCTAGATAGACAGATAGAAAGATAGATATGCTACGTTTTCTTTATCCATGCATCTGTTGACACTTAGGTTGTTTCCATACCTTGGCTATTGTGAATAATGCTGCAATGAACATGGGAGTATAGATATATCTTTGAGATAGTGATTTCATTTCCTCTGGATATATACCCAGAAGTGGGATTGCTGGATCATATAGTAGTTCTATTTTTAATTTCTTAAGGAACCTCCATACTGTTTTCCCTCATGACTGTACTAGTTGCATTCCCACCAACAGGGCACGAGGATTCCCTTTTCTCCATATCTGTGCCAGCATCTGTTATCTCTTGTCTTTGATAATAGACACCCTAACAGGCATGAGGTGGTATCTCATTGTGGTTTTGATTTGCAATATCCTGATAATTGGTGATGGAGAGCACTTTTCATGCATGTGTTGGCTGTTTATATGTCTTCTTTGGGAAAATGCCTATTTAGGTCTTTTGTCCATTTTTTTTCCTTTGTCCATTTTTAAATTGGGTTATTTGTGTGTGTTTTTTTTCTGTTGAGGTGTATGAATCCTTGTTTATTTTGGATACTAATCCCTTATCAGACACATTGTCTGCAAATGTTTTCTCCCATTCCATAAGTTGCCTTTTCATTGAAATTAGTTTTTAATGATATATTTTATTTAGCCTATTATCTCTAAAATGAGATTTCTTTATGTAATCAATATGAAATTTATCAATGAGGTCATTTATATTCTCATTTTAATATTAAGGCTTTGAGAGCTGGTCTATATTTAGCATTCATAGCCCATCAGTTTGCACTAGCCACAGTTCGAGTGCTCAGTAGTCACATGTGGCTGGTGTGTTCTGTATTGAACAGCACAGATCTCAGCTGTAAAATGATAGTAGATCTGAGCTGAGAATGATCTAGAAATAGAGAAATAGAAAATAAAAATTTAGCTACACTAGGGCACCTGGGTGGCTCAGTCGGTTGAGCGTCTGTCTTTGGCTCAGGTCATGATCCCGGGGTCGTGGTATCGAGCCCCGCATTGGGCTCCTTGCTCCGTGTGGAGCCTGCTTCTCCCTCTCCCTGTGCCTGCAGCTCCCCCTGCTTGTGCTCTCTCTCTCAAATAAATAAATAAAATCTTAAAAAAAAAATTTAGCTACAGAACCTAAGATAAAAACAACCCTATTGAAAATAATTCACAATGGCAAAAGTTTGATATCTGCCTACATTTTAAGACATTTCAATGAGTAGAGCTGCTTCAGAGAACATTGAAAAAAATAAGCTTTTCTCCACACTGTCATAATGTTTTCTCTTCCCTTCTTAAAAGCATTCAGTCTGCTTACTGTATTTTGTGAAATTATTGTGCCTGCATCTGCATACTAGTTTAGGGGAGTGCTCTTTCTCTTTTTGGAGGAATTTTAGCACTTGTGGCCTTTGCATTTTCTTCCTAAGTGGTTCCTTTCTTTAACTGTCCATTTGTCATTGCATATCCCTGAATGAAAGAACCCACTTACTTCTGATGGGTGAGGGGAAAGGGTGGTTTGTTTTGATCTTAGTACTGAACCTTTCCTTGGTTTTTATTTTGTCACCTTATCTTGCCTGTGAATGTGGTGTCAGGATACGCAAGTGAATTATTGCCTGTTGTGGAGAAAGCACTATTTTTTCAACTTCATTCCCTGTGAACATTACTTGCTTGCAAAAATTAGGTAAGAGTTAAAGGAACTGTGGTTTAGAAGTGAGAACTAAAAGGGGGAAATAGCTATTTCCCGCCCCCCACCTCGAGAATGAATAATAAAGAACTGTGACTTTAAATTTGGCATGATCTGAATTTAATTTTTTGTCATGCTACATGTCCATGAAATAAGGGTTCATTGAATGGAAATATCTTGGGTAGAGAAATTCCTAAGGGCTCCGGGCAAGCTGTATCTGTTAGGCAACATCTTGGATACAGTGCCATGTTTAATTAATATTAGTGTCAATTCATAAAATCCTGCTCCTTGCAAAAGAAAAGAATTCTATGTAGAATTCTATGTAGAACAAGAAACTTTTAAGAAATATATGGTCCCTTGGTAATACATTGGAAGTTTCCTTTTTTACTTGTTACGCTCTTCATATGGAAGTACAAGGACGTGATTCATAGATTCTTAGCACCAAAATCTAAAAACGTTCCCTGAGAGTTTATCTTCTGTTTACCTACCAATTTACCGTTTGCTGTGGACGCATTTCATTTTTTCAAGCAGCGGGTGTGTACTTTCAGCTAAAACCCTGATTATATAGCCGCCACTCATCTGTCGCAGTGAAAATTCACGATCGTCCATCTCTTCAGGTAGTCTCAAAATAATCGCACTTGCTTGCCAACTCCCTGCTCTCTGACGTGGTCCGTTCCTCTGTTTCATTGGTATTTTTCCATTTTCTAGAAAACCTCCACCTTCTAGTTTGCAGCTAAAATAGGAGCCGAAGCTTTCGGAGGTTGTCTCTTCCCTTCAGTGGCCCTCTCAAGCACGTGCGCCAAGTAACACGTGTGTCGTCCTCTCTGGTGTTGGCACTTAGTCTGGAGGGCAGGGGGCCCGGCCTGCTGTGAAGACGCCCCGACGATCAGGTCTTGCTGTGGGTTCCATCCTGTGGCTTGGTGTGACGCTCCCGAATGGAATGCGTGTTTCCCCCAGCTTCATTCCTTCCATGTTCTTCCCACATCAGCTGGAAGCAACCAGACAGTTCTGAATGCTGCCCACAAATTGTTAGCAATTTCGCTTGTTGGCCCCCTCAACTTGCCCCTTGAGTAAGGAACTGATGTGCTTGAGATCCAGGATTATGTTATTTAGTGAAGCAGATCTCATCTTTGCCAAGGAATGCCTAACGTTTAAGGCTTGATTCCAGAAAACAAATAAATACCAGCAGTACCTGTAATTAGTGCGCATGGCACATGCTAGGAATTGGGACTTAAGCAGGTTGCAGCCATTAGCTTATTCAGTCCCCAGCAGCCTTTAGAGCAGGTTCTGTGGTTGCCCACATTTATTAGATAAGGAGCCATACAAAAATTAAATAGCTTGGTCAAGGTTATACATTAAAAGGGCAGTTCTAAGATTTGGAACCCGGGCAGCATGTCACCAGAGCCCTTCCTGTTGATGCCATGTTCAGCTGTGAGGCCAGGCTTTGCCTGTGTCTTGTAGAATCTGGAATCTTCATTGGAGAGTAGGCGGGAATCCACTGCCACCTGCCCGTGGCCTGGGGTACACCTGTGACCCATTTCTAGCACACTAGTTGGGAAGCTCTGCGATAGTCATATGGCTGCAAGTTTCTAAGCTTGTTATGTATATGTAAGCAATCTGTAAAGTATAATGTGCTAGTCATGTGTAAGCTTTTATTAATAATTAATTACTATTAAGACCCAGATATTTGGTCTATAAAAGGACATTGTGTACTGCAATTTTTGTGTTTTGGTAGCTGTTCTTTCTTTTCTTTTCTTTTTTAAGATTTTATTTATTTATTTGACGGTGGGGGGCGGAACACAAGGGGAGTGGGCGAGCGAGAAGGAGGTTTCCCACTGAGCAGGGAGCCTGATGTGGGACTCTATCCCAGGACCCTGGGTTCATGACCTGAGCTGAAGGCAGATGCTTAATGACACGCGCCCCTTGGGAGCTGTTCTTAGAGAACCAGGTACAGATGCTGGACCAATTGCTGGAGTTAAGGTCCTGTGTGTGATATAACACAGTAGTGAGGAGAAGTAGAAACAGTAATGGTCCGGGGTGAGATGCACTCAGATGCCTTGCCCCTGAGCTATACCCCCTGTCTAGGATGATATGGTACAAGACTTCTTACAGGAGATCGAACAGTTGGTGAGATTTGTTAATGATTCTGCTCTTTCTCTTCATAAAATTTCTTACCCTCTTGTCTGCCTATCCCAATTTTTTCTTTTTTCAAGTTCTGCTTTGTGTGTGAAGTCTTTCTCCATATCTGCTTCTCCCCCCGGTGAAGCTCAGACTCCATGCTGTCTGTTCTACCATCATACCTTACTTATAGCTTTGTTGATTGTATTTCCAACACTGTATTGTTGTCTGGTTCATGTATGTCTTTCCCCTGCTAGATTGTGAGCTCCTTGAAGCCAAGGCTGTATCTGTTTCATCTTTGTAGCTTTAGCTCCATCCCGCTCACCTTGCCATGTTCTGTCGTTACGCAGGGCTTGAACGCTCTTTGAATTGAGCTGAAATTTGTCTCCCTGGGCCTTCCATCAGTCCTCATTCTAATATCTGCAACAGCTCCAAAGTTACTTTTATGTTAGTCATTCTTACATTTGAATCATCTACCCTGTGTCATTCTATATAGTCTTTATCGCTCTGGGTTGAACATTTTTATTATTGAAATTTTGCTTCCCTGCCTTTTTTCTTTTTTTCAGTAAGCTTCCTTTCCCCCTCTCAGTGTATAGAATCATAGAATTTTAGGAATTGAAAGGGGCTAGAATTTACCTTGTCTTGGTCCTTCATCAGACTAATATTCTTTATTTGCTGATCAACTGAGACAGAGATATAGAGATACTTGGGGACAATACAGTATTTTGAGTATTTCACTAAGAATAGTGAAGAAATTTACATTTGCTAGAGTAAAAAAAGTTCTTCATCTTTCATTCTGTTTTAAAATGTGTGTGCTGCTGGATATCTTAACAATGATGAGCAAAATAGATGTTTGATGCCGAGGCAGTGTATATACAGTACAGAAAGATCTTCAGATTTTTATAGCATTACCATTAAGAATTTGACTGTAAAGCCAATTTACTTGGGCTTCAGCCCTGGATCTGTCGCATAGTAGCTATAAATGACTTAATCTTGGGTAAACTACTCAATCTCTGTGTGCCTCAGTTTCCCTATTTGTGAAATAAGGTTAACAATAATGTAGGGTATTGTGAGGTTTAAATGATGTAGGACTTGGAAGCACTAAGAATTCTGCATGGTGCACAGCACACGTTCCGTCTATACTGGCTGCTGCTACTACCATCACGATACCACATCACTACTACTACTGAGTTAGGCAAGCACCTGGGGAGATATGGGAAGACTGTGGAATTTCTGGTCGAACCTTACTAACTTATCATGTACTTGTGATATAAGCATTTTCTCTTAATAAGAGACCCGACATACGATTGTCTGCATCAAAGCATGATTTGCCCAGACTGTGATCACAGCTATGGAGTAATGAAGTATTTTGTTTGTCATAGGGTTCTGCTGTTGGAGCAGTTTAAGAAATGGCAGAAAGACCCACTAGCTTTTGGAATCTGTTCCTATGAGATCATCTTGTTAGGAATCCATTTCCTGACTTTTTAAGAAGAGTAAAATAATTTTCTTCATTGACATTCTGTGAACAAAATTCTGGCAACTTGTATTTTGTGGAATATAATGTTATAAAGTGGCTTTAATTTTCCTTAGTGAACTGCTTTTAATCATGCATCAGAGTAAATTTTCTTCCTCTGTTCTCAGGTTGCTATCAAGATCATAGACAAGACCCAGCTGGATGAAGAAAACTTGAAAAAGATTTTCCGGGAAGTTCAAATTATGAAAATGCTTTGCCACCCCCACATCATCAGGCTCTACCAGGTAGGTTCCTTAGTGGTATAATGTATGGTAACGAAGAACCCAGAATAGTCACTTGTGTGTATAGAAGAAAAGGTGTCTGGGTGAACATCTGCAACTTTTCTTGGTTTCTATGTTCACACGTTTATCCTACTATTTTCCTGCCCTTTTGTTTCCCACTCAGCACTCATGTTTTACCTGGCTGTTAACTAGTAAGGTCTGCCTTACCCACGTAGGCCTTTTAAATTTGTTCATTAAAACTTGGGTACCATTCTTTGTGAGGATTACACAAAAGGATTATTCAGAAGATGACAAGAACTTATTTATGTAGATCTGAATCCTAAAACAGAATGGGAAAGCCAGAGGAACAGAGAATCTTTAGGGATGAAAAGCTAGCGGTGAATATAACATTATCTTTTTATAATGTTCCTTAAATACTCTTTTCTGTGATCCTGGTACTACTTATAATGGCAAAGGATATTTTAAGTATGGCTCCTTGTATCAGTCAGAACCCACCTGTTTTCTAATAGGGTCCTAGACTTCATTTCCTAAGGTAGCATTTGATAATTTGATAGGCATGAGATTGATTTGGTGTCACGAAAGAGATTTCCATTCTAGTTTTCTTACCTTCCCAAGAACCATGCATATTTCATGCCACCCTCAGCAAAAGCAGTAAATCTAATGACTGAAATTTCAAGCCAGATAGGAAGAGAGGACCTTGCCTTTCCCAGGCTGGTGGGAGAGATATTTTGGGAGGGGTGGGGCTTTGGGGTGCTTCTCAGATTGCAGTGTGTTGGCAGCCACAAGCTCTGTCTCTGCCCAGGGCCAGCCCTGCTCACTGCTCTCTACCAGAACAGCCATCACTGACTTGTTCAGGAAGTGGCCACCCACTCGGTTCATATTTGCTGCTGTTAGTCTGCAGTAAATGGTTACTGGCCCAGACATGGCACCATGTGTAAGGGTGGAGGCACAATGGGCAGGCTTTCCTAGTCTATTAATTTTATGGAAAAGAAAGCATGTTGTGATGTTAGCGTGTGTGGTGAAGGCTACAGCTCTAGGGCTCTTTTCTGGCATCAGCTGCTTACATCATGAAATGAATTAGATCAGCAGGAGCAGACTTGTTGAAATTTATCAGACTAAATTCTGTTGAGCCACACCTACGTTGTGCCCCAGAAGCACACCCGTGAAGGCTTCCTGGTGTTGCCTGAAGACTTGTGTCTGCAAATTCGGAGGTGTCTAACCTCTGTTTCCTTCCTATCCTGATCGACTGAGTAAACTTCTTGACCTCACTTTTTAAAATAAATCATCTTTAAATAGTTGTAGCGCTTACGAAGCCGACTTTTCTCAAGGGGTTAGCTTGTAGGTATTAACCTTATTAGCTGAATTATCCAAGTTGATCTTTCTTACCCAAGATTTCATTAGCCAGTAAGAATTCTCATACTTTCAGCCCTGACTTTGAACAATGCCCTCTTTTAAGCTTTAATTTTGCTGTCTGGCAGCTAGTATTGTTAATGGGGGATTCCGAGCTGCCAAGGTGAATGGCTGTCAAATTTGTCTTTATGAATAGTATCCACGTCGTTTTCAGGTCGTTTGCCAAAACTTCAGACTTGTCAGTTTATAGAGGGAGCCAAATATGGGTAACTGTATAGGAAAGTTTTTGAACTAATGAAAGCTTTAGCAGTAAAAGAATATTTGCAGTCAATACAGGCCTAGGAGTACAAAGGAGATATACAATATGACATCTACTTTTCTTTCCCTCTGCACCAACATGTATTTAGAGTACTTACTTTGTTGTTGTTGTGTAAATCAACATACAGGAAGAGCTTGGCAGGGATGCGTGTAACAAACAATGAGCTAATATCACCAAAACAGAGAGTTCTTAAAAATTAAAGAGACAAAAAGGATGATACCGTTATTAGATTGGAAAAGTAATGTGCACTTATATGATGGAATACTGTGAAACCATTAAAAAAATCTATGATTATAACACATAATGCTGTTATATGGTGTTAATGTGTAAAGATGTCAAAGATCAAGTAACTGGGAAATAATTTAGCAAAATAATTAACTTTGAATTATGGTGAAAGTCTAAAACTGTATTGCCCAGTATGATAACACTGGCCACACATGGCTATTGAGCATTAAAATGCAGCTAGAAAATAGTGAATCATGGAACACTGCATCAAAAACTAAGGATGTACTATATTAGGTGACTAACATAGCATAATAAAAAATTATTATAAAAAAATAAATAAAATGTGGCTAGAGCAAATGTTCAATTTTATTAATTTTCATTAATGTGAAAACTGAAGTAGTTTACAATTAAAATTTTTTTGAAATGATGTTTTGGGTATACTGGGTAAGTAAAATATTTGAGGTTATTTTATTTTATTTTTTTTACATAGTAATGTGGCTATTAGAAAACTTATAATTATTTATGAGGCCTACTTTTTTTTTTCCCCCATTGGTCAGCATTGCTCTAGAATGATACAGAGTAAATTAGCTTATTAACAGTGTTTCCTTTGGGGGAATAAAATGGGGGGTCTAGGAAGAGAAAATCTTTGGCCTTTTTTTATATACCAGGTATTTAAAAAGTTTATCATGAGCAAAGATACTCATATATTACTTTAAAAAATATTTAATGAGAAAGGTAAAAAAGGAAGAAAGGACTGCCAACATACTATAACTAAAAAAAAAAAGCAAAATAGGGACCAAAACAAAATACAAATGAGTGTATTACTTGAAGTGTTGAATATTTACATTATTATTCCCAATATTTTGAATAAATGGATAGCTGTAAGGAAAGTTGTAATTTCCATTAAAAAAACACATTCACATGTGATTTCTTTGCAGTTCTTAATTGATTCCCCTTGTTTTCCCTAGGCTTTTTTTTGTCTTGATTGGGTTTTGTGGGGTGGGGGGCATTTTTGAACTTCAGGTGATCAATGTTGAATGTGAACTTTCTGGTTCTTGGCAGCTTCTTTGCTTCTCAGTTTTGTGGAGCTTACGAGATTGCAGAGGCCTCATGGAACAGCAAAACGACTGTCTTTCTCAAGTAGTGACTACTTCCTACTTTAAAGAACGTGGAGGAATACCTATTTTCCCCCTTTCTTCTTTAGAGCACTTATGCCTGTTCCCCGCTCCGGGGTTTTAAGTTTCCTTTAAGCAGTAATGGTTATTAATATTTCAAATGACAAAAGAGGAGTCATTAGTTTCTCTTCCTATGATATCAGCCTGTCATTTGTGTCACTGTCTGTCGCTTTCCTGCCTTTGTACCAGGTTATGGAGACAGAACGGATGATTTATCTGGTGACAGAATATGCTAGTGGAGGGGAAATATTTGGTAAGTACCTCTATTGCATTCTTTCAAAAGCTATTGAGCACACTCTAGCAAACCCAAAATAGCTGGTCAGTGCCTTTGCCACTTGATGCTTGCTGTCCCTCAGTGCTGTCATTTTCGATCAAGAATTTTAATTTATCTTGGTTTACCTTTTAAGTCCCTTCACTGTCTTTGTTTCCTCAGCAAAGCTGTTTTGTTTATTTCAATCAGGTGTTGACAGCTGAGATTAAAGATCTCCGAAACAAGCATTCCCACTGAACGTAAAACCAAGGGTCTTTGCTATTGCTGGATTCAACTGGGGGTTACCACATGTGGCAGAGCTCCCGTGGTGTGTGGGCCTCTGTTGTGTGAGAAAAGAGCCACTTGGAGCAAACAGTCTCCTTCTAATGCTTTCTTTAAACTTTGTTTAAATATAACATGTAACTATATTCCTTACCATGTGTTCACAGTTCCCTTGATGATTCTTACAGTTTGGGAGGTTTTGTCTACAGTAACTATTTTTTTCTCTAACACTTCGCACAGCATTGGAATTAAGCAGTGGAATCTGCTACCAGGAAATCAGACTTTTTGAGACGGTAAAAACTGGCCCCCCCAATTTTTTTTTTGTGACAGTGATAAATGGAGCCAAGTAGACTTAAAGGCTAAATTTTCAAACATGCATTGATATGTCTTATTATTTTTGTTTATTTATTTTTTTGTTTTGGTGAGCATGAAGAGAAAGGTCTCTTCTACTTTAGGTTTATCTAGTTTATTTTTTGGGGTTATGTTTTGGTTTCAATTGTCAAAATTTTTTTGTGTGTTTTAAATATTGGTACTTACTAATTTAAGTACATTTAAAAGCATGAGATCACTTTTAAAGTGGGATGTTCTTACTAGTGACTGGTCAGTTGCGACTGTACAGATTTGGTGTGTGTGTGTGTGTGCTTATAATTTGGGCCTAAGAAGCTTCAGTCTTTTTTAAAGGAGGGATCATCATTTCTTAATAGTATTTTTAATTGGCTTTGTGTATGTGCTATGCACAAAGGTAATCTTGGGAGAAAAGAGACCTTGTTGTTTTAATGTCTATAATAATCAAAGACCCAAACCCATTGCACATCAGATCTAGATCGCAGGTAGATCTTCAAGAAAACAAATTTTATTTTATTTATTTATTTTTAAAGATTTTATTTATTTATTTGACAGAGAGAGAGACAGCCAGCGAGAGAGGGAACACAAGCAGGGGGAGTGGGAGAGGAAGAAACAGGCTTATAGGGAAGGAGCCTGATGTGGGGCTTGATCCCAGAACGCTGGGATCATGAGCTGAGCCGAAGGCAGACGCTTAACGACTGAGCCACCCAGGCGCCCCTATTTATTTATTTTTTTAAGATTTTTTTTTTTTATTTATTTGACAGAGAGACAGCCAGCGAGAAAGGGAACACAAGCAGGGTGGGTAGGAGAGGAAGAAGCAAGGCTCCCAGCCGAGGAGCCCAATGTGGGGCTTGATCCCAGACTGCAGGGATCATGCCCTGAGCCAAAGGCAGATGCTTAATGACTGAGCCACCCAGGTGCCCCAGGAAAACAAATTTTAAAAAGTACAGAAGAGACGGGGCACCTGGGTGGCTCAGTCGTTAAGCGTGTGCCTTCAGCTCAGGGCGTGATCCCAGGGTCCTGGGATCGAACCCCGCATCAGGCTCCCTGCTCTGCTGGGAGCCTGCCTCTTCCTCTTCCTCTCCCACTCCCCCTGCTTGTGTTCCCTCTCTTGCTGGCTGTCTCTCTCTCTGTCAAATAAATACAAAATCTTAAAAAAAAAAAAAAAAAAAAAACCAGAAATACAGAAAAGGTAAAGTCCCCTGGCCGGATATTCTTTATGGAAATGTAGCGTAAGACATGAGGAAACAGAAATAGGACTTCTCCTAGTATTATTATAAAAGATGCAGATGAGGAAGAAAATGATGTCTTCCCTAAAGAAATCATTGTGACTGCATAGGGATGTAGCTGTTTCATGAGCACTGACTTTGAAAAGGATCTGTATAAAAGATGATAAGATTGGCATGATCAGGAACAGGAGCTTTGGAGACAGTTAGGCCTGGTTTGGAATCAACCCCTATTTGCTGTTTTAAATGGAGCAAGTTATTAGATGATTCTGAGATTTAGTTTCATGACCCGTTAAAGCACCGTCTCTAGTATCTGCTCCACAGTTGTGAAGATGAAATGAGATCACATGTATAGAGCTCTGGATCACACACATACTGATCCTTCACATCATGTTAAAGAACAACTGGGAGGTTGACTTCTGTCATGACAGTGTGAGGAGCTCTGCTGATCCACTTCCCAGTGAGACAGGAAAATGATGAAAAACCCCCCAAACCATGGTCCTAAGTTTGAACAGCAAATGAAGAGACATTTATTCAAGAACATCTATGAAACTTTGGTAAGAAGTGAGAGCGGGGTTTTTTTTTTTTTTTAAGATTTTATTTATTTATTTGAGAGAGAGAGAATGAACAGGGGAAGGAGCAGAGGCAGAGGGAAAAGCAGACGCCCCAATAAGCAGGGAGCCCGATGTGGGATTCGATCCTGGGACCCCAGGATCACGACCCGAGCTGAAAGCAGACGCTTAACCCTGAGCCACCCAGGCATCCCTGAGAGTGGTTTTTTAAACCAGTACTGCTCCCTCCTTCCTCCTTGCCAGCTCAGTGAGGTGGAGATTCCATTTAGGACTACTGTAGCCCAGAACACAGGACCCCTCAACCCTAACCTAGACTCTTGGAGGAACACGACGTCAGCATTCTCTTCCCGTCCCCAGCTGCCTGTTGCTGCAGCTAAGTCCGGGTTAAGTGCAATGCAGGAGCAGGGACTCCCTTCATCCTAGCCCCCACCTGTGGAATTTGGTGCAGCATGTTGGGAATACTGGGGCTCAGATCATTCTTACCCCAGATTGTAAACTGGTTGTTCTATCCCAGGAGAGGAAAACTGAGAAGACCCCAGACTGTGTCCCTTCTCCTTCCACTGAGCTCTCAGCTTCTACAGTGGGAGTATCACTCAGAGAGAACTTTGCCATTGTCCCCCACACGTAGCTTTAGAGCCCTCCTGGCTCAGAGATTTGCCCAGAGCTCCCTGTGGCAAATAAAAACAGATAGCTCTTAATTTGTTCACAAAGGAACTGACTTCATTTGCAACAGAGAACGAAGAAGTTGAAGCCTAAAAGTATTCTAAAGTACAGTGGAGGTTGTGGTAAAAGGCATTTGAGAGGAGATTCAAGACACAAGCTATGCCGTAGTCTAGCTGGTTTGCAGGAGAGATCCAGGGAATAAAAATCACAGCAGCCTTCCAGAGGTCAGAACAAAAGTCTGATCTCAGAAACTATTCCTTCAAAGGAACAGAATTTGATTGGATTGTTTATAGACCAGTTTATTCCCCAGGGCATTGTTGAAAACAGTGGAGCAACCAGCCAGCAATTATTGGAGTCCTAACAGCTGGGTGGGGTTAAGGAACAATGGGAAGAGAGCCCTCCCCAACCATGGTGATCCAGTGATCTGAGGGTAACTGTGAATATACCAAATCTGTGCTGAACATTAGAAGCTGAACACTGTGGATTGGGGAATAAATTTCACTGAAACAGTCTGCTAGTCACTAAACAAGTAAGCAAATAACAATATACATGTCCTAGAAGGAGAGAGGTGTACCAGTACCCAGAGGTGCTATGACATATTATCTAAAATACGTAGTTTCCAACAATAAGGAAATATGAGACATGCAAAGAAACAGGAAAGTATGAGCCATGCACTGGAAAAAAAGCAAGCCAAGAAACTGTCAGAGACACCACATGTCAGATTTATCAGAAAAAGACTTTCAAGTAGCCATTGTAGACATGTTCACAGAAATAAAGTAACTCACAAAGTAGCAAAGGAAGAGATGATGACAATGTCATGTCACATTAGAGTATTACTAAAGAAACAGAAATCATTAAGAAAATGAACAAATGGAAACTCTGGAATTGGAAAGTAAAATAACTGAAATAAAAAATTCATTAGAGAGGCTTAATTATAGATTTGACCTGGAAGAAAAAGAAGCAGATGTGTAGATAGATTGACGGAAATTACGTAACTTGAAGAAGAAAGAGAAAAACAAACTAGGAACAATAACAGAGCCTCAGAGAAACGTGGGACACTATCAAATGCAACAACATATGCCTAATGGGAGTACCAGAAGACGAGAGACAAAGGAAAAGAAAAAATATGCAAGGAAATAATGGCTGTAAACTTCACAAATTATTGAAAAACAATAACTTATATGGGCAGAAAGCTAAACAAAATCCAGGTAGGATTACACACAAAGAGATCCTCAAACAGGTACATAGTGAAAGAACAGTGAAAGTCAAAGACAAGGAGAAAATATTGAAAGCAGCAAGAAAAAGATGACGTGTCACTTAAAGGGAGCCCCATTATGTTCACATCGGACTTTTCAGCACAGTGGACGCCAGCAGGCAATAAGATAACATTTTCAAAGTGTTCAGAGAGAAAAACCTATTAACCAAAATCTTACATCCAGTAAAGCTATTTTTCAAAAATGAAGGCAAAATAAAGCCTTTCCCTGATAAGCAAAATATGAGAGAATTCCCCAATCATCAAAAACTGAGAGGCCCACCTTACAAGAAATACTCAAGGAAGTTCTTTAGGGGGAGAGCAGGTAACCGCAGGTGGTAATTTGGGTCCACATAGGAAAAGAAAGAACATCAATAAAGGTAATTATGTAATTGTAAAAGACAGAGGAGATGTATACTTTTCTCCTTTCTTCTCTTAACATATTTAAGAAGCAGTTGTATGAAATTATATATATATAAAATGCATTCCCTATAATGTAATATATGTGTAATATATTTGCCAATAACAGCACAAAGAAGGTGTGTGATAAAAGCTACATTGGGCTAAGGAAATCACTACAGAAGGTAAAGAAATAATTATAACACTGTATTGTTGGATTTTTAACATTAATTGATGTGGTGTTTATTAAAAAATTACTACAAAGTGAGGTAAAAGGAATAGAGCTATATAAAAGAGTAATAGTTCCATATAATCACTGGAAAAGTAAGCTAATATAAGTTAGAAACCCATTTGGATGAGATAAAATATATACAGTAAACCCTAGAGCACTCACTAAAAAAATATATATATATTTTTAATTATAATGTAGGGGTGCCTGGGTGACTCGGTTAAGTGTCCAACTCTTGATTTTGGTTCAGGTCATGATCTCAGGGTCATGGATTGAGCCCTGTATTGGGCTCTGTGGTGGGTGTGGAGCCTGCTTAAGATTCTCTCCCTCCGTCTCTCCCTTTCCCTCTGCCCCCATCCCTGCTCATGCATTCTCTCTCTCTCAAAAAAAAAAAAACCCCAAAAAGACATTGGAAAAGGAAGAACAAACCAAACCTAAACCAAGCTGAAGGAAGGAGACAATAAAGATTATAGCAGAAATTCATTAAATAGGGAATAGAAGGGTGCCTGGGTGGCTCAGTCGTTAAGCGTCTGCCTTTGGCTCGGGGCGTGATCCCGAGTCCTGGGATTGAGCCCCGCATCAGGCTCCTCTGCTGGGAGCCTGCTTCTTCCTCTGCCACTGCTTGGTTCCCTCTCTCACTGGCTGTCTCTCTCTCTGTCAAATAAATAAATAAAATCTTAAAAAATAAATAAATAGGGAATAGAAAAACAATAGAGAAAGTCAAGACACCAGATGCTGGTTCTTTGAAATGATCAAAAAAAATCGACAAATTTTGCTAAAGAGCTAGACTGACCAAGCGAAAAAGAAAGACTCAGATTGGGGCACCTGGGTGGCACCGCGGTTAAGCGTCTGCCTTCGGCTCAGGGCGTGATCCCGGCGTTATGGGATTGAGCCCCACATCAGGCTCCTGCTGTGAGCCTGCTTCTTCCTCTCCCACTCCCCCTGCTTGTGTTCCCCTCTCTCACTGGCTGTCTCTATCTCTGTCAAAAAAAAAAAAAAAAAGACTCAGATTACTGGAATAAGAAATGAAAGAGCAGACATTACCACCCACCTTAAAGAAATACAAATTATTATAAAGGAATACCTGAACAATTATAAACCAACAGATCATTTAACTTAGATAAAATGGGCAAATTCCTAGAAAGACACAAACTATTGAAACTGATTCAAGAAGAAATAAGCAATCTGAATAGACTTATATTAAGTAAAGAGATTGAAGCAGTAATCAAAAAACTACCTATAAAGTCCAGGCCCAGATGGCATCACTGGTGAATTCTACCAGACATTTAAAGAAGAATTAATAGCAATTATTGGCAAACTCTTCTTAAAAAAAGAATAGGAATGGACACTTCCTGACCCATTCTGTGAGGTCAGTCAGTATTACCCTGATGCCAATACAAGCCAAAGACATCACAAGAAAAGAAGACTACAGGGCAATATCCCTTATGACTGTGGATGCAAAAATCCTCAACAAAATAGTTAACATAGAAAAAGAATTATACACGAGGTTCCTGGGTGGCTCAGTTAGTTAAGCGTCTGACTCTTGATTTTGGCTCAGATCATGATCTCAGGGTTGTGAGATCAAGCCCCACTTTGGACTCTGCACTGGGCATGGCGCCTGCTTGGGATTTTCTCTCTCCCTCTCCCCACTGACCCTCTCTTAAAAAAAAAAAAAAATTACACACTATGACCAAGTGGAACTTATCCCAGGAATGCAAGGTTGGTTGTCCATACAGAAATCCATTAATGTAATACATCATAACAATAAAAGAAAAAACAAAAATGACACAATCATATCAGATGCAGAAAAGCACTTGACAGAATCCAGCATCTTTTCATGATAAAAACATGCAACAAACTAGAAGTAGAAGAGAACTTTCTTAATCTGATAAAGGATCTCTGAAAAAGCCATAGCTAACATCATATTTAATGGTGAACAACTAGATGTATTTCTCCTCCAATTAGGAATAAGACAAAGATTTCATCTCTTTCCATTTCTATTTAAACACTGTACTGGAGGTTCTAGTCATAGTGGTTAGGCAAAGAAAGACTTATATAAAAGGAATCTAGATTGGAAAGGAAGAAGTAAAGCTAACTCTACTCACAGATGACATAATCTTATATATAGAAGATCCTGAAGAATCCACTAAAAAACTCTAAGAACTATATAAGAGTTATGCAAGGTTGCAGGATACAAGAGCAATATATGCAAATCAGTTGTATTTCTACATCTTTACAATGAGCAATCTGAAAATGAAAGAAATAAAACAATTCAGTTTATAATAGCACCAATAAGAATAAAATACTTAGGAATAAATGTAACAGAAGAAATGCAAATTTTATGGTCTGAAAAGTAAGAAAAAGTACAAAACAGTGTTGAAAGAAATTTAAGAAGAACCAAATGATTGGAAAAACATCCCATGTCCGTGGGTTGTAGAGTTAACGTTGTTGAGATGGCACTACTACTCACTACTCAAACTGATATATAGATTCAGTACTGTCCCCATCAGAATCTAAGCTGACATTTTTGTCGAAACTGACAAGTGGATTATAAAATTTGTGTGGAATTATAAGGGACCCAGAATAGCCAAAACAGTCTTGAAAAAGACCAAAGTAGATCAAAGCGATGCAGCCACAAGTCAAGGAAAATGGACAGTCGCTGCTAGAAGAGGTGTAGAAAAGATTCTCCCCTAAAGCCTCCAGATAGAGTGAAGCCCTGGTAGTACCTCAGTTTGGGACTTATTGCTTCCAGAACTGTGAGTGAATAAATTACACTTATTTTTAGCCACCTACCTTGTGGTAAGTTGTTTCAGCACCCTGGGAAACTAGTACTGAAGAAGACAGGATTTTGTCATAATTTCAGAATATCTCCCCATAAAATGCTAGTCATGTACAAAGGAGAATATCAATTACCAGGTGGAGGTGGTGATTAATATTAGCATCATGTGTGATGAAAAGGCATTAAAGAAGTAATGCAAGAGCTGCCTCTTTGGATTCTTGCTGGAATTAACTAGGGGGAACAAGTGTTGCAGAAATGTAGCCTGTTTGAAAGATTTCAAGATGAGAGAAAGCATGGCATGTTTCATACTCCTTAAGTTGTTCAGTATGGTTTAAATATAGGCTGTATGTGAGAAAATGCCCGGAAATGAGGCTGGTAAGATAGGAAAGGCTCAATAAATAATGAAGGGCTTTGAATGACGTTTCTGACTTGGCCAATTCCCCTATCACACCCTCTCATTGCACTATATCCTTTCTTAGTGGTGCTTATTATATCTGTTGTGGTTTTACATTTATTTTTGTAATTATATAATGGTTTCTCTCTCCACCAGACACCAGAGGCCACAAGTTCAGGAGCCATGTCTGCTCACCATTGTATCTATCTACACGTCTCCTCTTGCTCTCCAGTTCATACTGGTGGACTCAATTATTTACTGAGGGAAATGATCAGTATCTGTTTGCTAAATAGAAGAGTGAGTGCATGATGAACCAAGAGTATAAAATAATCGAACGTTATCTTGAATTATTGCCATGTGAGGAAGAACTGGAATGGAACAAACCAATGCCAGTTAGGAAGCCAGTGTCTGAGGATGATGAGGTATTGAAGTAAGGCAGTGACTTCATCTCTTTCATTTTGATCTTGAAATATAGATATCTTTATCATCATTTTACAAAGAAACTGAAGTTCAAGGAGGCTAAATAATTTACCTACCATATGACTAATCAGTAATACAGCCGAGATTCAACCCAAGGATTATCTCACGCCAGAGTGCATACTTTTCCCCATTCACCAGTTTGAAGAATCCATTCTTCTGTATAAAAAGACTTCACTTAAGTATTTCAGGGAGGATCTTTTATTACAAATAGAAACCAAATTTCTGTTTTGAAATTTTAGGTCATGGACATAGCAGCAATCAGTGTGAAGTATTTTTTTAGCCTCCTGTTATTAAATACCCATTTAAAGAGAGAGTGAGACAGATTTTTTTTTTTTTTTAGATGAGTATTACTGAGATTTAAGCACAGGCAGGGCCTCTCCTCTACTTACATACTAACAATTCCATCTTCTCTTTTTAAGGCTTTTGTTTTATCATCGTCTATGTAAAAGAAGTGGCCAGTATTCTTATATTTTAGATTAATTAGGCATATCAGGGGATTACTAATAAACCTTTCGAAAATCACAGTGTTAAAGGAGGAAATGAGTAAGAGGGTTTTAAGATGATTTTTCAATTTCTGACCTTTTTATTGGTGTGAATGGTAGTGTCATTTACTAAGATAGAGAATATAACAGTGAGACATAAATTGGATGAACTGTGTTACTTTAGACATGGTGAGTTTGAGGCATCAGTTAGGTAAGAGTTGCACATCAAGTCATTGGCTACGGTGGTCTGGAGGTCAGGGATAAGATGGAGCCTAGGATATTGTTTCATTAGGTAGATGGTAGTTGGTCATTGACATAGGATCATACAGAAAAGAATCGGCTTAAGGATGAGACCCTCAGTACCATTAGTATTTATGTTGAAAGTAAGGTTATGAAGTATATGAAAAAAAATTGCTGTTGATGAAATAAGAGTGTGGTATTATAAAAGCCAAGGAAAATAGGAATTTCAAAAAGGAGCATTATTTTTTTTTAAAGATTTTATTTATTTATTCGACAGAGATAGAGACAGCCAGCAAGAGAGGGAACACAAGCAGGGAGGGGGAGAGGAAAAAGCAGGCTCATAGCAGAGGAGCCTGACGTGGGGCTCGATCCCACACCGCTGGGATCACGCCCTGAGCCGAAGGCAGACGCTTAACCGCTGTGCCACCCAGGCGCCCCCAGAAAGGAGCATTATTGAATGATGTAGAAAGGTAAAATATGGTAAGGACTGAGAGGTAAACTCTGGCTTTGTGACAGAGATGTTCTCAGTGCTCTTAGAGCTGTTTCACTAGTGTAATGAGTATAGAAATCGGAATGTAATGGGGTGAGATGTGAGTGCATAGTGAGGATGGGGAAATGGAGAGTTTTTAAGAATGTTTTCTAGGGGCGCCTGGGTGGCTCAGTCATTAAGCATCTGCCTTCGGCTCAGGGTGTGGTCCCAGAGCCCTGGGATCGAGCCCCACATCAGGCTCCTCCGCTGGGAGCCTGCTTCTTCCTCTCCCACTCCCCCTGCCTGTGTTCCCTCTTTTCGTTGGCTGTCTTTCTCTCCATCAAATAAATGAATAAAACCTTTAAAAAAAAAAAAGAATGTTTTCTAAAGTTATCACAGAACATATTAATAACACCATTTAAATTGTGTACTCTATTCAAATATATTTTCATAAACAAATGTTATATAATACAATAACTACATTCTAAAATATACACAGATTAGAACTTGAAAATGATGTGATAGGTGGAAGGAATAGGACTTCTTACAATGACACAGTGGAGAAGTTGGCAAATACTCTGTCTAAAGAACAAATACAAAAGTGGCAGGATTGTCAAAAATAACCATGAGGGCTCTGAAAATGAATCAGTGGCAAATTGAGAAGCTTTAATTCATGAAAATCTTTTGAATTTGTGTTAAGAATAATGGGAGTCTTTGGCCTTCTGCCTGAGCCCCTATATCCTTTCCTTTCCCTCCCCAAGGGAAAGCAAAATGTAATCAAGGCTGGGCTGCCTTAAAACCAGCAGCTTTGTTGCCAGAGGCAGCTGACGTGAATTGGAAAAGAAGACAAAAACAAAACAAACAAAAACAAAAAAACCAAAAAACCTTCATGCCCAGTTGTTGTCAGTAAAAATAGCAAGTTTGGTAGGAAGCAAATGTGGAAGGCTCAGAGCCTTGCTAGCTAGAGGTTGTGATCTTGCTAGGGGCAAGCCACAGAATGGTTAACCAGCCAGAAATTTAGTAGGGAGATCTTGTTAATGAGAGAACCACAACAGGATAAAATATGTTCTTCATTCATATCTGACTTACTGGGGGACTGGCATCTGCTCGGAAGTCCTGAGAAAGTCTAGCAAAGAGTAAAAGCTGAGGCCGACTTTGAAGTTTTCTGAACTTTGAATGTACTCCTGAGCTCACCAATAGATTTGTCAGCAGAGGGTAAAAAGTCTACTGGCCTGATCACTAATCAGTGTAGACATAGGGATGACTTCAAGGAGGCCATGCTAAAGAATAAAAATAAGGATTTTTTTTTAATTTAGCAGAAAAATCAATGGCTACATACCACAGGGGGATGGATTCTCAAATTATTTCCAAGAGGGTTGCTAAAAAACAAAACAAAAAACCCAAAAGCAGCAACAACAACAGTCCTCAGGGGAAAAAATCATAATCCAGAATTGGTTAAACATATTATCTATACTATGCAGTTTATTAAAAAAACAAATGAACGTTGTAGATGTTGAAGAAAAAAAAACAGGAACATGTGATCCCTACTCAGGAAGAAAAGTAGCCAATAGAAACTTCCTCTGAGTAGGTCTAATTGTTATTTTTAGCAAAAACTTCATGGCAATTATTATACATTTGTTCAGACAATTGAGAGAAACCATGTCTAAGTGGAAAATATGATGACAATGACTCAACAAATAGGGAAGCTCAGTAAGGAAATAGAAATGATAAAAAATGGAAATTCAAGAGTTGAGAGTTACAGTAACTGAAATGAAAAATTCACTAGATGTGTTCAATAGCAGATTTGAAGTGCCAGAAAAAAGAACCAGCAAACTTGAAATATCAATAGTGAAAAGTCCAATCTGAAGAACAGAGAGAAAGTCACTGAAAAAAAATAATCAGAGCCTTGGAGACCTGTGGGACAAGATCAGGTGTACCAATATATTTGTAATGGGAATCTCGGAAGGAGAGGAAAGAGAGAATGGGACAGGAAAAAAAAAAAAACTTGAAGAAATGACTAAGAACTTCTGAAATGTATAAAAAACAATAATTTACAGTTTCAAGAAGCTTAATAAATCTTAAGTAGGATAAACCCAAAAGAGATCCACATAGACATGTATTGTCAATTTGCTCAAAGACAAAGACAGAATCTTGAAAGCAGCAAGAGAAAAATGACCCTTCAGGTACAGGGTAACAACAGTATGATTTGCAGCTGAGTTCTTATCAGAAAAAAATGGGTGCCAAAGGCAGTGGACTGACATATTTAAAATGCCAAAGTAAAAAACAAAACAAAACCCCATGAACCATAAATTCTGTATCTAGCAAAACTGTCCTTCAAAGTGAAGGCTAAATGAACACATCCCCAAATAACCAAAGACTGAGAGAATTTCTTAGAAGCATACCTGCTCTACAAGACACTGTAAGGAAGTGCTCAAGCTGAAAGGAAATGACACGAAATGGTAACTTATGTCCACAGGAGAAAATAAAGGAAATCAGAAGAGATGAATATGTAGGAAATAAAAGGCCATATAAATATACTTTTTCCTCTTCTCTTAGTTTCTTTAAAAGACAAAAAAGGGCTTCATGAAGTATTTATAACACTTTATTTCTGCATTTCTCACATATATTGACGCAATATAAGTACTTAAAGGAAGGTTGAGGAAATGGAGTCATATTGGAATAAATGCTATATTTTACCAGAATCAAGTCAGTGTTAGTTGGAAGTAGATTGTGATAAATTAAGATGCACATTATAATCCCCAGAGCAACCACTAAGATAAAATCAGCACCCTTTGGAGGCCGGTGGTATGAATAATTCTTGAGAAACTTGGCTATGATGAGAAGGAAAGAGAGAGGGTCAGTAACTAAAAGGGGCATTGGTTGAATATGTGTTGTCTTTTTATTTTTTTTAAGATTTATTTATTTATTTGAGAGAGAAAGGGAAACAGCAAGTGGGGTGGGGAAGGGAAGGGCAGAGGGAGAAAGAGAGGATCTCAAGCAGACTCCCCTCTGAGCATTGAGCCCGACAGGGAGCTCGATCTCATGACCCCAAGATCGTGACCTGAGCTGAAATCAAGAGTTGGACGCTTAACGGACTGAGCCACCCAGGCGACCCTGTTGTCTTTTTATTATATATTTGACTTTCTGTCTATAGTTTATTTTGAGGGGAAAGAACCAGTAGAGCCAGAGGAAATGTAGCTATAAGGGAGGGAGGGAGATTTAATGGGGCATTCCTCGAGGAGGAGTTGAAGGCTGGAAAGTTTGTAGAAATATTTGTGTGAGATTGATGTTTGGGGATTAAAGTTTAGAGTCTGACAACCTAACACTAGTGTTTGAAAAGTAGGAAAACAGGGGCGCCTGGGTGGCACAGCGGTTAAGCGTCTGCCTTCGGCTTAGGGCGTGATCCTGGCGTTATGGGATCGAGCCCCACATCAGGCTCCTCTGCTAGGAGCCTGCTTCTTCCTCTCCCACTCCCCCTGCTTGTGTTCCCTCTCGCTGCCTGTCTCTATCTCTGTCGAATAAATAAATAAAATCTTTAAAAAAAAAAAAGAAAATTAGGAAATCAGTTTGTATGCTGAGGTGAGATCATGGAATAGCAGCTAAAGAAAATGAAAGAAGTAGATGATAAAGGACAAGTTGAAGGATGGGTAGGCATATTGATAGGTTAGCAATTGTTGGAGATCTTAACTTTATTGGAACTCCACTTGTGGCTTTTTTTATGGCTTGTTTAGTTAGCAGTACTCGGCAGGTTTGGTATAGGACTGAAGAACATGGATGGTTTGATCCAGAATTTTGCAAGGTTGCTTGAGGTGTCGAATCATGGGGCTTGGAAGTTTCTGCTCTAGGTGTAAAGCTGGGAACTTTATCCTAATGTTGGCAGATTATGACAAAAGTGTTTGGGGCAGTAGTTGGCTGCTGGATTCCAAACTTCATTTCAGATTTGCTGAAAGAGTTGTAGTTCTCTTACTCTTTGTGGCAGTCACAGCATATCTAGAATATTATCTTCGGTTTTGAGTACTGTATTTTACGACAGACATCAATAGAAATGTGATAAAGATGGCAAGCAGTATTTGCAATTGTTGGAGCAAAGAGTGTTAGAGAAGTCTATGAAGGAAGTCATGGTTGAGCAGAGTTTTCAAGTATGAGAAGTTTGATGAGTGGAAATCAGTTTTCCAGACGGTAATGTAGTAAAGACTTTAAGGTCTGAAACAGCTTGGTGTATTTAGGGAACTAGAACTGGTTCTTTAAAGACTATTAAGTGATGTGCTCGTGGTTTTTTAATTATTCCAAAAGTTCTAAGGGTTCTTGGGACATGGCTATGATGCCTTCTCTGAGAAAGTTGATATGTGAGGCCAGGCTTAGAGGTCATGTTTTCCTTACAGACACATTTGACCACTCCCCATTTTTTCCTCCTGTTCAACAAGAGCATGGCATCTCTGCTTTCAAACCTAATATGCTTATTGGATTTCCACACAAGATTTCACTGCAATTTCATCCACTGTTACATGATAGTGAGCCATAGAAGGACTTTAAGCAAGGGTCGGGACAGTCCAAATTATATTTTAGAAAGGGTACATTGGTGCCAAAATAAGCGTGCATTTAAGGGTGACGAGACTAGAGCCTAGGAGAGCACAGAGGAGGCTGTTGGCAACAAAACAGAGGACAGCTGGGGAGTATCTGATAAACAGCAGCAGTGGGGACAGAGAAGATGGCTTAGAAGTGTACTTAAACAAAGCAGCGTGGTTCGTCGTTCAGTGCATGGATAGAGTCAGACTATGGTGATTCACATCCTCATTCTTTGCTTACAGCCTTGGTGACCTTGGGCAAGTTTTTTAACCTCACTGTCTTAGTGTCCTCATCTTTAAAATGAATAATAGTAATGATGATGACAATGATGATGATGATACCACTTATCTCAAAGGTTGTTGTAAGGGTTGTGTGAGTGTTTTTAAAGTGCTTAGTGTGGGGGTGCCTGGGGGGCTCAGTCGGTTAAGTGTCTGTCTTCGGCTCTGGTCATGAACTCAGGGTCCTGGGATCGAGCCCTGCATTGGGCTGCCTGCTCAGCAGGGAGTCTGCTTCTCCCTCTCCCTCTGCCTGCCACTCCCCTTGCTTGTACTCTGTCTCTCTGTCAAATAAATAAATAAATAAATAAAATCTTTTAAAAAAATAAAAAAATAAAGTGCTTGCTCTGTGCAAAGACTTGTACAGCATGTTCATAGCAGCTTTACTTATAATAGCTAAAAAGTTGAAGTAAGTCAAATTTCTACCAACTGATGAATGGATAAATAAAATGTGGTATATCTATACAGTGGAATATTATTCTGTGGTAAAGAGTATGAAGTACTGATATAAGCTACAGCGTGGCTAAACCTTGAAGACATTTTTATGTGAAAGAAGCCAGATACCAAAGACCACATATTGTGCGATTCCATTTATATGGAATGTCCAGAAAAGGCAAGTCTGTAGAGACAGAAAATAGATTCATGGTTACCAGGAGATGGGGGTGGGGAGAACTAGGACTAATTGCTTACTGGTAGAGCGTTTCTATTTGGGGTGATAGAAATATTCTAAGATTAGATAGTAGTGATGATTGCCCAATATAGTGAATATATTGAGACCACTGAAGTATACGCTTTAAAATAGTTAATTTTATTTCATGTTAATTATATTTCAATTTCTAAAAAAGTTTTTTAAAAAATTAAGATGCTTAGTATATAACCTGGTATATAGTAAGCTCTCAGTGGTCGCAATCATTAGTTAGCAATTAGAATGTTCTAGGTTCTGCTCCTTGAATGCATCCAACTGAATGAGCAGATGTCACCTGGTCTCCTTCACATCACTCTGTGAGAATTAGGATTTGGGAAACCGAAGCAAATATGTTGATGCTCACGCTGCTTGCTGTACCCTAGATACCAAAGTGCTTTGTCTCTGACCTGGGGGTGTCATGTCTTCTGCCAGCATTCATGCATCTGTGGCACATTAAATTGTTAAATTCTGGTAAAGTCTTAGATCCTCTCAGCACCTGACAAAGAGCAAGGGGGAGTTTTGTTTTGCTTTGTTTTGTTTAAATGTAAGACTTGATCGTAGGGTGAGGTTAAGTATACAGTAGTGACAAGATGAGTTGGACTAGAATTGATATGGGAAAGATAACCCGTATGAGTAGGTCCACGAAGAATAGGAGGCGCTCGAGTTGTGAACGTGGTTACCAGGAACTGGCTGCTCAGAGAGGATAGAAGAAGGTGGAGGATGTATGTGGCTGTAGGTGGTTTTTTAGGTAGAAGAATGTGAAGTAAACGTACGTCGCCTTTTGTCTAATTTTCTACTCGAAGTAGGAGGTCAGTTCAAGCACCTGAGGGCTAAGGGTGAAAGAATAGGAACCTAGATGCACGTGGAAGAGGTGAAATTAGCTACTTGGGGGAGTGAAAGAGGGAGTGATCGAGGACAGCTAAAAGCGTTGACGAAAGGCCTAGCAATAGGAAACCATGAACTTGTTATTCTGTTATACAGGATCGAATGCTATCTTTCCCCAGCAATACTCGACAACCTTTGGGTCAGTGGGGTAAGAAAGACAGTTGGATCGGTCAGTGTTGGGGGTTTAGAGGACATGTGCAGAAAAAGAAAGACCGTTGGCAAAGGAATTGAAGCCATTGACAATAAAGTAGTTATCTGGGTCATTGGGCATGGGCTGAAAGGGGGATGAGGGCAAGTGAGATCAGGATGAATGATCTTAAATTGTAGGAACTGAAAAAGCGTGAGGTTTAGATGAAATTGGGAAGGAAGTGTGTTGGGCATAAGAGGATCAGAAGGATCAGAGTCTGAAATGGCACTGTTTGGTACATAACCACTGGCCTGGCCGCATGTTGCTGTTGTGCATTTGAAATGTAGGTGGTACCACTGAGGAACTGAATTCTGAATTTGGTTTAATTTACATGTACATTTTAAAACTAAGGCAGCATGCAAGAGTTTTAGGCCAGCTGAGGGAGTTAGCTAATTACAAAGGCAGAGCACAGTCTCTAAGACCCCTGGTCATGTCTGACATCCACTACAAGTTTGGAAATTTCCCCAGAGGAGCCTCTCCTTTAATAATTTGCCATAAAGACTCACAGAAGTCCCGGAGAGCTATTACTCTCACACTTACAGTTTATTACAGGGAAAGGATAGAAATTAAAACCAGCTGAGGGAAGAAACATAGAGTCCATGAGAAGTACCCCACACAGAGCTTTTATTCCCCTCGCCCTGTGGAATCAGGACGTGTACTGCCCTGGTACTGGTAGGTGACGGTGTGCGCTGAGTACTGCCCATCGGGAGGCTCAGCTGAGCCTCTGTGCTCAGAGCGTCGAGGGCACCACCGGTTGATTTCCTGTATGCTTCATCTCTGTCTCCAGGTCATCTGGTCTTGCGTGACCCCAAACTCTCAGCCTAAGCCTCTATCCTAAGATTAGATGAGTATGACCAGCTCCCTGCTAAATCCTACTGTTAGACTGCCTGGCATGAACCAAGACCCCCAGGTAGAGACACTCCCATCACTCGAATAACATTCCAAGGGCTCAGTGATGACCTCTTAGAAGGAAAAAGCCAGATCTTCTCTTTGGACAAGGCCAAATTCTTTTTCACACACAGTGTAAAATACCTTTTCGTTAAACACAACTCTTATTTTGCCAAAATTACATTTCATCTAGACTATAATTTTGTGTCCAAAATACAATAGGCTGTAAAGTACACATTGAAATATGAAGTAACATCTCATTGCTAATATTTGTGTTGATTATGTGTCGTAATGATTGGATTAGGATTGATGTATTGGGTTAAATAAACTAAATTATAAAAATTAATTTCAAAATGAATGATACTTTTTGCTTTTTTAATTAATTTCGAAATGAGCAATACTTTTAGCTTTTTTAATGTGGCTACTAGAAAATCTTAAATTATGTAAGCGACTCACATTTTATTTCTATTCAACATTGCTGATCTAGAAGGGTATGTTAAGAAAGAGGTTGGTATAAAATTTCAAAGGTAGAAAAATATCAAGCAAAGGCAAGTTCAAGATGTGGACACAGGAATAGTTGCTGAACTTTGATGGAGTTATAGGTCACTGGAGATGAAGAAATTTCAAGGAATCACGAGGCTAAATTATCAAATAGGTTATCCTCGTGGTTATTGACATCTCCTAAGTGACTAGCAGAATCTGGATGGAGCGGTAGACTGTGACTTAGGCTTCGGTGACTTTGGTACATGGGAAGGCAAAAGAAGCAGAAAGGGGTTTACTAGATACCCTAGCATATACCTTGGTGGTATGAAGCTAATGGGGACTTAGGAAACCTTACATTATTTCCTAATTCCTCAGGGAATATTGCCCGTTTTTTTTACCTTCATGAAGCCTGTAAAGGAATTGTTGGCCTCAAAGGAATTGGTTGGAAGAGGTGTGAGAACACAAGATACAAAAGCCCTGCTCTGGTTTTCTGTCATCTGAGTTGCTACACTGCTGTCATGACCCTTCTCAAATGTTATGCTTTCTGTGAACTCTGGCCTGATTTTACTACAGTTAATTGCCTTTTTTCTTCTTCCTTTGAACATACTTCTACTATAAAACTATTTGTGGTAACTTTTTTCTTTCTTTCACACCCCCCTCCTTTTTGGTGTGTGTATATTTCTGAGTCTGTCATTTACTGATACTAGACTAAATAATTTAGACAATAGTCTGTTGGCTTATCACTATTCTTGTGGTGGTTCTTTTGCCAGATCCTCCTTGTCTTCCTGACGTCTTCATTTTGGAGTACTCGTTGGCTCATTCCTTGGACCTCTTCTCTTTTCCATGCCCGTCTACTCCCTAGTTGATTTTGTATGACCCATTAAACTTTTGGCTCCTGAATTTTTAATCTCCAGCCTGACCTATTCTCTGAACTCTAGATTTATATATCCACGGGTTTACTTAACATCTCCACTTGGATGTCTGATAGACCTCTCAGTCTTTTAACGTATGCAAACTGATATCCATTTACCAACTTTTCTTTTCTCACCGGTCTTCCCCATCTCAATAATGGCAACTCCATTCATCCAGTTGCTAACATCAAAAACTTCTCTAGGGTCACACTTCGTTTTTCCTTGCTCACATCTCATGCCAAAACTATCAGTAAATCTTGGTGACTCTACCTTCAGAATGTAGGCTGAATTCAGTCACCATTTCTACCAATACCAACCTGGTCTAGGTCAGTCATCTGCTAGGGTTACCGTAGTAGCCTTTAACCAGTGTCCCTGAATCTGACCCGATTCCACTATTGCAGGGAGAATGATTCTTTAAAAATGAAAGTGAAATCTTACCACTCCACCATTTCTATTGTCTTTCCCATATATTTGGAATAAATGTATGGTCCTTTCTGTGGTCAGTGAAACTCTTTATAATCTGGTCTCCAGCTGCCTCTCTGACCTCAGCTCCCAGTACTCTTCCCCTTTTCACACTGGCATTTATTTTTTTGTTCTTTAAACTCTCCAGTATGTTCTCACTTTAAGTCTTTCATATATTCCATTCCTTCTTCCAGAAATATTCTTTTCCCGGATACCTACATAGCTCTCCCATTTCTTTCAGATCTCTTACCGAATGTTACCTTATTAGAGAGATCTATGCTAGCCATGCTATCTAAAATCTCACTTTTTCTGCTGGCCCACTACTCTGCATATCCTTCCTTGCTTTGTTTTCCTTCTTGATTCTTATCAGCAGCTAACATATAAGAGAGTAAAGGCTTTGTACCTTTTGAGCCTTGCTAAGTCCCTAGTACTTAGAATAGTGCCCACAGAGGATACCTGCTCAATCAGTATTTATTGATCAGCGGGATGAAAGACCAGTGAATGACAGAATGTCACTAGATTGCAGATTGTAGTATTTGAATTGTACGCATCTGTGTCTTCAGTGCTTCACGCAGTGTCTAACACATCATAAGCACTCAGTAAAAATGATTTCATTGTGTTACAAAGAAGTCTAAGCAAGTCAAAATGGGATTTTCATGTTATTCCATAACACATTTTAGTTAATGAGTTTTTGATGTGGGGGAAAATACCTTTTTGTTTTCTGGATGACTTCAGAGAAAGATATTGAAGATTATGAATTCTAAGCAATTTAATAGGCTCCAGTAAATGGTTATTGAATGAACGTTTATTACTCATTCGTTTGATTTGTTGAAATGATTATTGCAAACTATTCAGAATTGTATTACAAAGGGGCAACCGTGACAATGTGGGTCTGTTTAATTTACAAACTGAATGGAGAAACTGGTTAGTTTGGCAAACCACTAAACTCATAATTTAAACTTCCACAGTATGATTTCTTTAGATATATATCCCCAAACTTCCTATTTGAGACCATGAAGTCATAAATCCAGTATTCTATCAAGAAAAGTTTCCTGAATGCCAGGCAGAACTCATGGGCATTCATAATAAATTATTAACAGCAGTTTGTTGAAGTGTGTATGGTTTGTTATGGACATTCTCGGCGCCTTAAAAATAACATTTCCTAATGGTGCCAACACGTATGGAACCTAGAACTTCTTACAAAGCCATTTATTTATGCTGCAGGACACTCAGAGACTGACCAATCGGTCAGAGCATGGGAAAGACCAACTTGTATGACCATGCGTACCAGATGTCACGTGTTTCATGTATGTTATCTTGGAACCTTCTGTTCGTTTGAGAACACTATCACATTTGTTTATTTGAGCGCACTGCTATATGCTGGGTTTGTGTTTTGTTTATAACTTGTTTTTCCTATTTAATCCTTATGACCCTCTGTATATCTTTATAACTGAAATACTATTTGCCCACTAAATTGCTTACTCCCTTTGGCTATGAAAACGAGCAGTTTTCTAAGGCTTTACTGACAGAAGCAAATAACTATCTCACCAAACTTTGTTTAATTGCTCTGAATTAAGACATTTAACTTCTGTCTCCTACCCAATTAATTTTCCATTCATTCTTCATTTTTTGTTTTTATTTTCTTAATATCAGCCGTGACTTTGGCATTTGTTTGCAACCTGCCCCAGATGGATGAGGAGGCTCCCTGTGCTTAGTGCTTAAAAACTTAGTTTGATGACTTGACTTTACTGCTAAGTGTCCATTCATAGTAGTGCAATCACCCTGCCAGTTCTACCATTACATAAAAATAAATACCCCCGAGAATTAGCAAAACATTTTCACTGCACTTAATATATACAAGTCCCAAAGGAATATATTTGCCTGGCTCCTGTATTTATATTTTTTCCTGAGGGTTTTCTGAACTGTTTTTTTCCTGACCGTCTTTGGAAAATGCAGTTTCTCTGACAAAGTGAAACTACCAGGAAAATAAGAATATTTTAATCATAATATTTAGAAATTGACTTTATATAAGGAGATTTTTTTTTTAATCACATATTTGGAATTAGTGCATTATATTTCGGTGTGCTTTCAGACTTTGATGTCCTGAAGATATTTTCTGGGCTGGTGTGTGTTCGTGTGTTTGTGAAAGAGAGAGAGATTGAGATTGATTGATCCCAATTTTATTTTATTTATTTATTTTTTAGAGAGAGAGAGAGCACAGTGGGGGAGAAGGGGCATAGAGAGAGGGAGAGAGAGAATCTCAAGCAGGCTCCACATCTGGGCCGAAATCAAGAGTTGGACAGTTAGCTGAGTCACCCAGGCACCCCTGATCGATCCCATTTTTAAAGCCATTATGGTAAAATACACATAACATACAGCTTACCCTTGTAACCATTCTAAGTGTGCAGTTCAGTGGCATTAATTATGTTCACATTATTGTGCTCCCATCATCACCGTCCATTCACAGAATTCTTTTCGTCTTGCAAAACTGAAAGTTGGTGTCCGTTAAACACTAACTTCACATTTACCCATTTCCCGGCCCTTGGCAGCCCCATTCTATGTTCTGTCTCTATGAATTTGACTATTCTAGATACCTCAACCAAGTAGAATCATATAGTATTCGTCCTTCTGTGACTGGCTTGTTGCAGTTTGCATAACGTCCTTAAGGTTCATCCATGTTGTTGTAGGTGTCAAAATTTCCTTCCTCCTTAAGGCTGAGTAATATTCCATTGTGTGTCTACACCACTTTTTGTTTATCCATTTATCCAGGGATGGATGCATGGGTTGTTTCCACCTTTTGGCTATTGGACATAATGCTTTTATGAACATAGGTGTAAAAGTGATAGATTGCATTTCTAAAAGCTTTTTAATATAAGCATTTTCAAATATATGTAGGAGGAAGGAGAATGGTATAATGAACTCTGTTGTGCTCATCACCCAGTTTTGACAGTTATCAACATTTTGGTGTGTTTTTTTTTCATCCTTTCCCCCAACTTTTTTTTTGTTAGAAGTATTTTAAAGCAAATTCAAGAAATCACACAATTTCATTCATAAATATTTAATAGTTTCTTTTATATATAAGAACTTTAAGAAACTTAACCATAATACCTATCTCAAGGTCACTAATCCTGTCTTTTTTGTGTCAGCTGTTAAACCTAGCCAATAAATTCTCAATTTCAGATGTTTTACCATTTTAGAATATAAGATTATATATATATATACACACACACATACGTATATACATATATGTATATATATATGTAATCTTTTAGAAGATTTATTTATCTATTAGATATATATATATATATATATATATATATATATAAAATCCTTTTAAAGATTTATTTATTTATTTATTAGAGAGAGAGAGCATGGGAGCAGGCAGGGGGAGTGGGAAAGAGTCTTAAGCAGACTCCCTGAAGAGTGTGGAGCCCAACACAGGGTTCAGTCCCAGGACCCTGAGATCATGACCTGAACCAAACCCAAGAGACACTTAATCAACTGTGCCACCCAGGTGCCCCTACATTATATGTATTTTAGATTCTGGTTCTCCCTTGACATATTCTATCTTTTCATCTTTTTCGTACATTTTTTCCTGTGTTTTTTTTTAACATATTAATTGTAGTCATTTTGAAGTCCTCGCCTGCTAACTCCAATATTAGAGTCATCTTTGGTTCTGCTCCTATTGACTTTAACCTCTTGATTATTAGTCACTTTTCCTGCTTCTTCCATGTTTAGTAATATTTTATTGTTTGCTAGATATTAAGGGGACATGTTGTAGAGACTGTGGATTATGTTATCTTCTGCAGTGTTGAGTTTGTTCTGGCAGGAAGTTAAATTACAGATGGATCAACTTGATCATGTTGAGGGTTGGCTTTAGGCTTTGTTAGGGCGGTTTTATGAGTTTAGCCCTCATTCCTATGGCACAGCCCTTACTTCTAGGGTGTGGTCTTCTGGGGTTTCAACAGAGTGCCTAGAATACTCAAAAGGTCTCTCCTTATAAGCTGAATTTGAACTCCAGCATCTCCTGAAAGCTGTGTAACATCTAAAAATTTCTCGTTAGCTTTCATTCTCCCATCAGGTTTTTCTCTTAGACCTCTCATAGTCTTGCTTCTTACGTGTGCAGTTTGGGAGTTGGCCAAGGACCTGAGTGGATTTTCTGTGCTACTTGTTGGTATTCCTCCTCTACTGTCCTGCCACCCAAATTGCAGCTGCCTTACTAGCCCCTAACTCTGCTCTCTTTCCTCTACCCTATCTTCCTTCTCTTTGCTTGGGCGCTGTCTCCCTAGGTTGTGGTTTGGGGTGAATACGGGGTTCACCTCTTATACTTTCTTTCTCTGCAGAATCATAGTCTTTTGCTGGTTATTGTCCAGTGTCTGCAGTCTGACTTTTATAGGTGGTTAAAGTGGGAGAACAAATCAAGTGTCAGCTACTCTTTCATAATCAAAACTGAAGTCTACAGTACCATTCTTCTACCCAACAAAATTAACAGTGTTTTCTTACTAATAAGAAGGGCATGTTTAGTTTTCTCCATTTGTCTCATAACATCTTTTTATTTTTTAATTTTTATTATTTTTATTATTTTTCAAGATTTTATTTATTTATTTTGAGAGAGAGCGCAAATGCACAAGGGCCAGTGAGCATGAGCAAGGGGGAGGAGCAGAGGCAGAGGGAGAAGCAGGCTCCCTGTTGAGCAGGGAGCCCGATGAGGGGCGATGCGATGAGGGGCGATGTGGGGCTCAGTCCCAGGACACTGGGATCATGACCTGAGCTGAAGGCAGACGCTTAACCGACTGAGCCACCCAGGTGCCCCATTGTAGCTTCTTTTTATAGTTTGCTCAAACCATGATGCAGCAAAGTCCATACATCCATTAAGTTGATAAGTGTCTCAAATTTTTAATGATTTGTAACAACCCTAACCCTCTCCTGTAGACACACACTTAATTTCTATGCCATTTATTTGTTGAAGAACCTAGATCATCCTGTAAAATTTCCCACATTATGGATTCGGATCCTCCTTGTGTCATTCAGTGTGTTCCTCTCGCTCACTATGTTTTGTAACGTGGTTTGGTTAAACACAGGCCAGTGTGTTTTAGTGGGGGCAAACAGGGGCTGGAATACTTCGTCTTCTTATTGCATCATCTCAGGAGTTGTGTAATGTCTGGTTTCCCCTCTCCTAGTGATGTGTAAAGTTTTATAAAGTTCATATAATGTTTCCCATCAACCTTTGACCTATGTTTTAGCCACTCTTCTTTAGTTGCTTAGACACATATTTCATTAGAAGTTACAAAATGGTGACTTTCTATTCTCTCATTCTTTCTGTATTTGTTAGCTCTAATTCTTTTGTAAAGAACGTTGCCTATAAACTATTTAGAAACTATAGTAAAGGCAAAATAAATGCTTCATTCTTTTCCTTTATGTTAAATTTCAGAATAATGCATTGGTACCCTATCAGTCTCCAGTGGTAACCAAAAAAGTTGATTTTATTTGTAATATCATTATGAATTTATGAATTTTAATACATTTCATGTGTTTCAGTCTCTTGAGTTGTTATTCTTTTGATGTTGAAATTATTCCACTTAGCCAGCAGGAGCCTCTTTAAGTTGACTCCTGTGTCCTTTTGACGTGAGCTCAAGAGTCTTTGATAGCTTCCTTGCTTTTAGGTAAGATATCGCAGGCTTTCCCTGAACATTTCTTGTCTCCGACCTGGAATCAAACATGTCTCCTAGGAGCTGTGGTTTCTTTCAAGTGGAAAATAGCACGTAGAGACCAGAATCTGTGCCCTTGGGATACTTATTACTGCCACTGGGCTGTCATTGCTTGGAGGCCTTTTCAGGGCACAGAGGTAAACAGGAGTTTGTACTAACATTCCAATTGAATTTAAGATTTTGGCATTTTTAACTTCTTGAATATTACATATTTAGATCTTGTTTCTCTTAATGCTGAAAATTGTGGTTCCAAATGACTTTAACCTAGTTACATATTTGATATGAGACAATGGGGGTGAAATTGATTCAAAGCAATCCCAGTATTAAGGAGACTGGTTCTTTTTGTCCTGAGGTTATATTCCATTAAGACAAAATACTGTGTGTGTCACTTAAAAAAAAAAAATTCTCTGATTGGTTATGTCACAGCTTAACTCACAGCTAGGGTCACTTTTTTCCAGTTTGGTTTCAGTTTTTAGAAATTACTTTTTCTTCTGTTTGATTCAGTTGTGAATTGTTTGAGTTATTTAAGACATTACGTGTTTCCAAGGTTAAAGCTATAAAACAGGGTACATTCAGGAAAATCTAGCTTCTACCCCTTTTTCATCCCCCTGTAAGTAATCATTTTTAGAAAATTTTCACTTAACATTACTTCTTTTAGAAAATATAAACCAATGTACACACGTGCACATTTGTATTCTCTCTCCCTTCCCATAAACGGAAGCATGCAGTACATATTTTCCTACACCTTGCAGGGATTTACAGATAGAAACCCATCCATGGGTCAAGAAAGCCTAGTCTAGAAGGGAAGACGTACATGTTAAATAATATTAATACAATTGTTCGCTGATAAAGAAATATATAGAATAAATGCCATTAGGAGATTTATGATAAATAAATCTTTATTTATCATAATAAAATTATGAATTATGGAGTATTTTCTTCTAGGGTAGGTGAGTAGGTTAGGAAGACCTTCAGATACATGACCTTTGAGCTGGCTTTCAAAGAATCAGCTTGATTTGGAGCCTGTGGATTATACTAGGAATCAGGGAATAACCTCTGTATTGCAAAATTAGCCAGCCCACATTTGTTAGCATATGGGTGTAGCACGTGAAACATTTGCACTACATAAGACATGTCTGAATAACATTCTTGAAAGGCCTTTTGGATTATATGGGATTCTGTTTCATAGGCTGCCTGGGGTTGATGCTTAGTCTAGAAGTATTTTTTTAAGAAGCTATAAGAAAACAAATCCTCTTTTATACATTAATGTGAAAGAACTTCATATCAGAAGGTTAGCCCGTTTTTGTTATAAAGACTGATCATAAACAGTGCTTATTAGTTTACAAACTTTTTTAGTGGCAAAATGAAGAGTAAAGAAATATATTTTTATGGAAGCTTATAGTCTTTTTCTCTGGTTGATATTCCTTGAGTTAACCTGTAATTATGGAGCATCTAATGCAGAGCATTCTCTTGTACGTAGGAAGGAGGTTTGGCAAACAATGGAAATAGTTGTAGTTTAAAACTTAAAGAACTAAGGCGTATCTTGTGATTGTGTTTCACAAAGAAATTGCGTTTTCTTGGGACTTTTAAGGAAAATGTTTAATTTACTTGGAATAGATGGAAGACAATAGAGTGTGCTTTTTGTTGTTATACCTGCAGGAATACTCGGTATTGAGAAACTCCCAAGTCATTCTGTATCTCTAGTGCAGTGGTCGTTCCACAAGCGTACACGTGATAAAATGACATGGGACTGTACTCACATTGTAGCCGCGTCACCTTCTGGGCTTTGATATTGCTCTAGCATTATGGTAAGATTTGCCCATTGGGGGGCCAGTGGGTGGGGATTACATGGGCTCTGTCCATACTCTTTTTGCAACTTCCTGTGAATCTGTAATTATTTCAAAATCAAAAGTTTTTAAAAAGTTGATTGTTCTGGCAGTTGTTTTGAGAGTGGATCATGGGGCCAAGTTGTTTTGAGAGTGAATCAGGGGTACTAGTTAGGAGCAATAGGTCAAGCTATTACAGTGAGTGATCCAGGAGGGAGATAATGGCTGTTGGACTGGGTTGCTGACAGGAGGGTGGGTTGGAGATGGAGTGAGGGCTAGTTGAATTCTGGGTGTATTTTGAAGGTAGAGCAAATAAAATCTCCTGACAGATTGGATGTGGGTGTGGGGGAAAGAGAATGGGGTGACAACCAGGGTTTTGGCCTGGAAGCCTGGAAGCCTGAAGAAGAAAGATATCAACAAGAAGCAGCAACAAGTAAAGAAGGCTGGTGTGAGGTAGCTGGATTCTTGGCAAGGAAAACAAAGGAACAAACCTTCTTCCTCCAGTCAGCGGGTCTGCACAGGTTAGGGATGGTGTGAGACTCAAGTGAGTGCACTCTTGTTAACCTGCTCCCAGGCAGCTGAGTTTTCTGGGCCTCGCCCCAGCTCTTTTGGAAAGAAGCATTTGTTTGATAAACAGGAAGTCGTTTCCATGGGTGTAGAAAGAAGAAATGATAGAAGCGAGTGGCAAAGTACAGAGCTGCCAGCTGTGGTTAGCTTGGAATGGGCAGAAGTGTTCTCAGGTAGCCACCTAAGCTTACCATACAGGCTGCTTCCTCCATTCTGGACCAGGCTATTTCTTTATCATGAAAAATGAAAAGTTTCTGCCCTCTCACGTGACCTGCTGTCAGGGTATGTTCATTTTCAGCTAGTGTTTTGGATCAGTTAGAGTCGTAGACTTAGCAGACAAATGGAGACACTGTCTGTTTATGGTGGAAAAGGGGCTTATTTTAAGAAGTGTTGGCTCCCCACCACCGTCCCATTAGTGGCATGCCTCTGACACTCCAGTGAAGCTGGTCAAGGGAAGTTAAGACCGCCTTATGTGTATTTTTGCCCTTTGAAAGGTTAGAATCTAAATGTACCACAAGATATTTCTTCCTGAGTCAGATTAGGACAAAATCACAAGCCGGGAATTCTGAAGCAAACTTTATACATGTGCTCACTCTAATACTTTTAACCTTTGGAATTCATGCCCTCCACTTCTAAGAATTCTACTCTCAAGGTATATCCATCCCCCGGTATCACTAGCTTCTTCCTATTTTATGAGGAAGAGCCGATAAAAAAGATTGTAGAAGTCCAGTGCCATGTGATTTGTGGCTATTGCAAACTGAGAAAGACAACTTTGACTCCTTCCTTTTGATAAGAGCTTGAAACAGGAGACCCGTTTTCTCCATTGAGCAGAGGGCCCCCTCAGCCTTGTCTTGGCTGAAATGGTTGGAGTGAAGCTGTGATAGAGAAAAACTTGAAATTTGCCCCAGAGGTAGAGTGACAGCTCAGTAGGTAAGTAGGGAATTGTTGAGGGGGGCCTTGTAGTGGTGGGGTTGGTGCAGCACGTGTTTGACTAGAGAGTGGCTGGGCTCGGGGGTGGGGCCAGGCTGCCCTGTAAGAGTTTGGGATCGAGGATAGGGGTACTAGTATGTCACCCAGTATTAGGAGAACTAGCTCACCGAGCTGCGTGGAAGAAGCAGAACAATTCTTTAGAGTTCCTTGCAACAGAGGTTTGTCCCAACAAGATTCAGAATGTATTTGACTTTGAATATTGAGTGGTTCAGGAGCCAGTTTGTTCCATGTGCCTTCTGAAATTACCCCAGTATTTATTCAAATGCTGTGACTTTGTGTGAAGTCCAGGCTGGGCTTCTGCTCTGGGTTTCTTTGCTGGAAGTTAAACGTCACATTTGAGCCTGCAGAAGCTTTGCTGCCTGCCTACAGGGCACACATGAACATAAAGCAGCCATTTGTCCGCGGGCGGCTGAAAGGCAGGCTCCGCGGGGGACTAGAAACCACTGCAGGCTGCCGGCTTCCTGGCACACCCACTAGCCCCCATAGGTCTGCTCTGCAAGCAGCTACCAGGGATGGGAGGTGGGGCGGCGGCAGCAATCAGATGGGCAGAAGTAACAGCAGAGGCTGAAAAGTCTGAACGACATTGAGCCGCTAAGATGGGCCTATACTGGAGAAGAGCACAGTGCTCCCAAAGCGGAGAAAACGTGAACATCACACACAGTAGCTAGGAAAAAAAGATCTGATGCTTGCAGCCAGCACTTTAAAAAAGTGATTTGTATATCTTTGTATTCATAACTGTAGGGAAAATACTATGTAGCTTAAAAGCTTTTTTACTCAGGGTACTGCTGTCACAAATACCTTTTAACTAGAACCATGTAACAGTGACATTTGATGTGTATAATAATTACCTTCAAGCGCTATAATCCTGAAGCACCTCAGAATCTTTTGGCCAAGTGCTTGAATATTTTTTGTATAATACTGAGTGAACCTTTTTAAAAATAGCTTTGAAAATGTCCTTGAAAGTTAAAGGTATATCATATAGGATAACTCTTAATCACAGTACAAGTTTATTCGCAAATATGCGATCCTTTCTTTGGCCACAGTGTGTAACAGGGTTTATTTCTGTTGAGCAGATCAAGAGGTGGGGATATTGGCAGTATAAATGATTTGTCCAAGGACAACCAGTGTGTCATTGTGGAGATAAAACAGAACTCGGCTGCATTCCACCAGCTCCTGGCCTCTGTAGCCGTTTTGAGAACTTTCCAATCATTTTAGGAAAACAAAGTACTTAGAAAATATAAAGAGTTTTTTTTTTAATAAAACAAAATCACTTATTTTGGAAATCACGAAATTAATCATTCTGTTGTATTTAAGAAGCTCTTTGATGTGTTCTGGTAATTAGTATTTACTGCCAGACGAATGTCTCTTGGGCATTTTAATTAATGGGTGGCTTGGCCAAATGAGCTTCTGATGGTAAACCTTCATAAGGGTTTATTTTTATGTTTCTCAAGAATAGCTGTCTCTTCAAAGCCCTTTAATTAGACAAAGTTTAGCAGCTAAAACATATTATTAGAATAATTAGGCCTTGGGTTAAGAGGAATAGGGGGTCAAAGGAGCAGGTACTGTTAGAGAGAATGGTGTCTTAAAATAAAACCTACCGTTGCACGTTTGATGGATGTCCAGTTCTTTAACAGCTTATATTAAGTGACTCTCACTAGTTAGGGATTTTGTGTTGTTTAAAGTTCATTTGACAGATCTCACCAGAAGCGTAAATACAGCAGAGTGTGTGCTCGTTTATCACTACCTCCGAACTCCTGTAGAAAGTGGTGTTCTAGTCTTTTTAACTTCTAAGCTGAAGACTTCCTATTTTCTCTTCTTTTCTACTACATTGGTCACCTTGGCTATCGTAAGGGATGGTTTTTGAGGAAAATGCTTCAAGGAACTGGTGTGGGAGCCACTGATAACACAAACAATTGCAATAATTCCGTTGAAGGGTCTTTCTTAATAATTTAAGTGATCCTTTAAGACGTTCTTAAAAATGCTGTAGTATTTGATCTCCAAAATTGTATGCTTTTTGTGGTCAGAATGTAGTTTGAATTCTTTGAAAATCTGCTCTGTAGATGGATTGTCATTTGGCTGCTGTTCGTCACACCCTGCCCCCGTTTCTTGTCCTAAGCCCTCAATCTTGGTAGTCATTACTAGCGCATGTGTCTTATCTCACACTTCCTCTTTGTGATGAAGAGAAGATCTCTCCGAGGGGTCCTGTGGCTGATCTTCGTGGTGCAGAACAGTTGGGTAGGGTTATTGAGACTACTCTTGATAAACAGTAATACACTTATTTATATTGTCTGGTTTTTTCACTCTCCCACTATCTCCAGATGCTTATCGCAGCAAATGTGTCCTTTTCCAACCTAGATGAGTTAGTTTAAGGATAGGAAGTTTTAAGTAGAGCAAGTTGTATTGCCGATGTTTCTAATCCCATCAGCCGTTATGATCTCGATATGTTATTAGTTAGATGAAGAACTGGGGTTTAGGATTCATTGGTTCAGTATAAACCTACTGCTACTATTAGAAAAAATACTTAATTGTATTGGTATTGGTAATTGGTAATTAATGGGATTGGCTCTGGGTCAATCTCTTCATTTTTAAATATGGAAGGTAGCTTGATTTACAGTATTACAGAGTTCATCACATTTAAAATCTTTTGCTATAGCTTAGTCAGCCACATCGCCAATGAAATCATTTCATTGAAAGTGGTAGAAACTTCCCTTTGTTTTCTATTGTTGTCGTCTATAAAAACTAATAACAGTTTAAGAAATATTTGAAAAGCACATAAATGCAAATGGAAAGATACAGCCATATCATTATGCATTCCAGAGTACAGTTACCAAATAAGTACATTTTTATGTTAAACTGTAAAACTTTGAGAAAGCAGATGAGAGATTGGCATACATGGGCTCCTATATAAAGCCATTTTCCCCCTTAGCAGTGACTAACTTCTGTCTGCTCTTCTCCAAAATGATTGATTATTGTGACTCTGCTTTTTGACTCACCCTTCAGCACAGGAAATATTGCTGATTCTTATCTTCATGTGTATGTTTGCTGTGTGTATGTAATCTCTTGCAATGGAGATAAGAGAGAGGAGGTGTTGAATGTGATGATTCTCCAAAAATACCATCATAACCCTCAGCACTCTTTTTTCTTATGGTAGAGCATAGGTAGTCCTGTGCATACTCATGTACGCTGAAAATGGTCTGGGGACTGCTTGCTAATGGGTTTCTATAGATACAGATCAGGGCCCCAAGTGTTGCCATTTGTTAGTTTCACTTCTTCAGCTGTTCATCTGGTGGCCCCCTGGCATCCCTCCTGGAGTCCACCTTTTGAAGTGATGCCCATGTGCAAAATGAGAACTGACTGTGCTCTTCTTCACTGCAGACCACCTGGTAGCCCACGGCAGAATGGCGGAGAAGGAGGCCCGTCGGAAGTTCAAACAGATTGTGGCAGCCGTCTATTTTTGTCACTGTCGGAACATTGTTCATCGTGATCTAAAAGCTGAAAATTTGCTTCTGGATGCCAATCTGAATATTAAAATAGCAGGTGAGAAGTGTGTTGAGGATGTGAAATAGGAACAAAAGAACTTTTCCTTCAAGATTCTTAAGTAAGGGATTGTCTATTTCCATCTATTCAGAAAGAAGTACTGTGAAAATGAAAGATTTGTGTGGGGGGGGGCTTGAAAATCGAGAAACTTTCAAAACACATTTATGTTCTATTTCATGTAGTATTGGATGGAACTAGGCTGGGGAGAAAGAAGGAAAAGGGTGATATTTAAAATTCTCTTCGTTTGGTTGACAGTCTCTTTTAAATAACAAGGACTAAAGTATAGAATAATGTGGAGAGAACAACGGCTAAGCTTGTGTACCCTGTCAGCTTTACTTGAGGAGGCTGATTTATGTCACTGCAAAGACTAGTTTTATGATAATTTAGGAAGAGCCGATCTTGCATCAGTTTAAAGGCAGTTGATCTCTTTGTGTCCTCAGATTTCACTCATCTGTTCATCTGACGGTGTCTAAAAAGCACTTTTCACTCCCTCACTCTATTCCTTCTTCAGTTTCAATAAACTATCAGCCTTTGCCTAGCCAATACAAGCTCACCACCTATTGATAGAAGAAAGTGACTGCAGTCTAGACAGAAAGTATAAACATGAAAAGAAACCAGTTTTGTTTTCCAGCAGTTTTCAGTATTGCATTGTGTGTCCCCCATCTCACAGGTCAGAAGGGAAGGGGTGTCTCCTGTAGAAAATTGAAGTACGGCTAGAGTAGAATTGCCTTGAAAGCCAAGGTAAAAAGCGTTCTAAGGACTTCCCTCCTTAAAAGGGTGGGAGTTGGGGGTTCAGACTTATGTTATATTACAGGTAAGGGTACCTACGTGTACCCTTTCAGGTTGGTGATTCTACTGACTGTTTTGTGTAGATAAGTCTAGGTAAGTCTTTCCAGGCTCTACTTTCACATCCTTGGAACTTTTTATTTATCTAAGGTTGGCTGATGGATGCACTGTTATTTAGTACTTTCACATAGTTTTAAGCGCCTTGAGTCCTGCATTTGCCCAGTGCATAGTAGACAGGAGTTAGATGCTTTCTTTATCTTACATAAAATCACATTTTTCCTTTGTCCTTATGTCTGCTTTATATTCCCCAAAGCTCTCTAAATGCTAAGCAGTTCCCACACAGTGGGTAGTGTGGAAAGAGCAGCAATTTCAAACCCTCTTTTGTAATTTTTCACCGTAACTTCAGTTAAATTAATGGTAATAACATCTGTTAAGCTTCACAGTCCTTAATAGTATAATAAAATGTTGTGTTAATTTCCTATTGTCACTGTAACAAATTACCACAAACGTAGTGGCTTGAAACAATACAAATTTATTATCTTACAGTTTTAGAAGTCAGAAATCTGAAATGAGTCTTTTTTTTCTTTTTCTTTCTTTAAATGTCATTTAATTTTTTATTTTAATCCCAGTATAGTTAACATACAAGGTTGTATTAGTTGCAGGTACCCAAGGTCGTGATTCAGCCCTTCTGTACATCACTCAGCGCTCATCATGAAAAAACATGGAACACTTCACGAATTTGCGTGTCATCCTCGGGCAGGGGGTGTGCTAATCCTCTCTACCGTTCCCGTGTTAGTATGTGTGCTGCCTAAGCGAGCACCTGAAATGAGGCTTACGGGGCTAAAATCAAGGTGTTGGTAGGATTGGTTCCACCTGGAGTCTCTGGAGAGTCCATCTCCTTGCTGGTTTCGGCTTTAGAGGTCCCTGCACCCCTTGGTTCCGGTCCTTTCTTCACAGCACTCTGCCTTGCGCTCCCATTGTTGCATCTCCCACAACTAACCTGATCCTCCTGCTTCCCTCTTAGAAGGGCCCTTGTGATTACATTGAGCCCTCCCAGATAATCTGGGATGATCTCCCCATTGCCCGGTCATATCTACGGAAGCCCCTTTTATCACGTTAGGTACCAAATGCGCAGGTTCCATGGATTAGAACGTGGATGCCTTTTGAGGGGCTTTTATGCAGCCTGCCGCGGATGTGATGTAGGGTTCTTTGGATTACTGATTAGGGTAGTGAGTTAAAAGAAAGCCCTCTTTTTCTTCTATAGTTGTGTTCTACCTTCACTGACCAAAGGTTAAACATTTTTTTATGCTTCCTTGGCTCTTGATTTTGACTTTAGAACCATTTTATTTAGCTCAGGGAGATTAGTATGGCTCTTTGTTTTTGTATTGAGAAACCAAGTGTAAAAATGGAGTCAGTGATAATTGAAATTAGAAACGCCACTGACAAATACTTGGGTAGGAAGATTTTTAAACGCTTTTCTTTGTTAATCGTTAAAACAAATCCATGTAGTCACAATATGAGTCTCTACCTGCTGGTGTGTAATTACAGACTCGTGGGAATGCTGGCAGCCCACCGTGGGCTCTCTGCATTAACACATATGGCAAGATTTTTAAGTTCATTAACCCAAAGACTGCATTTTTATTATTTGTTTGGCCAAGAATAAATGAGCTACTCTAGGTTGTGCCCTGCTATACTATCTAACATTGTCTTTGCTCGTGCATTCTTTATTTCATGCTGTCATTACTCTGCTGCCCACCCTCCCACCCCCACCCTGGCTTGCTTTCTGTAGTTTCAGTTACCCATGGTCATCTGTGATCCGGGAGTGGGTGATCCTCCTTCTGACGTATGGTCAGAAGGTCAGTAGTACCCTAATGTTAGGTCACAGTGCCAATGTCATTCCCCACACTTCAGCTCATCAGGTAGGCGTTTTATCACCTCCCGACATCACAAGAAGAGGAAGGGTGATGATAAGATATCTTAAGACAGAGAGACCACATGTGCATAACTTCTCATCACCTTATATTATTATAATTGTTCTAGTTTATTATTAGTTATTGTTGTTAATCTCTTACTGTGCCTAATTCATAAATTAAACTTTATCATAGGTGTGTGTATATATAGGGAAAAACATAGCACATCTAGGGTTCGGTACTATTCAGACATACGCTGGGGGTCTTTGAATGTATCCCCTTCAGGTAAGGGGGTCTCCTGTCCTCAGTTTCTCAGTCATTGCCTGAACTTCCTTTCTTATGCATAAATTAGGTAGAATTCCTGTTCTCATCTGCCAAGTCTTCTTTGAACTTAGTGGGCCAGTGGGAGAAACGCTTCTAGTTGAAGCTGACCACGGTGTGACTAATTTTGGAGAATAAGGTCAGATAACTAATGAAATCAACTTCTTATTCTAAAAGTTAAAAGTAACTTCAGGATTTCTGATCTTTTCAGTGGTCTTTTGATGAGTTATTATTAAATCTCAGTGAGAAAGAAACTACTAGACATGAAAGTAACACATGAAAGAGAAAAAGGTTTTATTGTTTTATTTAAAATATTGTTAGTCTTAAGCACCTCATTTCTAAAATCATCATATGTTACAGTGTCAAATTAACATAGAATTATTAAAATTCATTTAGGAAATTTAAAGAATTCATGTTTTCCTTATGCCAATGTTAACCTCAATGTTTTTTTGTTTTGTTTTGTTTTTACCTACATGGTTTTGATGAAAAGACGATGCATCCTGTTCAAATGTAGAAGATGAATGAGTTGTTCTGGGGATGTTTCTGTTTATGTTGATTTATTTTTACTTTTTTAATGAATTAATGTGACAGTTTACATTTAATGCTTGATACTATAAAAATCTAGCTATTAGAAAAGCTCATGCTAGCCTTCCTCAAGGGAATATGTATTCCCTGGACATGAGAGGTACATTTCAGTTACAGATATTAAAAGATGCAATGGTTTAAGTAGGAGTTTTCATGCTTAAATTCTTACCTCTGAATTTTTGTTCCAGTGCTATTTCTACAGAGAATGAAGCCCAGATGAATAACTTTGTTTTCCTTCTGATTTTAGAAGGGCGATAGCAAACCTGTCTTCTATAGAATTATTTAAAAGATGTTTCTGTTATTAGTAATCCAGAATAAACATTGATGGTTTTCAGAACAAAGAATTTTATTTCTGAAAGGCAAAGTTACCGAGTCTAGAGCTAAAAATGTGTAGTGGTCATCCGAAAACGTATTTATTATTAACAAAGGCTCTTTGCTCAGGTGTCATGGAAGAGAGAACGGAAGTGTGAGACATGACTCCTGCCCTAAAGAATTTATAGTCTATTTGGGCAGCAAATGCTTAGACCTTTGGAAAGTTAAATAGCACAAAATTACACTTGGGGGGTCTGTGTGTCTGTATGTTGTATGTGTATGTATGTATATTTATAGCACTTTACAAAACATTTTCACATACATTATTTAATTTCATCGTATTTGGCATGCAAATATAGCTTATTTAGAAAACATTAGAGTCTCCAAAATACACGCCTTTAACTTTCCAAAACTTTGAATTCCTTATAAAGAGGACTCATGCAAATAAATATCTTTCATGTAGAGAGTCTGGAGCCGGGAAAGAATAGGACTCTTGGCCTCTAACCTTTCACTTGTCATGCCTCAGACATGTGAGGATCCACAGAGGAGCAAGTGAAGGATGGGGGAGGCACAACATGGCCCTCTCCGCATGTAGCCTGCATCGCTGGGTGACAGCGTGTTCAACAGTGACCAAATTATACTTTGATACAAGACAAGAGATGTTACAAGGCACGCCGTGATTCATTATCACATTAATTATATAGTCTAATTACCACAGAAGTTCAGAGGATGAAGAAATCACTTTAGTTTGTAAAGTTCCATTAGCTTGTGAATGGCACAGGGATGGTAACTGTATCATTTGTTGTTTCTGCCCCTGGCCGAGTGCATGCCTGTTCTGCAGTAGGTGCTCAAAACTTTGTTGATCTGAACTTTAGACAGTGGCGATGAGGGCATAAATTCCCTATTAAGGACATAACATTTGAGGTGAGCCTCAAGGATGAATAGGATTCTTTAAGGTGTAAGCGTAGAGGAGAGAATGCCAGTAGGATTAGTCAGCAAATGTTAATAAAGCACCTGCTATATGCAGGCCCTGGTCCACGCACTGGGGATAGCATGGCAGATAAAGTAGTCCTTTGGAACTCACGGTCTGCGGGGGAGAGCGACAGTGAACACATCAACAAGCCCTCGTAAAGACTATGAAAATGATAAAATCGAAAATGTGCTCAAATGACTTGTGGGAGAGAGAACCCTTTTAACCAGGATGGTCCGAGCCTTCCAAGCAGAAGGAAGAGCAACGCAAAGGCCTGAGAGAGATACATTTAATGTATTTGGCAGAGTAGGAGAAAAGTTGGCATGGTTGGAGACAATAACGAAGGGGGGTCTAGAAGGAGATGGGCTAAGAGAACTGGCTGGGGCCGGTTCCTGTGGAGCTTTATGCACATAGGTGAGGAGTTGGGATTTTATTTTGGTAGCAGCGAGAAGCCGAGTTGGAGAAGTATGGGCAGCGGTAGCATGTGGCATATTTGCAGAGAAGGTAAAGCAGCTTGGCCGGAGGGAAGGTTCAAGCAGGGGAGTCATGCCTGAGAAGGTGGGAGAGATAGGTATTTATTTATACCAGATTGTGAAATTGTTTGAATACCAGGCTTGATAAGTCAGATTCGGGATGAATAAGGAAAAAAAAGCGGGAGCAGGTGGAAGGGATAGGAGAGCAAATAGGAAGATCAGTGAAGAGGCTGCGAAATGGTCAAATCCTACATAGAGGTGTTGGTAGTAGACTTGAAAAGGAGGATGAGGACAACAAATACGAGAGAGCAAATGGAGGGTTTCTGTGGGTGGATCACCAATCAAATATCTGGGCTGGGAAGAGGGAACTTGCCAGTCCAAGATATGTGTAGAAATCGAGAAATCAGATTTTCTTATTGGTGGAGTTTATTAAGCTATCAAAGGAAAATGGTGTTGTCTTATTTTTAATGCTGTTTGAAAGCAATTTTAATTCTTGTCCTCAAAGATGAAGTAGAGAAATTTCTATATTTATAAAAGATTGCCTCAGAAAAGACCTAACTGTAGCTGGCTTACTCCCTGAACCAAACTTTTCTGAAATACTCAGACATTATGAGAATGTTTCGAAAATTGTGGAAAGTTGTTTTTTTTTTTTTTTTTTTAACCTAAGGAAGTCGGAAACTTTTCTCTCCAAATGTCGACTCCCAGAATGGTCTCCATGAGATAGTTTCCACTCCGGTGTTATTGTTTTAGTTGGCAGTCAGGAGACAGCAGAGATCTGAAGTACAACTACAGCAAAGCCAGTGTTTTGGAAAGAATTTCCAGAGTGCATGCATCTAAGGTACTGTGGAAATTTTTGACCTTAATGCGGTGAGATCTAGACTATTTCATTTTTTAAAAGTGAGAAGCTAAAACATTCTGGAAGCCCATTGGCCTTTCACCTTCAGGAGGAAGATGCTGAGATACAATGGTAGAGGGAAAAAAGGTGGTGACCGTTGGGTTTCTGAGAACCCTTCCCCAGTGCGATAGTTGAGAATGTCCCTGACAGCCCATGGAGGTGGTTATGAATATTCCATCATGTCCGGCACATGTTTTATGTCATGATCGTAACACCTTTATTTAGGTTATCTTTCAGTGCACCTCCCTGGTTGACAGGTAGTAAACTGCGACCCAGGGAGAGGCCACGTGACTTCCTGAATCCATGTCATCACAGTACCTGGGACTCACAACGCCCCAGTGTCCGCTCTCCCCCTGAAATGCTGTGTGACCCGCAGCTAGAAGGTGCTAACAACTTTCGTGTATGTTGACTCTTGGGAAAATACAGTTTGAAAATGATCTCTTCTGCATCCTGCTTCTCAGACTGGAGCTTCACAAACGAAAACTGAGCACACCTTCATTCAGAAGGCATTTTTGGAGTACACAGTTGACATGTCATATGAAAAAATCCTAGAGTGAAAATTCACACGAACGGATTTTTGTCAGTCATGGTTCTAGGTGATAAACAAGGTCTTAATGATCTTCAACAGTGATTGCATCCTGCTAAGATCAAGAAAATGCTCTGTTTACAGGGCCTCACTCACGATAGCTGTGCTACCAGTACAGAGCGTTGCTTCTCGGATCCTCCCACTGTGGTTTCCCTAACATGGAGGGGGACGAACTCACACAGGGTGGGGGGCAAGTGTGGGATTGATCAGCTAGTCTGGAATGGTTCACTTTTTAAATCACATGCTTTATTTTTACATTCATGCACATTTTGTATTCTCCTCAATGTCCTATTGCATTTGTTTTAATACTAAACTTCTACTTTATTTAACATAGAAAAAAATTAACGTCCCAGGAATATGTGTTTTCTTTAGCCTTCACTTTCACGTAATTCTTGGCACACCGCAGCATTATGCCTGGGGAGATATAAACATGCACTAGTTTGAGAAACTTGAGAATAAAGAATTCCTTCCCCAACTATAGGTTCCTTTTACACGAACTTCTGTTAATTGCAAATCATTTGTTTGGGGGATAATTAGAAGTCCGTAAATCAAGTAATGATTTAGGCCTCCCCCCCACCCCCACCTCCTTAAATGGAATAGTTTGAAACCCTGTGAGAGTAAATCAAGGGAGTCTGCCTGCTAGCCGGGAGCTAATGAGCGTGCTTGTAAAATACTCAGTTTACTGCTTAGGTGAAGTCATCAGTTACCGTGGTAGTTTTGACCAGTATGCAGTTTTTCATCATATTTAGTTAAATTCATATCTGTAATGGACCATTGGACAATGTAAAGCGTAAGGAGCACTGATGTCAAAATTTGGTTAATGAAAATAAAAATGGTAATTCAACAGTGCTTCAAGGCAAACTTTACCCAGTTCATGAATTGTCTTCATTTGCACTGTTCTTATCTAGCAAATTAAGATCTTTTCAGGCCTCCGAAAACCACAGATTTAGACACACACACACACACACACACACACACACACACACAAGTACACACACACATGCACACACACAGTATCTGATTTGCTTTATTGGGAATAAAGACTATCCATATTCATAATGTTTTATTTGCACAGAAGTACTAAACTTGCTTACCCATTTTACTGGGTAAAGCAAAACATGAAACTAATTCAGATAAACAAGTTTGTTCTTTAGGTTAAAAAATTTAAGCATTTCAAATATCAGCTCATGAAAAGTTTTTGGCTATTTTAGACATTATGATCTCAATATGTATGTAGCTTCCAACTAAATATGACACAACGATTTTAAACTAGCATTTTTTATTTAAATAAATTAGTGAGTCACATATAAAATGGGAAAATTTTTCTTAAATAATATTTATAATGATTTAAAAAAACCCAGGTATGCTTGACCTGTAACATTGTATTGGTTTCAGGTGTACGACATAATGATTCAATACTTGTATGTACTGTGAAATGATCACCACAATAAATCTAGCTAACATCTATCATTTACATAGTTACAAAAAATTTTTTTTTCTTGTGGTAAGGACTTTTAAGATCTACTTTCTTAGCAACTTTCAAATATGCAATACAGTACTACTGACTGTTGTCTCTGTGCTGTATATTACATCCTCATGATTTATTTTATAAATGGATGTTGGTACGTTTGGACCGCCTTCACGCATCCCTGTCGCTGGCGACCACCAGTCTCTTCTCTGTATCTGTGAGCTTGTTGTTTTTTAAAGATTCCACATGTACGTGAAATCATAAGGTATCTGTCTTTCTCTGTCTGACTTACTTCCCTTAGCATAGTACTCTCCAGGTCCATACATGTTGTTTTGAATGTCAAGATTTCATTTTTTTTTTATGGCTGAGTAATATTCTATTGTACACATGCATGCGTACCTGCACGTGTGTGTGTGTTTGTTCCTTATCTGTTCATCCATTGACAAATAGGTTGTTTCCTTGGCTATTGAAAATAATGCTGCAGTGAACATGGGAGAACATATGTCTTTTTGAGTTAGTGTTTTCATTTTTTCAGATAAATACTGGGAAGTGGACTTGCTTTGAATCATAAGGTAGTTCTATTTTTAATCTTTTGAGGAACCTCATACTGTTTTCCATGGTGGCTGCACCAATTTACATTCTCACCAGTAGTGCACAAGGGTTCCCTTTTCTCCACACCCTCACCAACACCTGTTATTTCTTATCTTTTTGATACTAGCCATTCTAAGTATGAAATGATATCTCATTGTGGTTTTGATTGCATTTCCCTGATGATTGGTGATGTTGAGCATGTTTCCATGTACCTGTTGGCCAACTGTATGTCTTCTCTAGAAGAATGTCTATTCAGATTTTCTACTTGTTTTTTTAGTCTACTGTTTTTTGTTGTTTTTGTTATTGAGTTGCATGAGTTCTTTATGTATTTTAGATGTGTATTATCAGATATGTGATTTAAAATATTTTCTCCCATTCAGTAGGTTAACTTTACATTTTGTTGATGATTTGTTGGTAAATATAATTTATAATGAACTTTTTAAAATCAAGTTTTAGTAATGTGCTAATTTAGGGTAAAATACCTTTCTTCAAGTTGCTTCTTTATCATTAGTTACACAAAAATGACAAAATTATTTTTTAAATTTCTTTCCTGGGGTTCTTTTAGGGTAATATATTCCTTTGAAAGGAGTTTGTGAGTCAAAAAAAGTTGGAAAATATTGGGTACTTGTACAGTTAAATAGGTTAGTTTTCTTTATATTGTAGTCCAAATATGACTTTGTGGGTGCGGTGTTGTTGTTGTTTTTGTTTGTTTGTATCAAATGGAGAGAGTCTCTGAACTCTTGATAGACTCTTCTTCAGGAAAGCCTCTGTTCTCTATTATATGCCAGTTGTCCCTGAACTTTCCCCTAAAGCCCATTCTCTGCTTCTAATAATAGAGTTAGACACGTAATTATGTCATGTGTGCCTCCCCCCACAAGACTGACCGCTCCATGAGGCCAAGGACTATGTGTGTTTTTTTCACCTTGTGCCAAGAACTCTTTAGTGGTCCCTCAAAAACTTGGGGAGTACCCTACTCTTGTGACCATATTTGCACATTAACTTTTAGGTAGGTTATTTGTTTTTCTGGTGTTTCCTCTCATGTAAGTTATATTTATTCTGTTAGCTTTAACTTAAGAGGGTATATTCTTACCTGTTTTTAATTTCTTGGTGACTCCTTAGAACAACTTCTGTGATAGTCATATCTTCTTTTCTCCGAAAGTAGGCTTCTACTGATTAGACCATATGTCTTTGTTTTTAATCTGGGAAATATTATTACTATACCTGTATACTATATACCATGTACTATATTTCCATTGGTATCTTTAGTTTCTGTTGAGTATTTAAGGGGACTTTGATTCATCATGGTCTAAAATTTTGTATAGAATGCTCACCTGTCAATATTGGAATCTTACCTGATTGAAGGATTGGACTTTCATTGTTCTAAGTGATAGGATTTAGAATTATGACTGTAATAGTATGTATTTAATGTATTCAAGAATTCCAGTGAATATTGTTTGCAGGTCTTGCAGAAAGTGTCTCATTACAGCCCTTTCCTTTATATGTCTACTCAATACTGAGTTTGATGAGAAGATCCTATGCTGGGGAGAGTTTTTTGTTTTTTGTGAGAGGGTTGGGGTGGTGCTATCTATAATAGAGTGGAAGGGTTGGTTTATTACCTAATTTTAAAATAGCTGAGTTCAGTGATCCTAACTGCTAAGGTATTTTAAAGCTTTAGGGGGAAATTCATAAGTCACTCATTGAAAATGCCATTGTAATGCTGGACCAGCATTTTTGTTTTTAAACTTTCATCTTCCACAGAGATAGTATTATGCTATATAAATATCTAGTGCTAGAAGCTGGGGAGGGGCAGAAGATCGATAAGATTAAGTGAGAGATGTGGAGCAGTCCCATATATGATGTAATAGCAGCACCTGCAACAAAATGGTGCTGTACTACTTCTCTAATATGTTTTCCAGAAGGTAGATACAGTCTTTCAATTTCATGCATATTACCCTCTCCTCCTCTAATTCTGACCTGGCACTAGTTTCTTAAACTAAACGAAATATCCTCCTCCTCCCACCACCAAAAGAAAGCTGATTACTTGATTCTTACCTACCCTCTCCCCCCCCCACCCCGCCCACCCCCGGTGAAGGAATTTCTCTCGTGTATAAATGCTCAGGCTGTGAGTCAGTAGTTTTTGGCATTACTTCTCTATTAGCTCCTAGTCAGGAAGTTCAGCCAGGGGTTGGAGTGATTGCTAAACACTGAGGACTTCCCAAGACCCATTTTTAATAGTGAACTAATATTGTGACTCCTGGGAACTTCGAAACTCATCCTTCCTCACTACCGTAATTCTGAGATTCACACAGTTGACTCTTGTTTTGGACAATTCCAAATAACACTTTTGGGTCACATGATTTCTAGGCTAGTGGTATGGTATAGGAAAAGCAAGATTAGTTCCTTATCTGTGTCATGTTCCATTTTCACAGTCCATATAACTGTCTAAATCCTGTTTATATGTTGTTCTTTCTGGGGTGTTGATCTTTGGTTCTTTGAGTCATTTCTAGCAAGAATACCCGACAGCTTGTCTCCTCCACCACTCCCCTCCCCTGAGTCCGCTGGGAAATTAATCAAGGGCCAAAATTATTTCTGTTCTTAGTCTTTGTCTATAATTATAAGTACGGAATTAGGGTTACGAGTCCTCAGAAGCTTTCAGGTTTCAAAACATAATCTTGTCACCATGTCTTCTGGTGAGGTTGTTTATTTAGTATAAATAAATATTTTCCCACTTTACTTTGTTCCTCTGCCCTCTACTTCTGAGCTGTTTACTTATAACAGCAAGGAAGGGAAGCACAAGTTGCTCTTGGAGGGGCTGGCTATCAATTTTAGCTGTGCTGTGTTACCTTAACAGACATCGTGAACGTTGGAGCTGGTTGCAGGCTGTGGCTAATCTGTTTGCATCTGCTTTGCAGTGTTCCTTGGTCAGCCAGAAAAGGAGTCAGGGTATTGCTCTGAAGTGGTGGACCAAATAAGAAAATTTCCTGGTGCAGTTGTCCTGATTTTTAAATTAGTGCCATTCGTTCTTTCCTGTTTCCCCTTACCACATAGACATACACAGCTGATGATATACATACTTTTAGGGATACAGGATCTCTACCCTGTATTGCCCTATATGGCCCCGGGCTCCTGACCTTGCCTAGAACAAAGAATTTCAAGTCTCAAAGTTGATAGTAAAGCTCTGGTATTTAAACCATCCCTAGAAGACAGACATGTGGTTCAAATTAAAGTCTGCTGCTCTGTATTATGAGAAGGGAATATAAGATACCATTTCAGCCTGCAGACAAATGCTAACCAACCAGGGTGTTGGGGGTTGGAAAGAGACTTAACAAATTACGTTAGGAGCCACTTGTGAGTGGAGGATTAAACGACCGTAGGCCACATGAAGAGACCAACTCCACCCATATGGCTTCTCTTGTGCGGGTAGGAGTATCCGTCTTAACCAGTTTCTGCTGCTGTTTTCTTCTGCAACTCTTAAGAATATTCATCATTTTAATGTTGAATCTGTAATTGTAAGTCTTTCCTGTTGCCAATAAACAGGGACATAAAGTACCTTTATGGGCATCTTCATACCTGAGAATTTTCTGAAACTATTATAAAATGTTCACCACGATATGTGTAGTTGCCATGTGACCATACAGAGCTATAAGCTCTTTGACTGTATTCCCTATGCTGGACTTTTCATCCCTGTGACTTATTTACCTTATAACGGGAAGTTTATGCCTCTTAATCCCCTTCACTTATTTCACCCATCCCTCCAGCCCTCTCCCTGCTGACAACTGCCAGTTCTCTACATTTACGGGTGTGTTTCTAGTTTTGTTGTTGTTGTTTGTTTGTTCATTTGTTTTGTTTTTTAGATGCCACATTTGAGTGAAATCATATGGTATTTGTCTTTTTCTGTCTGACTTATTTCACTTAGCATAATACCCTCTAGGTCCATCCATGTTGTCATGAATGGCAAGATTTCATTCTCTTTTTATGGCTGAGTAATATTCTACAGTGTGTGTGTGTGTGTGTGTGTGTGTGTGTGTGTATCTTCTTTATCCATTCATCCGTTGATGGAAACTTGGGCTGTTTCCATATCTTGGCTATTGCAAATAATGCTACAATAAACATAGGGGTGCATGTATCTTTTTGAATTAGTGTTTTTGTTTTCTTCATGTAAATACCCAGAAGTGGAATTGCTAGATTGTATGGTTTTTCTATTTTTAGTTTTTTGAGGTGCCTCCATACTGTTTTCCAGAGTTGGCACTATTGGTTTACATTCCCACGAACAGTGCACGAGGGCTCTCTTTTCTCCACATCCTTGCCAACGCTTGTTGTATCTGACTGGTGTAAGATGATATCTCATTGTGGTTTTGATTTGCATTTTCCTGATAATTAGTGATGTTGAACATCTTTTCATGTGTCTGTTGGCCATCTGTATGTCTTTTTTGGGGGGGGGGAAGTGTCTATTCGTGTCCTCTGCCCATTTTTAATAGGATTATTTGGGTTTTTTGGTGTGAGTTGTGTGATTTTGTTATTTATTATGGATATTAATCCCTTATTGGACTTCTCATTTTTCAGTGTCTTTTCCCATTTGGTACGTTGCCTTTTCGTTTTATTGATGGTTTCCTTCACTCTGCAAAAGCCTTTTTGTTTGATGTGGTCACTTACTTTTGCTTTTGTTTCTTTGATTGGGGAGACATATCCTGGAAAATATTACTAGGGCTCTTATCCTTGAGTTTACTACCTCTGTTTTCTTTTAGGATTTTTATGGTTTCAGGTCTCACAGGTAGGTCTTTAGTCCATTTTGAGGGTTTTTTTGTGTGCATGGTGTAAGAAAGTGGTCCAGTTTCATTCTTTTGAATGTAGCTGTTTGGTTTGCCTAACACCATTTATTGAAGAAATGGTCTTTTCCTCATTGTATGTTCTTGCTTTCTTTGTCATAGATTAATTGACCATATAAGTATGGGTTTATTTCCAGATGCTCTGTTCTGTTCCATCCATCTATATGGGGGTTTTTGGTGCCAGTACCATACTGTTTTGATTACTATAGCTTTGTAATGTAGTTGATAATATGGGATTGTGATACCTCAGCTTTGTTCTTCTCTCTCAAGATTGCTCTGGCTGTTCAGGGTCTTTTGTGGTTCCATACAAATTTTAGGATTTTTTGTTCTAGTTCTGTGAAAAAATACTGTTGGTATTTTGACAGAGATTGCACTGAATCTGTAGATTGCTTGGGTAATATGGACATTTTAACAATATTAATTCTTTCAATCCATGAGCATGATATATCTTTCCATTTATTTTTGTCCTCTTCCATTTCTTTCATTAATGTCTTACAGTTTTTCAAATAACAGAAATTTCATCTCCTTGGTTAAGTTTATTCCTAGGTTTTTTATTTTTTTGATGCAATTGTATATGGGATTGTTTTCTTAATTTCTCTTTCTGCTATTATTAGTGTATAGAAACACAATAGATTTCTCTATGTTGATTTTGTATCCTGCGACTTTACTGATTCATTTATTAGTTCTAGTAGTTTTTTGGTGGAATCTTTAGGATTTTCTATACAGAGTATCATGTCATCTGCAAATAGTGTCAGTTCTGCTTCTTCCGTACCAATTTGGATGCCTCTTATTTCTTTTCTTGTCTGATTGCTATGGCTAGGATTTTCAGTACTTTGCTGAATGAAAGTGGTGACAATAGACATTCTTGTCTCATTCCTGATCATAGAGGAAAAGCTTTCAGCTTATCACCATTGAATGTGCAGTTAGCTGTGGATTAGTCATAGACAGCCTTTATTATGATGAAATATGTCCCTTCTATATTGGCTTTTTTGAGAGTTTTTATAATAAATGGAAGTTGACTTTTGTCAAATTATTTTTCTGTATCTACTGAGATGGTCATATGATTTTTAACCTGCATTTTCTTAATGTGGTGTATAGTGTTCGTTGATTTGTATATATTAAACCATCCTTGCATCCGCGGGATAAATCCCACTTGATCATGGTGAATGATTCTTTTAATGTATTTTTTGATACACTTTGCTAATATTTTGTTGAGGATTTTTGCATCTATGTTCATCAGGGACATTGGTCTGTAGTTTTCTTATTTTATAGTATCATCGTCTGGTTTTGGTATCAGGGTAATGCTGACCTCATAGAATGAATTCAAAAGGATTCCTTTCTTTGCTATTTTATGGAATAGTTTGAGAAGAATAGGTATTAACTTTTCTTCAAGTGTTTTTTAGAATTCATCTGTGAAGCCATCTGGTCCTGGACTTTTGTTTATTGGGAGTTTTTGATCACTGATTCAATTTAATTACTAGTAGTTGATCTGTTCATATTTTTTTTTGTTTCTTCCTGGCTTATTCTTGGAAGATTATATGTTTCTACTAATTTATCCATTTATTATAGGTTGTCTAATTTGTTCACAAGTAATTTTTTGTAGTAGTCTCTTATAATCTCTTGTATTTCTGCGGTGTTGGTTGTTACTTCTCTTTCATTTCTGATACTATTTATTTGAGTCCTCTTTTTCTTGATTAGTCTGTCTGAAGTTTCATCAATTTTGTTTATCTTCTCAAAGAACCAGCTCTTATTTTCATTGGTCTTTTCTATATTTTTTTTGTCTCTATTTCATTTATTTCTGCTGTGATCTTTGTTATGTCCTTCCTTCTGCCAAATTTGGGCTTTGTGTGTTCTTTTCCTTTTTCTTTTTCTTTTAGGTGTAAAGTTAGATTGTTCACTTGCGATTTTTCTTGATTCTTGAGTTAGGTCTATATCGCTATAGAATTTCCTCTCAGAGGTGCTTTTGCTGCATCCCAAAGATTTTGATCCCATGTGTTTCCATTTTCATTTGTCTCCAGGTATTATTTTATTTCCTTGGATTTTTTTTTTTTTAAGATTTTATTTATTTGACAGAGAGAGAGAGGAGCGAGAGAGGGAACACAAGCAGGGGGAGCGGGAGAGGGAGAAGCAGGCCTCTTGCCGAGCAGGGAGCCTGATTCAGGGCTCGATTCCCAGGACCCTGGGAGCATGACCTGAGCCGAAGGCAGATGCTTAACGACTGAGCTACCCGGGTGCCCCATCCTGATCGATTTCTTTGTTGACTCATCATTTGTCCAGGAGCATGTTCTTTAGGCACTATGTATTTTTGTTTCTCCCTATTCTTTTCTTGTAATTGATTTGTGTTTTCATACTCTCGTGATTGGAAAAGATATTTGATATGATTTCAGTCTTCTTAAATTTATTGAAACTTGTTTTGTGGCCTGACATGTGATCTGTCCTGGACGTTGTTTCATGCTCACTTGAAAAAAATGGGGCACAGAAATTCTTCATAGGGCTTCAGTCCTTTCTTTGACATCATAAGTGCACTTTGAAACTACAAAGTATATATATTTAACTTTTTGAATGTACATTGACTCTAGTCTTTTCTTTTGCCTTAAGTTTCTGTTACTTTTTAAAAATTTTTGTATTTTACTTATATTGAAGTTGCCCCCTCTTCTGTTTTTCCCTGTATGTTGCACCAGTGTCCAGTCTGGTAGTGTTCTTCTTCCTGAGGCATGTGAGCTAAACTTGAGCTTATGATAGTGTTGTTTATTTTATTGTATCTCCGAATTAGAATGATCCCAGCTTGACATGAGCTGAGGAAGAGAGCACTCCAGGATTCCTTAGGATGATGTTAATTCTAGAAAGCTAAAAAAAAGTTACTGAATACAAAGTGACTATGGTTTTAAAGAAATTGTTAGACTCTGTCTATTCTCTGGCTTGTTACTTATGGGATTCAAATAACCAAAATGTTATAATCAGAAAATAAAATATATTCTAAAGTTAGGGGAGAGTTAAGATGAATTAACTGAAAGGTTTGCCAAAATTATGTCAACTCTCAGTTATCCAGTTTTGTCTGTTTGTTTTACTATCTGGGTTTTTTTTGTTGTTGTTTTTTTGGGGTTTTTTCCTTCCTCCTTTTTCTTCTGGCCAACCAAGTTTTTGGGGTTTTGTTTGTTTGTTTGATTGTTTGCTAGTTTTATTTAGCCCATTTACCTTAGGTTGGACATATTAAAGGAAAAGAAGGGAGATCTAAATCTCCTCAATGTCATTGTTCTTTGTTAGTAACTCTTATTAAATTAGGGAAGATAGTAACATTATAGAAAAAATAAATTTGTAAATTATTTATAAGTAATATGTCTTAGTCCATTCTGGATGCAGTAACAAAATACCACAGTCTCGGTAGCATATGAATAACAGAAATTTATTGCGCACAGTTCTGAAGTGATTATATAGATCATTAAAGTATTTACTCCTTTTAAATTGTGTTTGACTACAACTGTAAACTTTTCATTGCGTATAAAGTCTTCATAGTTTACTGTCCTTCATTTAGGATTGTGGTTGTCTTCAACAAAAACTTAAGTGAATTCTCTGTTTTAACAAGTAGTTCCCAGTTCCTGGCCTCTTAACTGTTCACAAAATGCTGCTCTGAGCTCTTCAAGCATTTATTTCTTTTTATATCCTTCTCTCTCTTTTCCTCTTTTTCTCCCTCCCTCTCTGTTCTTGGTTAATCAGTGATTCATTTGTAAAATATTGAGTGTCTTGTCTTTTGCCAGGCACTGTTCTCGGTGCTAAGAAATCAGTGGTGAGAAAATAGCCTAATCTCTGTTCCTCTGAGCCCTGGTGGTAACGGAACGTAGATCCCAGTGAAATTGCCCTGAATGGCAAGAAATAGAAGTGGGGGGAGAAAAAGGATCCTATTCTTTTCCTCTTTTTTATCTTTGCTTATTATGAAATACTATATAAGCAGACAGAATTGTGCATTAACCATATATATATATACTTTAATGAAAGTATACTGTAATGAAACACCTGTGCAATTACCACTTGGATCGAGAATTAGATAATTTCATCAGCCCAGACCGCACCCCCGATACCAACCTCATCCTTGCTCTAAGAGGTAATCACGGTCTCGACTTTTGTGTTTTACCACTTGCGTAATGCTTCCCTCAGGAGTTCTGTTCCACTGGGTGCCATATTTATTGGATATAAGGTGCAGTGGGCTCATCCTTCATGTAGTTTGCTTGTTCTTGAACTACGTATGAATGGAATCATGCCAAATATATTATTTTGTGTCTTATTTCACACAACACTATGTTTATGAGATTTCTCCATGTCTATATAGCTGTTATTTATTCACTTTTATTTATTGTATTTCATGATGTGAATATACCACAGGTCCCTTTTCCATCATACCTAGTCATGTATATTTGAGCCACTTTCAGTTTGGAGCTCTTATCAATAGGTCCATGAACATTCTTAAACAGTTATCCTTGTGCAGTCTTAAACATTTAAGAGTATAAGTCGAGGAGTAAAGTTGCTGGGTCGTACATTAGATCTGTCTCCAGCTTTTGCTTGTAATGCCGAACCCGTGTCATGTATGCATGGGCGTGTCCATTCCGCCACACCCTCACCAGTGCTGGATGCCACTACACTTTGTCAGTTTTACAGTCTGGTGAGTGTGTAAGTGAGTGTGTGAGTACGGTTTTAATGTTTTTATTTTTCTCTCTAACAAGTTTGAACTCTTTCCCATGTCTTTTGGCCTTTTTTGTGAAGTGTGCTTAAATAAGTCTTTTGCCCATTTTTCTGGTGGGTTGTCTTTCTTACTGATTTAAAGGAGTTTTCGTTTCACTAGTAAGGATGTGAATCTTTTCTTTCATGTATTACAAATGTCTTCTTTCATTTTGTGCTTTCTCATTTTACTCCTTTTTTTTTAAGATTTTATTTATTTATTTTAGAGGGAGTGAGCACGCAAGCAGTAAAAAGGGCAGAGGGAGAGGGAGAGAGAATCCCAAGCAGACTCTGCACTGAGCACAGAGCCCGATGTGGGGCTCGATCCCAGGACCCTGAGATCATGACCTGAGCTGAAACCAAGAGTCAGGCGCTCAACTAACTGAGCCACCCAGGCGCCCCTTTCATTTTACTCTTTTTAAAACATCTTTCAATGAATAGATATTTCAATGAATGAATAGTATAGTTTTAATATAACCAAATTTACCACTTTTTCCTTTATGATTAGTGCTTTTTGTTTCTTGTTTAAGAAATCCTTCCATCCCCTAAGGCATTAAAGATATTCACTTTTCTTATTTTATAAAAATTTAGTAGTTTTACCTTTTGCATTAAGCCTGTGATCCACCTGGAATTGATTTGAGGATACAGTGTGAGGGAGGTGTCCTATTTAATTTTTTTTTCCACATGGAAAACCAGCTGTTCCTATGCCATGTGTTGAAAAATCCGGCCTTTCCTCAGTGATATATAGTGCTTACAATTCTTTCCAAAGTAGTGTTTTTAAAGAAACATGCAGTATGCCTCAAGCACGATATGACTTTGGGAATTACATAAGCGGAGCAAAGGGTTGAGAGTGAAGAATAAAATGAAAAACAGAATGTAATAACTAAGGAATTTGGAAGTTGTGCAAAAATAGTTATGGGATGTACATTTACCTCAATATAAACATACGTAAGATGCTAAAAACACTGTGTGGGTGTGGGCTTTGAGGGCATCCAGGCTGGCATTATGGGCTCGGCCTTGTTCTTAAGAATTTTTTTTTTCGGGGCACCTGGGTGGCACAGCGGTTAAGCGTCTGCCTTCGGCTCAGGGCGTGATCCCGGCGTTATAGGATCGAGCCCCACATCAGGCTCCTCTGCTATGAGCCTGCTTCTTCCTCTCCCACTCCCCCTGGCTTGTGTTCCCTCTCTCGCTGGCTTTCTCTATCTCTGTCAAATAAATAAATAAAATCTTTAAAAAAAAAAAAAAAGAATTTTTTTTTCAACTTCAAACTTGAGCATGTTACTTAACAAAACTCACTTTCCCAGACATAAAACAAAAATAATGCTCATTTTAATGAGGTAATAAATACATGGCACTGTCACACAGCACTTGACAGAGTGTCCTTTACAAAATGTCTCCTTACTTTATTCTGTATAATTGAGGGTACCACATAAATGGGAAAAGTGCTGCTGTGAGAGAGACCAGGCCAGTCTGCTTCTGGGTCTTCCCAGATACCAGCCTCTCCCCAGGGTTGTGCCACTCGGCTCCATGGCCAGGTGGCTCCTTTCTAGGTACCCTGAATGAATTTCCTAATAGTTGAGAACTATTATTTATTAGTTGTCATCAAACTTGGTAAGAAATGCCTTATTGTGCTCACAGTATGACGTCTAGGTGATTCAGAATCAATCGGGATTATGTCTGTAGCCCAGTCCTGCAACTTAGCATTTCAGTAAGACAAGCTGACAAATAGAAATTCTGAGGGGAAATGATCCCATTTCTAATCTCAAGTAATTATGTCACCATAGTTTTCCCCCAGACGCAAGTCACAAACTACTTGGGTGATGTCATATGTGGCTACAGACCGCCTTTTCCTTCTTTCACATGATTTTCTCCCATCTCAGCTTCCTCGTTGTAATGATCATTCTCTCAGCTTTTGGCTGCATCCTCTTTTTCTTCCTGTATGTACAGAGTAGGAAGTACTTAGGGGTGCGTTCTAAGCCTAATTCCCAGACATCCCTTTTTCTGCACTTACTCTTTCAAAAAATCCGTACCCATTCAATACTGTGACTCAGTTCCTCAGAACATCCAACTTGAATTTCTTCTCACCTCCTCTAACTCAGGATAGAACAAAAATATATGTATTTTTCTTCCCAAACCAACTACTGCTGTCTAGACTTGCATGCAGCCAGACTACCCAGACATGCATGGTCATACTCTGTACTTTCTCCTCCTTTTTATCTATATGTTCAGTCTGTCCTCAAGTACTGTCTAGTCTTTTTTCAAAGTATTTTTTGAATTGTCTTTCTCATTTTCATGACTTCTACTTTGTCCCAAGCCTTCCTCTTCCCCTCACATCTACTCTAGTCTTTCTGGTTAATTTTACTGCGTCACCTGCCTGCTCTGGAGGTTCCAGTGGCTCCTTATTGCCAGTAAGAGGAGTCTTCCAACTTCTTCAGGAAGAGTTATGTTTTGTTTGTTTACATTCCGATGCCTAAATTATGTCCAGGAGATCCGGTAGGGCTGAGGCAAGGTTTGCAGATCACTCGCCATTTCTAAAACTGCATTGGTGATTCTGATGTACAGACAGGATGAAAATCAGTGCTTGGGAGAGGACAACGGGATGGGATGGGAGGTGCTTATGATTCGATGTATGCAATTATCAAGATAATAGTTTTTTATTTGGATGGTAGATTCACTAGTGCTCACTGCATTACTAAAAATAACTACTTCTAGAAGAAAACACAGGGATGAATCGTTGCAACCTTGGGCTAGGCAGTGGTTTCTTAGATATGACATCAAAAGCATAAGTGACCTTAGAAAAAGCTAGATAAATTGGACTTCATCCAAATTAAAAACTTTTGTGCATCAAAGGGCACCATCAAGAGAGTGGGAGAAAATTCCATAGAACGGGAGAAAAGATGCAAATCGCATCAATGGACTTGTATCCAGAGAATATAAAGAACTCTTACAATTCAATAATAAAAAGACAACTCAATCTACAATGGGCAAAGGACTTGGATAGACATTTGTCCAAAGAAGATATATCAGTGGTCAATAAGCACATGAGACAATGCTCAACACTATTAGCCAACAGGAAATGCAAAGCAAAATCTTAGTGAGATACCACATACCCCCATAGGACAGCTGTAATTAAAAAGAAAAATGGCAGTAATAAGTATTGGCTAGGATGGGGAGAAGTTGGGACACTTGTATGTTGTTGGTAGGAATGTAAAATGTGGCAGCCAATTTGGATAAAAGTTGGGTCAGTTCCTCAAAAATTTAAACACGAAGTTACCATACCATATGACCTAGATATAGATATCTATAGATACCTATATCTATGTATCTTATATATATATCCTTAGGGGTGTGTGTGTATGTATATATAGTATATCACATATATAGTATATATGTTACATTTTATACACACACACACATACACCCTAAGAAATGAAAATACACACTCACAAAAAGTGTACAAGAATGCTCATGGGGGGCGCCTGGGTGGCTCAGTCATTAAACGTCTTCGGCTCAGGGTGTGATCCCGGGGTCCTGGGATCGAGCCCCATGTCAGGCTCCTCCGCTGGGAGCCTGCTTCTTCCTCTCCCACTCCCCCTGCTTGTGTTTCCTCTCTCACTGGCTGTCTCTCTCTGTCAAATAAATAAAATCTTAAAAAAAAAAAAGAATGCTCATAGCAGCATTATTCATAATACTAAAAAGTGGAAATAACCTAAATGTCCATCAAGTGGTGAGTGGATAAATAAAATGTAGTATAACCATACCATGGAATCTTATTCAGCGGTAAAGAAAGGAACAAAGTTCTAATTGATAGATGCTAAAACATGGATGAACCTTGAAAGCATTATGCTAAGGAACAGAAGCCAGACACAAAGTCCATATTTTGTATGATCCCTTTTATAGGAAATGTCCAGCATAAGCAAATCCGTAGAGACAGAAAGTTGATTAGTGATGGCCTGGGGTGGGGCTCATTGTTGGGAGAGTTGGGGGAGAAATGGGGACTGATTGCTGATTGGTATAGGGTTTCTTTGTAGGGGTGATGAAAATGTTCTGAAATTGATTGAGGTGATAGTTGTACAACTCTATGAATATATTAAAAGCCACTGAACAGTACACTTTAAATGGGTGAATTTTATGGAATGTGACATTTATCTCAATAAGGCTAGAGGACAAAAATCTGAGTAAAAACAGGCAATGTGTGCAGCAAGGGTGAGAGTGTGTCCCCACCTGCCCCATGCCGCCTCCACAACAACCCCACAGCGAGGAGTTACTTCCCGAAACTACCAACGGAACCCAGAATAGACCGGTTTGAGTTTCAACTGCTTTCATTTTTTCCTTCCAGTCTTCTTAAAATGTGTAGCAGAATGCCCCTCAAAGGTAAGCAGCTAAGAGAATAAAGAGGAGGTATCCTGTTCCAGTTACTCATTCCCTGGAGTGTAGATTAGAAGGAACGAAACTTTCAAAATGAGTTCCAGATTCAATTTGTTAATAACTTGAGGTTTCTCCCACATCAGTAACTTAAATTTTCAGAAAATAAGTCATGTGATTGGCAAATGGACAGTGAGCTAGCCGGAGCTGTAATTTACAGGCCGCACAGCAGTACTGAAGAGGCACATGAAACACTTGTGAGGAGGCACTACGAGGGAGATACGACAGCAGTCTGCTTTTGGTGAAGCTGTGAATTTATAGTGATGTGTGTCTTGAAGAGGGAGGGTGGGTCATATTCCGTTAGGTCTGGTACATTAAAGAATGAATTAGGATATCCCAGAATCATTCATTGGAGGAAGCTGGCTTTAATGGGTAAAAAAAATAAAGTGTCATAGCAGGCAAGGAGAGGCAGATTTTGCTTAAATATGCAGTTAGGAGTGGGAACAACACGTGGAGTGGTTACAGGAGACCCCCTGACAGGTTTGCAAGACTAGAGGATTTTTGCTTGGTGTGTAATAGGAAATAAGAGCAAGCAGGTGGTGGTGGGGGGGTTGTTGTTGAATCTTACTGAAATCTTGCTCTTGGTCATAGGTCTAGCTGTTGAAGCCAGCCCTCTGGTTGTAACATGCTGTCAAAGCAGGTGCTTTCCCCGATGTGGATCCCTGTGGTTGTCAGGCCCCGATCATATCATTTGTTCTTGCATGCTCGTTTCTCAGATCAGCGCCTCAGAGCAGTCTAAGCTTACAGCCACCACCAAGGATGGTTCCCTTTGAGATTGTTTCCTTTGTAAAGATTTCCTATTTGGTAGATAGAATAAACACGCTCATGCCATTAAGTTTGTGCCTTCCCTCCCCAACAGAGGAAACGGGTTAAAAGTTTGCTAATTGTAGATAGAGCATCCATGGTTCAAAAGGAGAATCTATATATTTTAAGCTGCTTATTAGGAACATTTTAAACCTACTGCTTTTAATTAATCATGTGGCCTGTGTGTTCTTCATTCAAAATATGAAATACTCCATGATTCTCTCTTCTGGACTTTTGCTACGCAGTCCCGCCAACGTCAGAGTGCATCCATTATTACAGACACCATCTGCATGTCTCTTCCACATGCTGCCGAGGAAGGCCATCCATGGAAAAGGACCTCAGGAAGAGGTGTGCAAGCCAATTAAAACAAAACAAAACGATTAAGGGTCCTCTTTCTAGAAAATTCCCAAAGACGTCTGCTTTGCTGAATCTCATTTGTTAGGATTTTTAACAACTGTCCTCACTCTTGCAAGAAGAATCTTAATGGGGTTCAGCGCATGCGACTTTAGTAAATTAAAGCTATTGGGTTTCAGAGTTGTAGGTTAGTCGGTAGAGCTTTAAATGCAGTTGCAATCATAGTTGACATTTAGTAAGTACCTGTTGTGTTTAAACACTGTTATACTGGGTAATTTGAGAGAGTCGGAGATGTATAAGGTATTCTTAAGGAACGGGAGAGAGTGTATTTTCAGGAGCTAGAAGAATAGAATATGTGTATGTGGAAATAACCAAAATAAGGGAGAAATACAAAGTAATAGGGGAGTACGGAGTAGGTAGAGGATATTTCTCGTAGGAGATCCAGGAAGACTTAGCAGAAGAAGCATTTATTTCCCGTGGATGAAAGAGAATATTCGATTTCTTATAGAAGTAGCTGTTAATGTTTCTAATGATGGCCCTGACCTCTAAGCCCCTTGTGATCGTTATGTTAATTTTAGAACTGTAGGCGGAGGGCTAGGAGTAGAGGCTCTAGTGGCTGGCTGGCTGCCATTGTATGGATGAGAAGCCTCCAGGAGCCAGAAAGTGACAGGAGGCTTGGCCTAGTGATTTTATTGCCATTTCATTCAGTGACCCTTTCTTGCGTGTATGAATGCACTGTGTGGAAACGGGCGAGTCCAGCTGTAGTGCCCCCCGTTTACTCACTAGTGGAGGGCAGAAACACATAATACATCTAAGTATAAGGTAAGGCAGAGTAATTGGGATATAGAGGTCTAATGAAGGGCTATGGAAGCACAGAGGAGGAAGCCATTGACAGTCTTTCATGGTGGAAATCAGTTAAGGCTTCATACAGGAAGTAATATTTGACTGGGCCTTGGAAATGAGCGATCTTTCAAATGTGGTAACGAAAGGAAAAGGCATGGCACAGAGAGGAAGTAGCCGAAGGAAGGCACGTGAACACAGGATGTGAGTAGTCTAGCAATGATAGAATGGCCCGGAGACGTTGGAGAGGGGGGCGGGGCTGGGCCATGAAGGAGCTTGAAGGACAAGGCTCAGAGGGTTAAACTGTTCTGTGAGCAGATGGGAGGCCCTCCCCACCGCCATGTTTCTGAGCGAAGAGTTGACACAGTGTGATTTGCGTGACTGTCCCCATGCTATGAATGGATGGCCTAGAGGGAAATGAATCGGAGGTAATGAGCTGTGTGCGAGCCTCGGTGGGAGAGAACACAAGTATGAGCTGAGGTGGTAGGAATGGAAATAGAAGGAAGGAGATGGATTCAGGACACACAGGGTAGAAGCAGGAAAAGTTTTATTACCAGTTTGGAATGGGAAATGAGAGGGAGAAGGGAGACTCCAGTGCTTCCAGTAGCTGGGATGGTAATGCCATTAACAAACATTAATGGGAACATGAGCAGAAGAACAGATTTGTTTTCGGAAGATGGCGAGTTTGAGCTCTTTGTTCCCGGGTAAGTATTAGAAGTTCCTATCAGGAATTTAAGAGTGGTACCAGGACCAGAGATAGAAATTTGGAGAATTATTACCAAACAAATGATTACGGAAGCTATGGAACCAGAAGAGTCGGCCTTAGAGCAAGGAGAGAGAGACAAAATCAGCACAGGCCTTGCAAGAACACATGCGCTGTAGAAGGAAGAAAGGAGTAAAAACAAATAGCAAAGGGGGACAGAGTTGTCAAGGGGAGTAAAACTAGGCGGGGGAGAGTAGGGAGGCGCTCGGCATTTCCCGGCGCTGTCGCCGCAGGGAATGTGGTAGGCCTGCGGCGGGAGGGAGTAGGCTTTCTTCCAGACGAGTTGTTCATGTAAATACTTACACACATGAAAGTGTTCAAAAGTCAGCGACTTTCTGTCCTATGGCCTGCCATCCTTGCTGATTTTCTGAGCGTTCCTCTCCCCACCTCACCTCTCCTGTCTCCCATCTGCTTTCTCCTAAAACAGTGGAAGGGGACGACAAGTAGGGGGAAAGTTGAAGCACAAAGGGACTTACAGTTAAATTGTAAATGTTTCTGTTTCAATGTGTAAATAAGTTGCCCATTCTTTCTTTCGAGTAAGCCACCTTAATGATAATAACGTCACTTTATCTAAATTTTCAAGTCCGTATGTCTCTCGTGGTCATAAATGTGTTTGTCGTAAGAAGTAAAAATAATAGGAAAAGTCTGGGCCCTGGCGAGTGGGCTTATAGGTAGTTACTGATTCTTATGTGGCCTTAACATCAGTCACTATCCAATGTCACTTTTGTTCCGAAAGCAACAGGCACGCTCGGCTCCCTCAGTGTAGCTTTCTGAAGGGAACAGTGTTGGTCCTGCGGACATAAACCGGTCCTGTGGACTTTTAGTTCACCAGGGGCCTTGGGCGTTCCGGATCATCTGTATCTCCCTTTCACTATTATGTTAAGTTCCAGTGGCTGGTTGGAGAATTTCTAAATGGTCTCTCTTCACATTGGATACTCAACTGTAATGCTCCAGAGCCCTTGTTCAGTGACTAGAAACTAGTAACTTGAGTTATGTCCGTTTGTCTTTCTAGATTTTGGCTTCAGTAACCTGTTCACTCCCGGGCAGCTGCTGAAGACGTGGTGCGGCAGCCCCCCCTATGCTGCGCCTGAGCTCTTTGAGGGAAAGGAATACGATGGGCCCAAAGTGGACATCTGGGTACGTACTGCCTCCTCTCAGCCCCCAGGCCGGTGATTCTCCTTCACGGGGAACGGCTGCCATCTCCCTGGGGGACATCGAATGCTGCACACGAAGTGAGACCTTGACCCCCGTGCTTTGAATTCCCAGTTCTTTGTGCAAAGTCTTTCCTCCAGCTCTTGTCTTATGGACCGAGCCACGGATTTCAAACTTCCCCTTTTGCATCTGCAAAGAAAAAAAAAAAAAAGTCCAAGAGCAAGCTTGGATGGGTGCCCTTGCCAAGAACAGAGATTCTTTCTGTCGTTGCCACTTGCCTTCTCCCTCAAGGATGAGTGCTGAGAGAAATTCTAGATATGTTACCCAAAATTCATGTCTGGAAGCAAAGAAGAATGTTAACTATCCTAAAGATGATTGGGCTTGACAATGCCTCATATTATTTCTCACAAAGACAGAAGAAAAAGTTTGTTCCATTATCTTGTGCATGACTCACCACCGTCTTCATACACATACTATAATGGCCTCTTTTGTTTCCTCTGATGCGATTAATTGTATGTACTCTCTGTTTGGGATGCAGAGCCTTGGAGTCGTCCTCTATGTGCTTGTGTGTGGTGCCCTGCCATTTGATGGGAGCACACTGCAGAATCTGCGGGCCCGGGTGTTGAGTGGAAAGTTCCGCATCCCATTTTTTATGTCCACAGGTAAGGGAGTTACCGGCGCATAGCAGTGACGGGGTTCACAGAAAGCTGACATGCTGAGTTCTTGCGGGAATTGAGTGACAGAGCACAAACCGCCCACTTAACAGCCTTTCTGAGCTCCACTTTGCTGAACTGGCGCCTCCGGAAGCAGGTTCTCTAGGAACACGGTGTACATACAGGCGTCCGGTGGCCCCGCCTGAGGTGGCCTGAGTGTGGCGCTGAGCTCCACCTTTAGCTCCTCGTGTTGTGTGGCTGATTGCCAAGACTGTCAGAGCTTTGGTTTCCTCATCTGTAAGTGGCAGGCAGTTTTGTGAGGCGTGACTCTGAAGATTACATTAAATAGTCGATGGAAAGAGTCGATAGGCCCATCACGTAGTTGCAAGGCAGTAAACATTCGTGTTTCTCCCCTGTCCTTTGCTCCTTCTCCCACCCTTTTCATGATAATGTTTCCATCTACTGGGGCCCCGCTGAAACGTAGCAGCAAATGCCCAGGATGGAGCAGCCTTTGTGTTGCAGTCTTGCTGCTGCCACGTTCCCTGCTTCCATGACATGTATCCCCCAGACTCAAATAAACGAGTGTTTTTCAAATGAGTGGGCAGTAGGACAGTAAGTAGCTCTTGGAAAGATGTAACATGCCAAACAGTCACCAGATACCCAGAACCTGTGGTGTTTCATCACCATTTCTATGCACATGAGAAAAGAACAGCTCAGAGAGTGTACAGTAAGCAGTCTAGTTCGTTTTGTCTAAACATGTTTTCAGTTTAAGGAATGACATACAGAATGTACGGCCTGTGTTGGCAACACAGTATAAGCACGTGGGAACTGCCTTTTAGAGTTAATAGGGGAAACTTTTTCTAGATTTCACTTTAAGTCTCCTTGTTCTAATGGCTTAATAGTGTGTCTGATAATGATAAGTGCTGTGAGAAAATTAAAATAGAGAAGGGGGTCAGCACTGGTGGGTGGGAGGAAGGTTATTTGAAAAGGTATGACCACGGAATCCCTTCACTGGGAAAGTGACATTTCAGCACAGATGTAAGGAAGGTGAGGGAATGAGCCATGCAGCCTAAGGATGAGCTTGCCAGCTAGGGAGAGCAGCCAGTGCAGAGGCCCCTGGGAGGGAGTGTGCTGGAGTGTTTAAGAAACACGCCGGGGGCCTCTGTGCTTGAAAGGAGTGACAGGGACAAGAGAGATGAGGTCAGAGAGGAGAGAGAGAATTTACTTTTAGGGCCCAGTCAGTGGAAAGACCTGAGTTTTTACTTTGAGCCAAATGCAAAGCTTTTGACAGAAGAATGATATAATCCGACTTGTGTTTTTTCCTAACTTCTATTATTAAAATTTTCAGACACCCAAAAAAAGTCAAAAGCATGTGACTGCGATTTTTTTGTTTTTCTAAAAAATCACTTTGGCTGCTGTGCTGGTTAAAAGGGTAAGGGGCTAAAGGAAGGGAGACTTTTGCAATAACCCAAATGAGAGATACTGGTGGCTCGTTCCCAGACTGGGTGTGGAGGAGGTGGGGATGGTAAGAAGTGGTCAGATTCAAGAGATACTCCATACCGGGTGGCAGGCACCGTTCAAAGCAGTTTATAAACATTGACTCATTTCGTTATTACAACAACCCTATGAGATATGTAAGTTTATCACCCCCATGTCACAAGTGATAAAACTGAAGCCAGGACGCGTTTAGCAATTTTCCCAAGATAACACAGCTACGAAGTGGCTAAACGAGAATTTGAACCTAGGCAGTCTGGTTCCAGCAGCATTTATGTTGGATTTGATGTGAGAGAAAGAGTCACTAAAGGTAACTCCAGGGGTGTTGGCTTGAGCCACTGGAAGGATGGACTTCCTGCTGACTGTGATGGGGACGACGAGGGAAGAACGCTTAATTCTGGAGAGATGTTTTAGATCATTTAGTTTGAGGTGTGCGTTACACCTCTAAGCTGAGCTCTGGTGTAGGCAGGTGTAGGGCTGTAGCTTGGTGGAGAGTCATGGGCCAGGGAGGTGCATCTGTGAATCGCCAGTGTATAGATAATATTTACAGCTATGAGATGGGATCGCTCTGTAGGCAGTGATTATAGAGAAGGGGTCCAGGGGCTCATCTCCGGACCACAGTAATGGTCAGAGATCAGAAAGGTGAAGAGGGGTCGGCACGGGAATCACCAGCGAGGTAAGCCAGAGGGACTGCCATCCTAGAAAACAAGGAGGAAAATGTTTCAAGGAGGAGAGAGTGAGGAACTCTGCCAGGTGCTGCCAACAGGTGAGAGAAGATGAGCGGGAGCTGAACTTGGGATTCAGGAAGGTGGAGATCGGCGACGACGCTAGAGGACGGCTTTGGTGGGGGCAGGAGCACAACCTAGTGCGTGTGGCCACGACAGAAGAGGAATGGAAGGGAAATAGCAAAAAGAAATAGGCATAGCTATCCCCAATTTGACTATAAAAGGAAGCAGAGACGGGTCCAGCATATCGCTCTGGCCAGCCATCAGTGATCCTGTCGTCGTCCACTGGGTGTCCTCGGTCCTTATCTTTATGACTGTTCAGCAGTGCTTAGCCCTGACCCACTCCTACCTCCCTCCCCCTTTCTTTCTTTCTTTCTTTCTTTCTTTCTTTCTTTCTTTCTTTCTTTCTTTTCTTTCTTTTCCTTCCTTCCTTCCTTCCTTCCTTCCTTCCTTCCTTCCTTCCTTCCTTCCTTCCTTCCTTTTCCACTTTATTTTCCAGGGTAGTTTTAGGTTCACAGCAAAAGTGAACAAAGTGAAGCCAGTTTCCATATCCCCATGTCCCCGCACACTCGTAGCCTTCTCCACAATCGGCATCCTGCACCAACATAGCCTATTTGCTACAGTCAGTCATCCTACATCGACACCATATCCGATTATCACCCGAAGTTCGTGGTTTACATTAGCACTCACCTGTGGTGTCCATTCTGTGGATTTGCGCAAACATACGATGATGTGTATGCACCATTATACTATCATACAGAGCAGTTTCACTGCCCGAAAGATCCTCTGCCTGTTGACCCCCTCCGCCAACCTCTGGTAACCACTGAGCATTTTACTGTCTCCCTAGTGTTGCCTTCTCTAGAATGTCATATATAGTAGTTGGAATCCCACAGTATCTGGTCTTCTTTCACTCAGTAAGTTGCACATAAGGTTCCTCCCTGGTTTTTCGGGGCTTGATCGCTCATTTCTTTTTAATGCTGAATAACATTCCATTGTGTGGATTTACCCCATTTATCCATTTACTCGCCAGACATCGGGTTCTTTCCACGTTTGGGCAGTGATGAATGAAACTGCTGTAAATTTCATGTGCACGTGTTGCTGTGGACCTAAGCTTTCGACTCTTTCGGGCAAATAGGAGGAAGTGTGATTGCTGGATAGAATGGAAGAATATGTTTAGTTTTGTAAGAAACCACCCAGCTCCCTTCCAAGGCGGCTGCTGCAATTTGCATTCCCACCAGCGGTGAGCGAGCGTCCCCTTGGCCCCGCACCCTGGCCAGCCTGTTGTACTGTCTGTGCTCCGGAGTTTGGCCGGCTAACAGACAGATGCGTAGTGGTTGCTTGTTATTTTAATATGCAGTTCCCTGACAATGTATGATGATGAGCGTCTTTTCATAATGTATATTTACCATCAGGCTATCTTCTTTGGTGACTTGTCTGTCCAAGTGTTTGGCCCATTTTTAAATCAGGTTGTGTGTTTTCTTATCCTTGAGTCACTCCCTACTTTCTGAAACACTGTTTTCTCACTGCTTCTCAGACACCACATTCTCTCGTTTTCCTCCTGTCTCTCTGGACGCACCTTCTCAGTCATCTCTGCCGGGTTTCTCTTCCTCTGTTCATCCTTTAAGTCTTTTCTTCTTTATGCCATCCTTCTGAGCCGTCTCACTGCCATGGCTTCAGTGAGGACTGTGATGTTCAGTCCCCTGTGAATGCTCAGTTAGCTCTCTGGCCCAGACCTCTCCTCTGGGATGAAGGGTGACCTGTCCAGCCCATTGCTACTGATCAACTTCACTTTTACGTCTTGAATTCACATCAATAGAAACATTTCACAACTGACTTTAACTCCCCCTCCCCATCCTTGGTTGCCTATCCTAGTGAATGGCAGGCGTCACCATGGGAGCAAGGCAGAAACCATCCTGATTCCTCCCCCCTCTCACAGTTGTCACAGCTGATCAGTTGCCAAATCCTGTCCATTCGAGCCTCCTTTCCTCTAGCACTTCTGTAGTGGTTCTTGCCTAAGTGAAAAAATAGCCAATTAACGGTTTCTGGCTCCAGTCTTGTCCCTTCCTGATCCATTCTCCACATGCTGCATGAGGAATCTTTCTAATACACACATATAAAAACAATACACACAGATCTGATCATACCCTTTTCCAGCTTAAACTTTCCAGCGGTTTGCCTCCGAAATGGTTTGCCTCTAGGCTAAAGTTGCCTCTAGGCTTAATGTGGCAGGGGCACTGACTTTCAAACATTTTGACCATGACCATAGTAAAAAATATCTCTTATACTCGGACCTGAAACACACATATATCCATACTCCTGAACTGAAGTTTTTTTAAAAAGCAAAGCTTGCCTTTACTATGTGCACTACAATCCAATATATTTTATTCTATTACATTAAAAACTGCTGATTATAACTTACTAGATTGATGTCACGACTGCTGTTTGAAAACAGTGGTCTAGAAATACCTCATGACCTGGTGCCTGCCTGTCTCTGCGGCCCCAGCTCCCACTGTACACCTGGTCGGCCTGACTTCTTCCAGTCCCTGAACAGGTGATGTTCTGCGGAGCAGATCCCTCTGCCCAGAATACTTCTTCCTCCCCCCAACCTGACTCCATCCACTCCTGTATTCTAGAATAAGAAATTCGGTGTACTAGAAAAAGAATCAAGATAATTTCTACCAGTCTTCAGATCTCTGGGTTTTTTTTTTTTTTTAAATCATGGGACTCACCAAACTTTTTATTGTAATTACTTCTTTTATTGTACATCTTCCACACCAGACTGAGCTTAGAGAAAATATAGATGAAGCGTGTTTTTTCAGTTGTCTAGAGTCTATTTGGCATGTAGCAGGACTTAGTAAATAGTGAGTAAATAGTACATAGAATCCTATTGAAAACCCTCCAATGGCTTGCGTTTCCTTGTAGAATAAAGTTCAAAAAGCCATCATCACGATGGCCAACAAGGCACAGCTGCGATTGGCCGCCTCTTTCACGTCATGTCCTGCTACTGCTCGCCACAGGTCCCGAGCACCAGTCACAGAGGCATCCTCGCTGCTCCTCAGACTCTCGAGGCACACATTCCTGTTCCCTCAAGGATTCACGTGGCTTGCTTCCTCATGTCGCTTGGTTTCGCTTCAGAGTCTCCTCAGAGAGGCCTTTCTCTTTCCAGAACGCTGCTTCAGTTTTTACATGGCTGTACCACTGCCGGACCTCATCTGCCGATCGTCTCCCTACTCCCTATCCCACTGCCTCTTGACTGCATGAGCTTTTGTTTCTGTTCACTGCCGTATTTATTCCCAGGGCTTGGGACAGTGCCTGGTCCTCGCAGGCACTCAGGAAGCATTCGTTACATGAATGAATGAATGCCTGCGTAGGTTTGTTAAAATGCTGCCTACAAAACTCCTCCAGAATGTACACTCGTTTTCAAATCATAGCGTCAGTAATAGTGATCTACATTTCTTTGTGACTTTCGAGTTGATACAGTATTTCCAATACTTGATCTAATTTGAGCTAGATAACCGTACCCTGGAATTGGTATTGACACGTACTGTTTTAGCATTTTGCCAGTGAAGTTTAATTACTTGACTTGCCTAAAGCCACCCAGGTACTACATGGCTAACTTAGTCATGTATTCAGTGTTTGTTTGACGACACCGCACTGTTGCACAGAAAGGGCAAGGTAAACAAACCACTTCCTCTGCTTTTCCAGGGTGCACAGTATTTCCTGTGAGCAACTTGGATCCCTTCTGCCCTCCACCCCCATCCCCTTGCATCACAGCAAAGGGCTGGTACTCCAGCCTTGCCTGGGCCGGCTTCAGGTGGTGGAGGCTCGTAAAAAAAGTTATGATGCTGTCAACCACATTTGTCTGTTAGTGCCTGGAAATAAGCTATGTAGCATTTGAACTACTTAGAAAGAACTAATATTTGTAATATAAGTTAACACGAAAGTTTATAGACTCAGAGATGTCAATATTATTGTCCTAAATGTGGTCACTTTTTAATCCTAGACAAATAATTCCATAAATAGGAATAAACATTTTTGTAAAATTAAGGCCAGAAAATGAGCAACAACCCAGTCCAGGAAATGAGTAGACAGTTCTGTGTTAGCAGTCTGAGCCTGCCTGCCCTCAGGGACACACATGTGCTTGGCCTTGCCGAACATCGTAGGCCGAAGCCCAAGGCCCAGTGCAACATGCCGTCAAAGGGCAAGGCATAGGAGCAGATGAACTCATAAGGCTGTTCAGTCTCTTCTTAGCTCAGACATTATGGTACCATGAAGTTTCAAGTTCTCGTGAAGGAAACCTACAGTCTGTCCCCTTTTCTGCTCACCCCTCTTGTTCCTGGACACAGTGGCATCTCACCAGAGCTAGAGTGAACTGTGTCTGCGGCCGGAGCCAGCAGCTTTCCATCCTGTCAGCCCTGCTTCCTGTGCTGCCGGAGATACCGCGGCTGAGGAAGTCCTAAAGAGCAAGATCCCTTCTTTTCTCAGGCTGTTGTCAGAGACTTGAGCTGAGTTGATCCATTTTTCTGCCTAAAGGATTTAGACGCTCCAGCAGAGCTGCTGTTCTCTAAATTAGCACTTGGGAGGCCAAGTGGGTAAGGCCGCACCATCTAGCTGCTTCTAGCAGAGTTGAATTCCAGAATATCTGCAGCTGTGTGGGTCCATGCTATACAGATGGACACAGCTAGTTCAAGAATTCTAAGCGTCTCTTTATTGTCAGAATGTGTGGAATGAGGTGTCCTCACAGCTAGTGGGTATTTCTGTGCCTCGTCTTGTGTATTTGATACAGGCGCCCTTCCATGGGCATCCCGAGACCCACGAAAGACCTGCTTCCAAGTTGGAAGGTAGTGGTTTAAATTTAAAAGAGGATTTATTCGAGGCTGAACAATTTTGTACCACCTAGTTTTATAACTATGTGTGTGTCTTCCCCTCTGCCCTGGAATAGAAGCTCCTTTATATCAGAACCGTGCTCTGTACCTCATCATCTCCAATAAAACCTGACAGCACTTGCTATCCTATAAACATTCAGGAACTATTTCTAGTGAAAAACTCAGTTATCACCATTTAGCTCTAGAATCTTTCGTCAGACTGTTGGGTTTTATTATTAAACAGGTAATTCACTGATGATCCAAATTATTCGCTGGTTTTATGTGCTTTTGTTATATAGGTTATTATGTGAATGACCAGGTCACATGACTTCTAGTTTTAAAAAGGTTTTGATCAATTATGGATTTAGCTTTCTATGTCTCAAGTGAAATAAGTTTGGTCTAGACCAGTGTTTTCGGATTAAAATTCTGAGAGCATCCCGGAGAGTGGTTAGGTGTAAAAACCTTGAGCCTAAATTACAGAAGAATTGAAAGTTGAAACTTGCTGGTTTTCAAGCTGTTACAGATGATGAGACCACATGTGTTGGCGTGTGCTTTCTCTGACACCCCCCAAACCCCACTGAAGGAAGTCAACAACTTAAATTTTTGAGCACCAAACTCGTTAACTACCAGTATATTTTTTATTTTTATTTTATTTTTATTTATTTATTTATTTATTTTTAAATATTTTATTTATTTATTTAACAGAGATAGAGACAGCCAGCGAGAGAGGGAACACAAGCAGGGGGTGGGAGAGGAAGAAGCAGGCTCCTAGCAGAGGAGCCTGATGTGGGGCTCGATCCCATAACGCCGGGATCACGCCCTGAGCCGAAGGCAGACGCTTAACCGCTGTGCCACCCAGGCGCCCCACCAGTATATTTTTTAAAACCTTCAGAGGCCTCCTTCTTAAAGCCTAGTTTGTCTTAGTCACCAGTTACACTACCTGCTAGTGACTACTGTAAGATCAGCCACTCATTTCACTGAGGGGAAATTAATTTACAGTGGAAAAACTGCCATGACAGTGAGCGCAGAGCGATCTCTTGTGGACAATATTTTTGAGTTCTTATTGATCTGACTTCATTGTGCCTTAATTAATTGTAATACTGCATAAGCGTTTTATCGCTGGGAATACGAGACCCAGGCTTCCAGAATGCTGCTGAGGAGACTGCTGTGCGGCTCCTGCCAGAAAGCTCGCACTTGGACGCCGGCAGCTCTGCCCTGACTGGCTTACTCATCAAGAACCACGCAGCACCTTGCTCGGCTAAAAGCACTTCGCGGAGAGGGGATGGGGCAGGAGATTAAAGGAGCTCACCCAGCAGCGTCCATACACTAAGCAGCTCAGCGTCCTGACAGTAGTTCTGGCATACATTTTGGGGCGTACTCCGCCACTAGTGGGACACCCGCGTGGCACTTTCGTGTTAGTGAATGAAGAAATCACAGGTGATGTCAGGAAAGAGACAGGATCTCCCTCAGGGTCACACAGGCCTTCTCTGACTCCACCTAATGTAGCGGGGAACCATGGGTAAGTACCGGTACTGCCTTATTTCTTGCTGCCCCTTGCAAGCAGACTGTCTCCAAGCTTCGGGCCGCCCTATGGAGGAAAATAGAGAGAGGAAGAAAGTTCTATGTGGAAGGACTCCAGAGATTTGGATAATACTTAACATTCATTGAACACTTTCTATGGAGCAGGCACTGTTGCACTAACTTGTTTTATATTCAGAGCTACCCTAGGAAGTAGGTGACTCTCATTATTGGGTAGACAAGCAAATCAAGGCATGGCAAGATGGAGTGATAGACCCGAATCCCGCAGCTAGGAGGTAGAGAGCTGAGATTTGAACACTAGACGCCTGGCTTCTGTCTTTGATCCTGTTTTCGTTCTCAAGAAATACGTATCTGCCAAGGTATTCCAAGTATCAAGAGAGTCCTGGAATAGATATCTTGGTCCATCCGCATCAATTATGTATTGAAAAAGGAGTATCAACTACTCTATATTGGACTCTGGAATAAAACTAAGCCAGAATTTTGTTGTACTCTAAGGACTGATACTAGAACTTAAAACCATACTTGAATACTGCTAGGGCAGTAAGGCAACAACATTCTTTTTAAAAAATGTGAACTTCAAATTGGACAGCCTTTAGTAGAACACCGCAGCCTGCCGGGGACTCTTCCCTGTAGGGCCTGGAGGTCAGTGTCAGCCTCCCAGCCTTTAAGCCACATCGCCTGATCTCTGAATCTTAATTCTGAAGCATTGCAGCCACCTAGGAAAACTAGAAAATAAGGAATGTTCAAGAAATAGGTGTTATTTTTCTAATGAATGGAGAGAGATGGCCAAACACTTGTTTTTTCCTCAGTCCATCTAAGGCTGATAAACTGCTAAAACCAAAGACAAAAGTCTCTCAGCCTAAATTTATTCATTCCCCACAAGAAATTTTTCTCACCAGCCCCATCTTTATTTGCTCAGTTGTGCCAAGGCACCTTCCCTTGGCCTCTGTGTTCAGTCACAGAAAATGTCTCACAGGGTTTAGTTATAAGGCACTTCATTTTTTTTCCAGAACATTCTGATAATAATTTGCAGAAACCGGTGCTGTTGGGATTTATATTTAAATCAAGAACTCTCCATTTCCTTGTCTGATCTCTTACTGTCAGACCATCCTTCTAGGAATTTTACTGAATACTTCAGCACTGGGACTCCCAGTTTTCTTTCCCCTGAAGAACTGAAAGCAGATGATTTCAAAACAAGATTTTTTTCCCCCTCAGTGCCATGCTAACCCAGGAGGAGCTGATCTCATGCTTGTTTTTTATGAGTCAAATCTTGTTACTGCCAACACTATTGTAGATTAAGTTCCATTATAGTTAATTTCAAGATTATGTATTTTCTTTGGTTGTGTAAAACTGTGGTTTTGACTGGTACTTTGAATAACCCCCCTTAACTAACTTGCAAGTTGGAAATGTGTATATAATTCTGTTATGACAGTAATGTATCAAAATTGAGTTTATAGAGTACAAGTCTTCCAATCCCTATAGCAACATTGTTCCAGGGATATCCAATATAACAAAATTTCATTGCAACAACAACAAAAAACCTGTGTATTTTGCATGATTGTATTTAACATTTCCGCCATCTCTGAGCGCATCTGTGGGTCTTAGCACATTCAGCGTACGTTATTTATACCTAGAAAAGTCTTGTTTCAAGACCATTTGTCTACTTCGTTTAGATTTTAAAATAGTCACTATGTAAAGTAGGTTTGACCTCAGCAGACAGCTGACAATGACAGGGTTTCCTTGGGCGTATTACAAAACGTCATTTCTGGGGTGTAGTCTACAGGCAGAGTGAGGGTCCCTTAATCTGGCCAGCTTCTTACCAAAAGAAGAGGTCTTGGCAGTAACCCCTCTGACGTGTTTTTGATTGACTTGTTAATTATTTCTATAGGATCATGATGTTGCAAGACAGTCATACTATTTTAGCCATGATTATGACAGGATGAGGACATGATGGCAGATTAGATTTTCTTTTCATTAAGAAGAACAGCATGTTTGGTGCCTGGTTTTCCTTTTGGGAAAAGGCAGATAGCGTTAAAGAGGAGCTATGAGACACAAACATCCGTAAGTCCAGAACATACATGGCAAAGGCACCAACTCTTATGGGCGCCATACCGCTCCATCCAGAGGTTGTCACCGCAGACCATTTATCTGTCACCTGCTGTCACGGTATCTGTTCTCCCCACGACTGCGACCTGAGCTAGGCAAGGTGAATGGATAACAGAATGTGGCAGTATATCCCATAGTATCCTGGACCTGAAAACTGTAAGACTTTAGTGCCATTTAACTTGAAAAAAAATTATAAGGTTATTTGTTTTCCAGGAAGCAGACGTTTTAGAGATTTTAATAGCCAATTTATTTTTGTTTCCTTTCTAGATTTTGAGATTTGAGAGAAATAGAGCCCTCTTTGAAATTTGAATTGCTCTGGGGAATTAAACGTTATTAAGAAGTTTGTTAAAATTATTGAAAATAAAGAACTCTTTGGAATTACCTTTGAACCCACCTGGTATTGAGTGGAATGTACTCACGTGAGGCACCAGACCATACCCTTTTCCAGGCACCTGCGAAGTTCAAGAATTTCCTGAGTAATTGCCCCTTCCTTGCATTCTTCCCGTGCCTCCTGGCACACAGATGTCTTCTGTTTCCCCAGCTCAAAGCAGTTTTATGTGGTCAGAAAGAATCTATGACTCGGTGTCTTTCAGACCACCCCTCTGCCCACAGAGCCGAAAATGATTGCTTTGCCATGTCCCATCCTTTGGCATCACATGAAGGGCTTAAGGGAGGGTTGGCATTCCCTCCATCATAGGATCAGCCTGACTGTGCTGGCCATTCGGTTCCCCAGATCTCTGCCCACCCCTTCTCCTTGTGTCTGGCGCCCTGATGGAGGAACCCTGTTGTTTCTGGCCTTCCAGCAGTCTCCCTCAGCACCGACAACCCGGGTGTGTGTCCTGGGTTCACTCTTCGCTGGTGCATTTAATACGCACCCCGATGTCCTTGCCTTCTCAATTCCTCGCAATCCAATTTACCATCTCCCTTAACATGGATTTTAGCGAGTTCATAGCCTGCTTTTTTCTGAACTTGGCTTGTAGGTGGCTCTAGCATGACCGAACCTGTGGAGACCACCTGCCATTCGATTATCAGAAAAAGAAAATCGATTTGTTTTTTTTAAAGATATGCTACCAAGTAAAACATCCAGAACTAATTTATTTTAGGTGCCGTGTGGGTTGCAAACGCTGGCTTTGGAGTAAGACTGACCAGAATTTGTGTCCTGGCTCTGCCTCTTATTTTCAGGTCAAATTTCTTAACTGCTCTGATTTTTCATTTCCTTATCTATAAAATGGGTATGATGGTAATAGGGGTTGCTGTGTGAATTAAATAATTAACTTACAGGGGTTAGCGCTCTGCCTAGCATATAAATGCTCGATAAATGTTAGCAATTATTATTGAGTAATATTTTTGGAGGAATTGCTCTATTAATCTTTCAGGCCCTCCTTCCTTATGTTTTTTTACTCTTTTCTGTCCCACTCTCACTCTCTTAACTGCTAAAGATATATGATTAATACTTGGAGTCAAATCCACAGGGTTTATGGGGAAGACTTACCTGCTAAGAGTTTTGGTTTGTTGCAACATAATCTTGACGCTAAGGCTTTGCCCACATTGCAGATATCTGTGTCTCCCCAAGTGGTAATCTGATTTACAGATTATTCTGTATTCTGCCTCAGACAAGATCAGTGAGTAGGTGCCCCTGTGTGAGGCAGAGAACTCTAAAACTACCAGGGAAAGCCCTGAAAACCATCGGATCTAGGCTTTTGCCCCCGAACACTGCCACCTTTCAGTCTTCTGTAAAAGGATAGTTGTCTGCTTTTTCTGTTTGGAAGCGTGGAGAAGGGTGTTCTGTTGTGGATTCTCAGGATCCTCTGAGGAAAGGTGTTCGAAGGAGCTGTAGCAGGCGTTCAGTCCAGTTCTTCTCTCACCGGCCTTCTGGAGGGCGTGTTAGCCTGTCCGGTGTTGTGGTGGGAACCGGGGTGCACGGCTCAGGCAGGCACAGGCTCCGTCCTTATGGGACTCCCAGTCTTCTTCACGTGGTGCTGGGAGCCCTATCTAGTGACCTCTCAGATGCCAGCCTGATTCAGCGTGTCTAGTGATAATATAAGTATGCTATTTCCCAGGACAAATATTTCCCGTGTCACAGTTATTCATGGTTTTCAGAGTTAGACGGGACCGAGGAGTTCGTCCTCTCCAGGATAGTTGTTTCTGGACTTAACTTTGCAAGCGAACTCTTACTCAGAACACTGATCTATAAAATGGATAACATTAGCTGTGCGGAAGGTGTGGCCCTGCCCACTGGACGGCCCCTCTCGCTTCCCTAAGGGGCCTCTCCTTGGATCCCTAAGACCCTGACCCAGGAATTTGGATCACCTCTAACAATTAGAAAGACTTGTCCTACATTGAACTTCTCAGATTCAGGCCCCTGGAAGAGCATAGTGTAAATCCGCCTGGTTTTCTTTATAAAACCCCTTCTGAGACTTGAAGAACACCCTGTATGCCCCTTGCTGCTGACCTACACCTTCTTGTCTCCAGGATAAATCAGCCTCCCGGCCTTTCACCTGTCTTCAGGGGCCACGTTCTCAAATCTTGAGTCCGGAAATTCTTTCTGAAGTTACTCATTTCTTCTTCTGGCCTGGAAACTGGAGACGGAACTTTAGTCACCTACCTTTGGTGAATTTGAAGTTGGTTTTTAATTCTCCTTTCTCACCCTCTACTTCCGCCAATCCCATCCCCGCCCCCGACCCAGATGGACTACTTTGAACCTGTTAGAGAAAAACTGTTCATTATCAAGTTTCGAGAAGAAAAAAGGTGTTAAAGACCTGGCCCTCTTAGATGGAATGACATGGGCAATCTCCATGTAATTCCCATTTTAGGGCCTGGCCCGCCAGCAGCTCTCTCCCCACGGAGGCTTCCAAACGCCTGTCAGCGCCGCAGGGCAGGGCCGAGCAGCGCATCCTCTAGTTAGCATTCTGGTGGCAGATCGAGTTTCAGGGCCCCTGGCGATCTGCACTGCGGAGACCGCCTGGCGTCTTGTTTGGAGCAGATGAAAGCAGCGTCTGAAGGCCCTGCTGGCTCCTCTGGCACACGCACGCGCACAGCACACTATTCCTGCACGGCCCGGGGCACTTCGGTTTCAGGCCCCAGCCGAGGGAGGGCACGAGGGATGGGGCCGTTGCCGACATGAAAATAGAGGACTTGGCAGCTGGAAAAGTTGATGCGTGTTCCCTTTCATCGGACGCCCTAGCTTCCTTCCACTCATTTAATTGCCTGCCCTGTGGTTGGTTTTGCTATTAGGCTGGGAGCATCGATTACCTTTGTTTTCACCCTCTGTCCATACTTTATATAGAAGAGTGTGTTCAAGTCGAGCTTGAATTTAATTTCACGAGCTATGTAGGACACTTAGGAAGTATGACTTGGTGATAATATCTGGCTTTCTGCATTTTGCCATCTGTGCAACACATGGAAAGTGTGAGATTTCTGTTTCTTTGCATGAGGGATATCATGGAGGGCATACAAAATAAAAACTTGTCTCCTGGGTATTGTCACTGCCACCCGGAGTCCTTAACCTGGGGCCTGTAGACATCGGGGTAATCGATGGCATGATTTGGGGGCTCCTTGAACAGACTGAAATTACATGCAAATGTTTGTGTATGAGTTCTTGTTCACGTTTTTCTGGAGAGTTTTTAAGGCATCTGAAACCAAATACTGATTAAAGATGACTGAATAAAGGTTTCAAGATCCTGAAATTGAACTAGCTACATTTTCTAGGCAAGGCTTACTATATTAATGTTCATTTCTTTTGTTTTTAATAAAATTGCCTTGAAAATCCTGTCTTAAAGCAAGCCAATAACTGAAAATCATTCTGTCTTGGTCATCTGATTGAGGACTGACTTGGTTACCTTTTATGCACTATACGCTGTGTGGGAACTGAAAGAGAACAGAAGGGCGCCATCTAGAGGCCTGAACAAAAATCTCACCACTTTCCAATCAGGCTCAGGCTTCCTCGCTAGCTGGGGGTCTTTAGTTGTAGTAACTTTTTTTTTTTTTAAGTAGGCTCCATGTGCCCAACGTGGAACCCAACATGGGGCTTGAACTCACGTCCCTGAGATCAAGACCTGAGCTGAGGGGCGCCTGGGTGGCACAGCGGTTAAGCGTCTGCCTTCGGCTCAGGGCGTGATCCCGGCGTTGTGGGATCGAGCCCCACATCAGGCTCTTCTGCCTTGAGCCTGCTTCTTCCTCTCCCACTCCCCCTGCTTGTGTTCCCTCTCTTGCTGGCTGTCTCTATCTCTGTTGAATAAATAAATAAAATCTTTAAAAAAGAAAAAAAAAACCTGAGCTGAGACCAAGAGTTGGACGCTTAACCGACTGGGCCAACCAGTCACCCCAATTGTAGTAACTTTTTAAAATTAGGAACATTTTTTTCCTCTCAAGTAATTGCAGATCACAAAGGTGTGTGGCAAAGATTTTTATAATCCATCCAAATGCTCCAGTTGGGGGTGTAGCCTGGCTACTTTGGAAGCATAATTTTAATAAAAGTATAACGTTGTAGATGGCATTTACTCTTTCATAGGTATGTAGGTTTTAGGATCTACACTGCATTTGAATATACTTTTAATTATAAAGTAAGAACAAATTGATGCCTGCTATAAAATCATTTTGATATAGGGACTTGCCTTTTTGTATTTTCTTTTAAAGCAAGAATAAATTTAGAATTGAGTACATTGTCTTAATTACCCTTTGTATTCCTTTTAATATGGTGATTTAGAATGGTGTTGCCACATGGTGCAGAAACTGTAGGGTTGCAGAGTTGAATTCACTCTAGAAAAATAGATCAAACAGGATTTATATCCACATGAAGATATATCAAGGGTGGCTAGGAGCCTAGCTCTCCAGCCCCAGCCCTGCCATTACTTTGCAATGTTGAGCACATTCACTTGTTTCTTCTTTTACACAGGGGGCTAATAATAGAAGCTAATTTAGGGTTGCTGAGAAGAGTAAATGAAATAAAGTTGTTAAGCACAGTGCCTTGGACATAAGTCTTTTAAAATTAGCACTGATTGGTTACTACTGTCATCACTGGCCAGTTTTATTTTCAGGACCAATGTCATGAAATGGAAACTGTTTTAAAACCTATATCTTACAGAGAATTCTGTAGTTATTTTAAAAAGTATCTTTTTTTTATTGAAACATAATTGGCATTACAACACTGTAGTTGTCTCAGGTGTACGACATAGTGATTCAGCGTTTATGTACATGATGGCACGACCACTGTAAGAATCTAGCGACCACCATCTGTCTGTGGCCGTGTGAGGTTACACTGTCCTTAGCTGTATTCCCAGGGCTGCACATTGCCTCTTCACCTCTTACTTCTTTTATAACTGGAAGTGTGTGCCTTTTAGTCCCCTTCCCCAACTCACCCACCTCCTCACCCCCCTTCCCAGAACTTTAGAGTTTCAAAAAAGCATTTTCACAAACACAATCTCGTTTGATTAGAGTTTCAGTAAATATTGGTTCATATACTCAGTAGCTGTTGGTTGAACTCCAGTTAGGTATAATCACCATCTCTGGTATTGGAGGTTTGGTACCAGAAACATCGGTAAGAAAGACACAGGCCTTACGTTGTGGTGGGGGAGCTAGACAATAAAGAAGTAAATCAGAGGGCTTCAAAAGAAGTCATTTGTGTGGAGAAGATTCGTGTGGTGGAATAGAGGGTGACTAGAGTCCCACTTGAGATTGACGAGGTGGCCAGAGAAGAGCTTTCTGAGGAAGTGGCATTTAAGTCCTCTCCTGAGCGACGAGGAGCCAGCCATGTGAGGGTCCGAGGAAGCAGCAGGTGGAAAGGCCACCGGTGGGAGTGTGCTGAGCGTGGGCACGGTCCGTAGAGGATGCCGGTGCTGCTGAGGCTCGGGGAGCCGGAGGGAGTGTGGCAGGAGGCTAGGCCAGAGGCAGAGATGTGGGCCTGGCGGCTGGGGACCTTGGGCTTCATTTTCTGGGTTCCGGGAAGAGACTGGAGAGTTGTAGGCAAGGTGGTGCTAACTCAGATTTATGTTTTAGAAATATGCCCTTTGCTTCTCTATGGAGAGCAAACTGTAGAGAAGCAGGGGTGGGCGCGGAAAGACCAGCTGGGAGACTTCTACAATGGTCGAAGCAAGAGCTGATGGCAACTGGGTTGGAGACGTTAAATGACGGGCCAGGGGGTGGGTCCCGCCCGCAGCCCTGCACAGTCCACAGGCAGCATAGCGCGTGGCGAAGGGCAGCAGCTGAAGCGTCAGACTGTCTGGTTTGAAATCTGACTTCATGAGATCTTGGACACGTTTCTTGACTTCTCTCTGCCTCTTTTACCATCTCTTAAATGGCGGTGATGATGGGACCTTCCTGCTAGGATTACTGTGAGGTGTAAATGAGAGCAAGTAGTTGGTAAGTGCGCCAAAGAGCGTCTGTTAGTACTGTTCACTCTTACCATTGCTGCCACCTCCAAGCACAAGTACGACTCCCTCATCACCCTCAGCACCCCCAGTTTACACCTGAGAAAACTTAGAGGGGGGTTTTGAAATCAAAAAGTAGGGTTCTTGATCGTGAATCCATTGTACGTTCTGTAGCATAATATGTAGTATGAGCCGTCGAAGGACAATACTGATCTGAATCTCTGTGGCCCAGAGCCCAGTGGTGTGCACCTGTGAATGTTTAAAAACACATTGAGAAAATGATAAATGCAGCCGGCAGTGGAGTCGCAGTGTGTGGTAAGGGGCGCCCTGGGCCTCTCCCCCACACCTCAGACTGCTGGAAATTTCAACGCCGAGGTTTGAAGAGAGCTCTGGACACCAAGCCAGAAGCATTAGTAGGCACGTAGTAATACATAGAGAAGGTAGAGCCGAATGTTTCAAGGACCTTGTAAGATACCGAATCTCTTTAGAGGACATTCAATTCTCTCTCTCTTTTCTTTTTTTAAGATTTATTCATTTTAGAGAGAGAGCGAGTGCATGTGTGAGCACACAAGTGGGAGGGGCAAGGAGAGGGAGAGAATCTCAAGCAGACTCGTGCTGAGCCTGGAGCCCGACGTGGGGCTCGATCCCAGGACCCTGAGATTATGACCTGAGCCAAAACCAAGAGTCAGATGCTTAACCGACTGCACCCTCAGGTGCCCCCAGAGGACATTCAGTTCTTTATTAATTGTGCTAAATGGGGCCGTACATCATATAAATAAATGAGACCCAGGGATTATCTCTACACTGTCTAGTCAGACTTTTAATGGAGGTATTAACCCAACTTTTCTTCATCGCTTCCCGCCTTTGCCGGGTCCCTTGCGCAGTGAGCAGTGACATAGGTAAGGAGCAAGAGGAGTGAGAGCAGAAGCTGGAGAGTCCCTGTGCTTGGCTTGCCTTGAGTCCCTCCGCCTCTGCGGTGCACCCCTCGCCGAGACTGAAGGCGAGCCCTTCGTATGTCTTGCAGAGTGTGAGCACCTGATCCGCCACATGCTGGTGTTAGACCCGAACAAGCGCCTGTCGATGGAGCAGATCTGCAAGCACAAGTGGATGAAGCTAGGGGACGCGGACCCCAACTTTGACCGGGTGAGCTGAGTTCTGCTCGCCCCGGGGAACTCCGCTCAGAGCTCCAGCTCTCTCTCTTGCATGAGATTGTCATCAGGCCGGGACTTGAAGAGGGCGGGTGCTGGGAACAAACTGGTGTGTTACCAAAGCAGCAAGGGAAGCAAGCAGCAGGGAATTTTAAAGCAGCCGAGTTGTTGGAGAGTCGTGATACCAGGTGCCTACCACTTGCCCCCAAATATCACCAGCCACGGGGACAGCTGAGCTCTTCCTCTTGTCTTTGTGGGTTCAGTTCGGTGCCTTCGACAGCATAGCTTTATTTAAGCCATCCCAAAGGACCTCAGCAAAACAGGGATCTTGTCTGCCTACAGCTGAGTACCTAGAACTTTCTTGCTTAGGCTTTGTCTGAGGCCAAAAGTATCCCAAGCTAGGGGCATGGAACAGCTGGTTCCTTATAGACAATCTGCCATCGCGACGTGGTTAACTGGGGCTTTGATAGCTTGCTTCTTTTTAATGTCACAGTTAATAGCTGAATGCCAGCAGCTGAAAGAAGAAAGACAGATAGACCCCCTGAATGAGGATGTCCTCTTGGCCATGGAGGACATGGGCCTGGACAAAGAGCGGACGCTACAGGTATCTCTAAAGGCGTGGAGGACAAAGTGAGAGGTAGCCACATTCCCTCTGTCCTGCCTTTTCCACCTTTTTCTCCTTCCTGGGAACTTTCCCTTTTCTCCCTGTTCTTCTTCCTCCGCCCCTCTCTGAGCCTTGACAAGAAGGTGCTTTGGTCTTCTAATGTACTATTGAGAGGGTTTTGGTTATTGACATGCCATTTCACCAGGGTTTTTTACTCTTTTCCCTTCTCCCTTGGTAGTCATTAAGATCAGATGCCTACGATCACTATAGTGCAATCTACAGCCTGCTGTGTGATCGACAGAAGAGACACAAAACCCTGCGTGTTGGAGCACCTCCTAGCATGCCCCGAGCCATGGCCTTTCAAGCACCAGTCAATGTCCAGGTGGGCAATAACTCCAGTGACCTGAAGCAGCACAAGTAACACAGGGGAGGAGGGGATGGTTCGCCATTGCTCACTAACTCACTCTAAGAGAGTTTCCTTTTCTTCCTTACCTCCGTCCCATCCTATCTGTCATCTCTTCCTTTGTCAGAGGTCAAGCAGAGGTCAGAACCTTTCTCTGACAGAGGATGGAAGGGTATTCCAGTACTCAGGAAGGACAGCAAGAGTTGTATTTTCTTTTATTTTTTTAAATAAATAGCCAATCATTGAGAGAGACTGTTTTCCCTAAAGAATGCTTCCTTGTTGTAGCTTCTAAGGGCAGAGGAACCAAAGACTCAGAGGTAGAAACGTAGAGTTTAGCAACCAAGAATCCTTTGAAAGACCATCATTATTTCCGCCTAGCGTGTAAGGTAAAGGTGTATACCTATGTGCTACTTTCTAGGCGGAGCAGGCTGGTACCACTATGAACATCAGCGTTCCCCAGGTGCAGCTGATCAACCCAGAGAACCAGATTGTGGAGGCAAGTAGTGACCTCAGATAGCTGTCAGCCGAAACCACTTTCTTCCCCATATCTTTGCTTCCTTGCTTGGCTGCTTATTTCGAATTCCTTTTTATTTCTAATTTGATTGTATTTCCTTCCACCTCAGCCGGATGGGACAGTGAACTTGGACAGTGACGAGGGTGAAGAGCCCTCCCCTGAAGCCTTGGTCCGCTATCTGTCCATGAGGAGACACACAGTGGGTGTGGCTGACCCACGGTGAGTATCTGGCCAACAGCCCTGATTAATACCACGGTGGAGAATTCCCACCTGACTTTGAGATCCTACCATGGCTCATTTTTCCTACTTTGTTGTAGCTCCTAGATGAGATGGAATCTAGTGGCCAAGACATGTCTTTTTCTAACCCAGTTCAGGGTCCTGGGTAGATCAGACTTGATGTGACCAAAGAATTACAGAGCTGTCCCTGGTGGATTGCGAGCTGATAGCACCATCGTGTCCATTAATCGCAGTGCTTTGCTGAAGAGCATATAGCATCTTGGCTCATAAAAATTGAGTTCTTCTGATCTAAGTCACATAAAAGTACCCCTTAAAATTCGTTCGAGTTTGACAGCTTTTAGAGGTACTGTTTACTACGTGTTCTAATGCCAGACTCATCTAAGGAAGGAGGACAAATGATACGGTGTAGTTTATGTAAGTCAAAAATTAAGTGAGCAAGAATCCAAAAACATACCAAGTAAGTACCAGTTTCCCACAGCGTTTTCCCAAAACAGTCCTTCAGTGTGCTCTCTGATGCCCGCACACAGGGAAATGTGCCGAAGGCTGGCTCTCTGTTTTTGTTCTACTTTTGAAGACTTTCAACATTAAAAATAGCCTTACCTTTCTCTGGATATTTCCTTTACTGTGTTGGGAAGAGACGGTTATGGCAAGAGTTCTCTAGAGAGTTCAGTTAGGAGCGCAGCTAGTGTTCTTATAAATACCTATTTTCTCTGAGCAATTTGCAAAAACACCTCCCGAGGCCTGCTGATTGTTTGCTCACGTTTCTCATTCTCGGCCTACGATCAAACAGGCAATAGGGGAACATTCCGGCTTCAAAGACCATGTCAGCTGCAAAGGGGTGGAGTCCTTTGTCACTCTGTTCGTGGAAAGATCTCTTATTTTAATGTGTGCTGTAAACCTTACTGTTAGGGCACGACAGCCCTGCACATCCACCACTTATCTGTCCCATCAGCACCGACAGGAATAATTGCATTCTTTCCCTGGTGAATCAGTTGCTACTTCAGGCAGCCATTGTTTTAGTGGATGGTCTGTGTCCTCTAGAAGCTTGCTGTTCACCTCCAGGCTTTGAAAACCTGAACTGGAGTGGTGCCAGGATTTCCTCTTGGCTCAGAGCTGTGGGTTTTACATGAGTGGTCAACGAAGAATAGCAATCCCCGGTCCCAGATGGGAAAATGGCAGAGAGCCACTTTCCATACACTAGGCTTCTACTTGCTTTGGGGTCTAAGAAGTACAAATTTAGGAGGAAAGTTAAAAACAAAAAACAAAAAAAAACAACAACTTGTGCCCAACTTAGCTGTTTTATCAGTTTGGGGATATAAGCACTTTGGAGTGAGACTGTTAACCAGACTTCTCTGTCATCCTGTTTCCCATCAGCACGGAAGTTCTGGAAGATCTGCAGAAGCTCCTGCCCGGCTTTCCTGGAGTCAGCCCGCAGGCTGCGTTCCTGCAGGTGGCCCCTAACGTGAACTTCATGCACAACCTGCTGCCCATGCAAAATTTGCAACCGACCGGGCAGCTTGAGTACAAGGTACCTGGGTGTGGGAGAGGGCTTGCCCCCAGAGAAACACATTCCAGCTTCCTTTGAGAGACTCTGAGGGACCTTGCCCAGGACTTAAGGGTATATCCTTATAGAGAAGGACGATGTCTCTTGCACAGCAGCCTGGGTGAGAGGGAAGATCAGTCTGTACGTACTTAAAGGATCCCTTAGTTTCCGTAGATTAGAGGACTGCTCTTTTCTCCCTCCTCCCTCCCCACCTTACCACCCCGTCCTGCCCGCTGTACTTGTGACAGGAGCAGTCCCTCTTACAGCCGCCCACCCTACAGCTGCTGAATGGAATGGGACCCCTCGGCCGGAGGGCGTCAGATGGAGGAGCCAACATCCAGCTACATGCCCAGCAGCTGCTGAAGCGCCCACGGGGACCCTCACCACTTGTCACCATGACACCAGTGAGTAGCAGCCCAGCACCCGACCTACTTTGTCAGAGGCTTTTAATAAAGAAGCTGTGGGCTTAGGGCTGGGACCCCAGGTCGCCCACCTAAAGGTCTGAATTTCCTCTTCCTCTAAGCTCAGGATGCTCAATGTATTCCCATTTTCTTCAGGCTCGTAGAACTTTCCAGACTTAATTTTTGGCTACCTTCTTTACTTAACCAAATAATTGCCACTCTGAAGTCTGCTCCTGGTGAGCATCGTCCTCAGTGGGGCATCACCAGGCACCAGTGCTAAGTGCCACCACAGCCCTACAGCCCAGTGGTCTGGTCACTGCGGCCTGACTGACTCTGCCCTCTCACGGTAACTCCTCCCTGCCCGAGGGCAGTGGTGCCTAACCGTTTTCTCTAGAATGAACCGCTCTTCACCGACCCTTTCTCCTTTGATGGACATTACTTCACATTTTTGGTACAACCTCGATCACTCAATTATTTGGCTTTTGTAAACTCTAACCTATTCAGTTGGTGTCTCTCTCAATCCCATCTTTCTTATATATATATATAATGGTCACATTCAAAGATTCTTTTCCTCACTGGGTTCTGTTTATTTCTGGTTATTTTCTTGTCATAGGTAAACCCATTTGTTCATTCCTTCATTTAATCTCACAGGACCATGCGATTGTGTGCTCCATCATATCCACAGCCCTTCCTAGGTGTTTTTAGGGCAGTGCTTCTCAATGGACCTCTCGTCCGTTTTCAAAAAGGAGGTTTTCAAAAGGGAGGACATTTTTTCCCCTTCAGTCCATCATGGGATTCATACTTTTGTAAAATACAATAAAAGTGAATTATTAGAGAAATAAAAATTTTAAAACATACAAAATACAAGGCTCAATTTTCAACAGACAAAATTACCCTGTTAAATTTCTATAAAAGTTTCTAAAAGCTTACTCTTTATTTCTGTACTAACCGTATCATGGATTGGTAACACAACAGTGCGTGGACAGCTACGGGCCCACCATGGGCCGTGCTTTCACTTAACAGGGCTGTCGGGCACAGGGAAGGGTTGTGTCCGTAGTTCTTAGCCTCACTGAGCTTATCATTTGGGGAAGACAGGACCAACCTGTGTGTGGTGTTGAACTAATAGTGAAGGACCATGTGTGAGTAAACGCCCGAGTGAGTCCTGTGGACCGGGAGGCGGCAGCGGCATTCAGGGAAGGGCCAGATCGATGCAGGTTATGAAGGATCAAGAACAGCTTTGTGGGAGGTGGAGGGACTTCCTTGGTCCACTCTAACTGTTCTCACCAAGGTCACCAACAAGCTTTTGTTGATAAATCCGGTGGACGTTTTTTATCTTTTGGGCCTGCCAACTGTATCAGTCACTGTTGACCATTTTTTCTCTTTGAAATATTGTCTTCTTTTGGCTTCTATGATACCACATTCTCATTTTCTTCCTGCCTTTCCTCTTCAGGTTCCCTTTCTGCTTGTGCTTTGAAGTTGGTGAAACCCCAATTTTATCTTAGGCCCCGTTTCCATTTCATTTTACATACGCTCTCTGACTCACCTTGTCCGCTCCCATAATTTCTGTTACCAAGTGATTCTTCAGCCCAGAACGCTCTTTTCTTCTGAGTTCTCCATTTTGTATAGATGACCGCCTAGCGCTTAGACTTAGCTGGTTATCCCACTAGTACTCGACATGTCCTCAAATTTGAATTTGACATGTCCTCAAATAACTGTAGGTAACCTGTTTCTCCTCCTGGGTGACAGTGACGGGCACCGTCGTTCTCCTGGTCACACAAGCTAGAAATGTGGGATTTCTATTTAACTCTTCCCTCCCCCCATCCCCATATCAAGTCAGTTATCCAGCACCTTGCTTCTGTCCCCCACAGCGCCTTCCATTCACTGTCATCCCTTGCCAAGACTAACACAGTGGCCTCCTCACTAGCCTCCTTGCCTCCAGTCTTTTCTCCTCATCCCCACCACCAGTCCTTTCTACACTGTAACTCAAGCAAGCTAGTTTTCTAGAATATACATCTTGTAACACCACATCCCTGCTGCAAATTTAGTGATTCACCGCTGCCCTTCCTCAAAATATACTTCTTAATGTGGCATTCAAGGCCGTCTGTAACTGGCCGCTGTGTCCCTCTCCTGCCTCATCTGTCACCACTTCCCACCTGACCCTGTTCCCTCCAGTCTCGTGGAACTATAGTAAGGAATCTGGACAGCCTCACATTCAAGCAATGGAATTATTCCCAAAGTTTTAGTTTTGTTTTAAAACAATCTTCCATTTTTTAAAAAGTGCTTTCATAATAATCGAAGTCTGACTTTCCCTGCTGTAGCTCCTGAGCTGTGGAGCTTGTGTGAGCGCCCTCACGTAGACGAGGGGAGTCACAATAATGCAGGCATGGCGGCGGTGGTTCTCACTGCTCGGGTGTGTTTTGGTGGGTGATAGCTATTCTAAAGCTTTGAATTGCAACTACACAATTATATGTTATATACTAAAATGTACTTTTAAAAAACCGTGATGCTTTTTTGGCATGAAAGACATCTAAACGCTGGTAATAGCATTAATATGAAATAACAGACCAGTTCCTAGACATTCCAGGTAAACAAGCTTCTACTGTATTTTCAGGTCCTCAGACACCTGTAGGCCTTCTCTTTTCTCTCAGCCTAGAAACCCCAAAGGCTCGTGAGCCTTCTCCTCTATGCATGGCCAGCTCCTGTTTCCCCTTCAGGTTGCAGTGTCCCATCCTCCAAGATGCTTTCCTCAATTCCCAAGGGCCCCCTCGGTTCCTAGAGGACCAGGTCATGCTGTTCTGTAATTGTCTGCTTCCTTGTCCCTGTCCTCCACTAGACTGTGAAAGGAGGGCAAGAGCTATGTTTGGTAATTCCCATTTCATCCTGGAACATGGTAGGCATTCGCCTCTTGTTGAATGAGTGAGCGAAGATGAGTCAGAGGAAGAAATGCAAATTAAAATCACCTGAGCGAGGTAAACATGAAAAGCTAGAAAGGCATGTGGAGGTTCCGTATAACCCGGGGACCCTACAAAAGTTTCGTAAATAAGAGAATGCCCAGAAAGGCCTGTCTGCAGCCCGGTTTCTAGAACGAGCGGTATTCCGGAAGAAGCGCCGCCTTGAGCTTTTCCCCCCTGTGTCTCCGCAGGCGGTGCCGGCAGTTACGCCTGTGGACGAGGAGAGCTCGGATGGGGAGCCAGATCAGGAGGCTGTGCAGAGGTAATGTGGCACCGGGCAGTGCTTGCAGAGCCCTTTGGGCAGGCTCCCCTGCAGCCAGCGAGAGGCCACCCCTGCCCAAGGAGGTGGCCCAGTGCAGCTTCAACACTTGTGTGGTCTCTTTGCTCAAGGCAGATGGCATGTTCCTCCCCACATGGAAGTAACAGAAGACTACCCAGAAAATGGCATTTCTGTAAGCGCCATTGGAAGTCCCCTAAGTGACAGCAATGACCATAAGAACTTTTTCTCTCCTCCCTCCTTCTTTATCTGCCCCCTGCGTTCATATTGCAACTCTGATAGTATTCACAAGGCGCAAAGCCTGCTCCTACCTGCCAAGAACTGTTTACTGAAAAGGAATTGGAGCTTTGGGATGACAGTGATCCTAGCTAGTCTGGCCATGGACCTCTGGCATGGACGCTTCCTTTCCAGGAGAATGAATACCTCTTGTACTGTTTGCTGTACGCTTCCTCCATCCCCTTGTACCAACAAAGAGATAATGAAAAAAAGAATATGGGATTCGGGCCAGGGACAGATGCAAATATCCATGGTTGCCAGAACCTTGTTGAGCGATGCCTAATTCACAGAAAACAGCAGTGACCATCGGGCGTGCTGTGCTGCTCGTTTCACTTCAGTCTCGTTAGCTGTGGTCCCAGCTCCATGCATGCCCCCTTGTGGGAGTCGTCCTTCTTATTTTCCCGGCGGGGTGGGGGTTTGACCAGAATCCAGCATGTATTTTCCCAGAAATACAGGTGTTCTTCAAAATTATATGTTTTTCCCTTGAGGGAAGTTGAAATAAAATGGTTTTCATGGGCTCTTGGGGAAATTCTGGGTGTCTTTATCAAATGGTTATTAAAACCACTCATGTCTCACTCTTTGGCAACTTCACGTACCACTAATTGCTCTATAGTCTGTTAAATGTTTTTAGCTTAAACAGGCAAAGTAGTTAAGAATGAAGCAAGACCATTTTTTCTAAAAGAACCTGACGGTTGCTGGCCAGTCCTCTCTTCTTTACCCCCAGTAGCTCTGTATGAAAGCTGCTACTCAAAAAAAGAACCTGGTCCCGTTTGGAAAGAAGAGTGGAGGACAGGGTGGTGGCAGATGGGTCAGCTTCTCCTACAGTTTAACCAATAGAAGAAAAATTGTTAACTTTTTTTTTTTTTTTCCTCCTCTCGGTGCTATTCTCTGTAGTTTGCTGGTAACAGGGCTTACGATGTTGCAAATGGGCCCCTGCTGATGTCATGAAAAAAAAAGTTAGGAAACTTACTGCCTTTCTCCCTTAATTAGATGGTAGCGTTTCACTTTATCTTCTTTGTCTTGGACTTTACTTCCTCCAGCTCCACCTTCTTTCTTCTTTAGACCAACATGTCAAGGGTAAAGCCCATCCATCCTGACGTCATGGAGAGGGACGGTGATGCTTCTATGTGTGCCCCAGAAGAGCGGCAGTGGCCAAGGAAGCCATCAGCTAGATGAAGGGGGCCCGTGGCTTATTTTTGGTATTAACTAAGTAGTGGATCCAATAGATCTTTAGAATGAAAGTCTTCAGCTGGTCAACTCCTCAGCTTTGAAACTTCTGTTTTCTTGCCTTGCCTTTTCCTGCTCCTCCCAAAAACCAATTCTGAACATTTCATGCGGTTTCATTTCTTCATCCTCTAGAGAATTTGGTTCCCTTGGGACAACATCAGTTTTTCTTCTCTGATGATTGACTTAAAATCCTGGGGTTTGAGAGAAGGGGTAGTTTTGGAAATCACTCATCCTCAAACTGAAGAATCTGTTTGCCGTGACTTGTAAGTGAGGACAATCTCAAAACCTGGCGGGCCATTGGGATCTAGAGATACACATGAAGTCCTTCTGAATATCTGTCTCTCTTGGCTCATCTCTAGGAATAATCCTTAGGGCTCATTTCCTCTGACTTGTATTTTGGAAATTTGGAGGGACAAGAATAATAAAATTAACAAGTGGGAAATAAATGCTTCTATCGAATGGAACGAAGGAAGGAAGATCTATCTTCTTTGTGAGCTGCATCTGTTTTCTCTCTTCTCTTAGTGGCTGCTCTTTGAAATTCAGCCACTTGAGTGGTAAGCCAGCTTTTGTTGGCCGGCTGACCACGTTTCACTTTCATCCAGCCAGGGGTCTGTTTGCCATGGAGCCCTTTTTAAGCTCTGGCACTATTTCATTCTGAGTGCTTTAGATTAACTTCTAATGCTTCTTGCATAGGAATATTCCTGTCTGTCTTTTTTACTATGAAATGTGCTCCTGCTTGTTGCAGGTACTTGGCAAATAGGTCCAAAAGACATACACTGGCCATGACCAACCCTACAGCTGAGATCCCACCGGACCTACAACGGCAGCTAGGACAGCAGCCTTTCCGTTCCCGGGTCTGGCCCCCTCACCTGGTACCTGAGCAGCATCGGTGAGTAGCCACGTGAGCTGTGTGAGCTCCTCGAGGCTCATCGGGCAGGCACCCTTCTTGCTAATCTTGCAGTGATGGTGACAAGCATCGAGGCTAAATTAAGTAGCATCCTTGAGCTTACATCTTCTCAGCTCCTTGCACTGAGCAGTGCACAGGGCCGTGTGAGATTCTTCCTTCCCATTACCTCATAGACATGTTTATGGTCTGTAGTCGATTCCCGTGATTCTGGGTGTTGACTCATAGATGAAATTGAACTGGAAACCTTCGAGGAAGTGAATTCTCAGCGGACAGCTGGACATGGGAGGATTTGGAACCTTATCGGTAGACTTGACCATTCATAACCCATCGCCTTCAAAAGAATGAGCATATCTTACCATGTTACCACTGAACAGTGAGCTTGGACATGGAGGAATGTGCATCCCTCTGTGAATGGTAGAGCAGAGATACTGCGTTCTCTTGAGTGTCGTACCCGAGAAGTCATTCTTGCAATAATATTGTGATGGCTGAAATCTCTTAGTAGGTCTCTCTTACATTTGTAATTCATCCTCTTGAAGAAGTAACAAGCTTAACCTTCCTGGCCAAGAAAACTTCCTAAAACTGAATCCAAGTAAGCCTGGAAGCACAGGGGTGTGACACTTTGCTAGAAGGTGATTACCTTCTGTGAATACTCGATGACTAAAGCCCTTAACTTTGTCCCCTCTAAAGCCATCCCCAATCTTATGGGCCACACTTTCCAGGCCACCACCAACTTCAATCTTGCTGGGAGGACAATGAAAGCAGTCTTACTTGAGACAGTTGAAAAGCAGTCAGGTTCCAAGGAAATGAAGTTTATAAATGTGTTGTTATGAACTCTTGTAATCAGCTCACACACTGGCAAGCTTGACACAATGTTTTTATTGTGGCGAGTTACCCATCGGGCGTCCTTATAATCAGCAGAGACCGTGGACTCTGCGCAGACGGAGACTGAATTAGTGCCCTGTTGGCACTCTGAGAGAAGGCAGATAAACTGTTCTAGATGACTGAGAATAATAGATCGGTCTGGTTGGAATAGCAGGAATGACGACTCTCCAGCAAAAACTCCAGCACAGAGAGACAGTGTTTTCCTAAGGAAAACCTCTCAGGACCTACACGGTGAGCGCAATGCAAGAGAAGAGACTTGGGGTGATTGTTGGAGAGGTGCCTCCCCCCACACAACCTCCCCGCCCCCGGCAGCGTCCTCCCCCCAGCCCCCACCCCTGCCGCCTTAAATTTTCCATGATTTCTCAACAACTCTGAGCTCACCACTGTTACCCAACAGAACCTTTCTTTTTTCTCCCTGTCTCTGTCTTCCCTGCCTCCACAGCCTGACAGTTGTTTAGCCTTTGTCAGGGTCTGTTGTTTAGCCGAAGTCCCTCGGGTATCCTTGTTTCATTGTATGTGTTCCTCAGGAGAGCCTCCTGTCGGGGAAGCGTGAAGACCGGCACCTCTCCACAGTCAGCCTCTCTCACGGCTCCTCTACTCTGTGTCCGTGTGTCTAGTGAGGAAGGCCACGTCGGCCACAGCTCCCTGTGTGTGTGGTTGCCGCCCTGCCTACAGTCACCGTCAAGGCCTTGCCTGCTGGAGACGTGTCTGCCGTCTGTGTTCGTGTGAACACTCGTGGTGGAGTGTTTCAAGGGTTTCCTGTGGTCAAGCCAGTTTGAATTGGAATGAATGCTTGATGAGTGGCGGATTGTGCAAGGCGGGGAATTTATGCAAACTCAGCCTGTCTCGATGGGGTTCCTGCAAAAACACGGCAACACCAGACACTGAAAGTAGTCCGCAGAGGACAGGAGCCCCTTGCAGGGCCAGAAAACCCTGGAAATGGGTGGCCTAGACAGATTATTGAATTCCTCTCGTTTTCCAGAGGAAATGATTCAAGAACGGCACATGTACATCTATTCTTCTGGGGTGTAATTCATGAAGTCCAGCATGGAGACAGAAGAGGGGTCTGATCAACCGTTTCAATCCTGGAAGTGTGTCATTTTAAAAGCTAAAAAAATGTAAAGCGTAATTTTAAACGAACAGAAGATGGATTTTATCTAGGTGGGGAACCAAGTTCCTGTTTGAAAAGTGTAGTGGGAATGTCAGCCTGATACGGGGCTGTCCTGAGTTTGAACACGATTGCTAATAAAAATAAAACACTATGGATCCTGTGAGTGCTTCCAAAATGAGCAACTCCATCAGAACTCTTCCTCTGAAGTTCCTGTGCCCGACTGACCAGGGTCAGTCTCTGCACAACCCAAGCTTCTGGAAAAGTCACGAAATACCTGGGCCTGGGAGAGCAGCTCTGAGGGGGGAGGGTGGGTTTTGTGCAGACCGGCTGAATGAACCCCTTGCAGAACACAGCTTTCTGAGTGAATCAGGAATGTGTCCATTATTAGAAAATATTGACAGCATAAGAATCAAATGTTAGGAGAAAATAGTATTTACTGGCTTCGACTCTAGACCCCTGAAGTAGAAACAGATGTAGGAAGCACTGAGGAAGTGCTCCCAAAGGCGACTCCCGTGATCCCTGTTTCTGGAGAGTGTCTGCCAAAACCATGCGTCTTTTGTGTTACACGCGTGTGTCTGTGCTCATTTCATCAGCTCACCGCTGTGTCGAGCTTCCGGTAGAGCCTGAAACCCAAGTCATCATTAACAGAGGGTAAAGGGCTTGCCCTCCCGGCCACATTCGTGGACCGCTCTGCACAGTCATCAGCCCCCCCACCCCCCCAGACCCTCCCCGTCTGCATTGTATTTGAACTTGCTTGTCCACCTGCTTCCTTAGCCTTGCTCTGCTTTAGTCCAGAGCGAGTAGCTTTCAAGGGGTACATCATTTCACCCATGGTTCAGTGTGATACCATCTCTGCCCTGGACATGAAACCCTGATCCTTTCCATCAGCTGCTGGAATGCTGCCTTGGCAGTCTTTTATCTGCTTACCTCAACCCATAAACATCTCTTTCTGATTAGGTAACGAGTAGAGGTGTTAGCTTCGAACTCCCATGCTGTCTTAGGCATTCCTTATCAATAGCTTGTTCTTTCTTCCTGTAAGATCCTGGCTCTGTTCTGACTGAGCTGTGGGATTTTTGTCCACACGATTCCTCTTTCGCTAGGAGGTCGGGGGGAGGCGTGCTGCTCTGTAAAGTTAATTTTCACAATGGCCAACTGTATTTGCGTTGACCAGGTACGCAAGCAGGATCTTGAGGCCCGCATTCCTTAAGAGTGTGCCGTCTCCGTCTGGGGATCAGAAGTCCCCCTATCCTCCTGCTTGAACCTCCACCCTTCACTTTCTAGCCCAGACCCTAGGACTTCCGAGCCAGGCCTTGGCCGCAAAGCTGACTGTAGTTTCCTTCTGGTCATTTGGAGAGTGCTGCTCAGGGAAAACTGGGTCAAACAGTGAATTTGAGATTTCGAAAGGCACTAGACAGACGTGATTATAAAAGCCAGATCTCCTGTGCAGCTTGGCCTGAGGGCCACTGAGAAGCTCTTCTCTCTGACCTAGTATATCTGTAAGAACTGGATGTATTTGATCCCAGGACCTCACCAGGCTTGGAAAGTAAGCCAGCTAAAGGTAAGTGGAAATGGAAGGTGTGCAGCTGGAGTTCTCGAAAGGGCAGCAGGCTAGGGCAACTACCGGCCTCTGGAGATGGCCTGGAAATGGCGTAATGTGCAGGGCTGCACGTGTAGCCAGCCACCTTTGCGTTCTTCTGGAACAGCAGTCCCTGGGTGATTTGGTCCAAGCCCCTGAGTCCTCGCCCCTAACCTTCTCTTCCCATGTATTCAGCTCTACCTACAAGGACTCCAACACCCTGCACCTCCCCACGGAGCGTTTCTCCCCCGTGCGCCGGTTCTCAGACGGGGCTGCAAGCATTCAGGCCTTCAAAGCTCACCTGGAAAAGCTGGCCAACAGCAGCAGCATCAAACAGCTGCAGCAGGTAATGGGAGAGGCAGCAGGCACCTCTGGAGAAGCGTGGGGAACACAGAGCAATAGCGCGTGGAGGACTGGGGTGGCAAATCTCTGCCCCGTCCGTGTCGAGGTTCAAATCTGTGTAGCTTCCTCACGCTCTTTCCTTACTCCTTGGTATGTACGGCTTTCCCCAGGCTCAGACGTCCTCCCACCCCCGTGAAGGGCCTAGATTTTCCTCCTGTCTCTGTAATTCTTAGAGAGGAATTTCTGGGTGTGGGTTTCGGTGGGAGGCCCCAGAGAAGGTACTTCTAAGCAACCTTGGCATTGCTCACATGATTTATGGGCACTGGGTCTTGCTGGAGCTTGTCGGCATTGTTACCACCTGGCGTCCTCTCCAGTGGGTATGGAATGGTGCTTCCAGAGGAAGGAAGGGTACCTCCAGGCTTCTGTAAAGGGCCGGCTTCCTTTCTGCCTTCCCAATGACCAGGCTTCAGGTGACAGGTACTCTGCACACAGATTTCACACTGGACACTTCCATGGGCCCACGGGCCACCCATGGTGTCTTCCATTCCTTCACCCAGCGCGGAATGTGAACCTATTTAGGACACGAATACCTATATACCTGGGTCGGTTGCTCATGAAGGACCCTGTCTTCTCTTGGGGCAGATCTGCATCTGCTGACATCACTGCCTGGGGTGGGCCTGGCTGCGCCCCATCTGTATTACCTGCTTTCCCTTCAGGAGTGTGAGCAGCTGCAGAAGATGTACGGGGGGCAGATTGATGAGCGGGCCCTGGAGAAGACCCAGCAGCAGCACGTGTTGTACCAGCAGGAGCAGCACCATCAAATTCTCCAGCAGCAGATTCAAGTAGGCCTTCACTCTTTGCTCTCTCCAGCTTGTTTGGAGTTTGCTCTCAGGCTGGTTTGCCTGTGAGTTTTGGAGGAGATCACGCAGGGCAGAGTGGAGTTATGTTTATGGCTGACATGTTTGAGGAAAGGTAATCGAACTTTCGGACAAAGCATGAGAGCATAAACGTCAGTCGCAGATAGTTCTTTCTGCTTCTTCCCTTCCTGAGAAGAGCTCTGATTGACCTTCAAGCTGACAATTATTTTTCTCCTTTCCCCCACATGTTTAGGATTCTATCTGTCCTCCTCAGCCTTCTCCACCTCTTCAGGCTGCATGTGAAAATCAGCCAGCCCTCCTTACCCACCAGCTCCAGAGGTAATGAATCACTTGTCTCACGCCTAAGCTGTTGTCTCGGTAGCTTGCCATCCTTGGCCTGCTTCTTATGGGAGAGACTGCCTGACGTTAGCATTCGTCTTGGACGAACTTCTGTGAAAAGCAGAGAGATCCATTTAAATGGTAGCTGCCTCCCTGAAATCCTGACTGTATTCAGTCCCGTGCCACATCCTTTTCTTAGCCCCACAGACAAAGTAATCTGACAGTCATATAGGCCAAGACCCAGGCCCACATGGCCTCTGCCTCTCTCTGGCTGGGAAGACGTGGATAGATCTTACATACGCTGTGGTGGGGGGTTTATGTATGTTCTTCTAGCCTGGAGCCTATGACTGAGAGTAACATCAAGGTTATACTGTCACCTCAGGAAATTTACTTATTTATCTGGTTTTGTTGTTTCTTAAGGTTAAGGATTCAGCCTTCAAGCCCACCCCCCAACCACCCCAACAATCATCTCTTCAGACCACCCAGTAATAGTCCTCCCCCCATGAGCAGTGCCATGATCCAGTCTCACGGTGAGTGCCGAGGCTTAGACTGAACCGTGCTAAGCCTCGTGGAGAAAGTGAGTCTAGTCTTGGGCGCCACAGGCGCGCAGTAGTGTTTAAGGGTACAGGCTCTCGGGCCAGGCAGCCTTGGTTTGAGTCCCGGTCCCCCTGACGCCGTAGCTGTGCGAACCTCAGGTAAGTTACTTGACTTCTGCACGCCTTGGCCTCTTCAAATGTAAAAGAGGGATAAAGTAGTATTTAATGAATAAATATATGAAGAGCACTTAGAGCAGCCTGTGGCACAAGATAGTTCTCCATAAAGGTTAACTATCCTGAATTTTCAATAAAACCCCCTCCGACCCTACCAAGTAAAAAAGCCGCTGCCAGAACCCCTGTACTGTCATGCCTCTGGTTGGTTCTCCATCGTACGTGTGGCTCCTCTCCTGTGGGTGTTCAGGAGAGGTTGAGATGAGTGGACCTGAATTGTGTGGGTCTTCAGGGGCAGTGATCTGAGGATTTAGTATTCCCCAGACTGGTAATCTCTTAAGTAGCGCCACGCCATCTAGATCCCCTGAAGAGTCTGGATTGGTCTCTAGGCCCTTCCTTCTTGATGCGCAGCCCCCTGAGCAACGGTATCAGCAGGAAAAGTAGAGTCTGGGGTCCGCCCCAGACGCGCTGAATCAGACTGCATTTCAGCAAGATCCCTGGGCCATTTGTATGTACATTTGAGTTTGATAAGCTCTGCCCTAGATCAGAGCAACTCAAGGAATAATCCGGGACCACCTTTCAGAGCCACTTACTGAAGATACAAATTCTTGGGGCCCCACCTGGACCCCACCCAGAATTCTGCGGGTAGGACACAGAAATCTGTGTTTTAACAAAGTTCTCCAGATAAGTCTTCCACACGCTGAGGTTTGCAAAGCACTGGTCTAGACGATGTCCAGTGTGAGTGTTGTCGCGGGCTCCTCCTGCTTCCAGCCAGCAGGTGACCCGGGCATTCGGTCACGCTGGGGTTTCTCTCTCTGCAGGCGCTGCCTCGCCCTCCCAATTTCCAGGCTTACCGTCCCGCGGTGCAGTCTACCAGCCGCAGCCCGAGAGCTGCTCCCCGCCTCCCACCGTGGCCCTAACCTGCCTGGGCCTTCAGCAGCCTCCGCCGTCCCAGCAGGTGACCATCCAAGTACAGGAGCCCGTGGACATGCTCAGCAGCATGCCAGGGACAGCTGCAGGCTCTGCGGGGCGAGGCCTGGCCATCAGCCCCAGCGCCAGTCAGATTCAGATGCAGCACCGCACCAACCTGATGGCCGCCCTCAGCTACGGGCACCGGCCCTTGTCCAAGCAGCTGAGTGCCGACAGCGCGGAGGCCCACAGGTAGGGCTGCAGGCGGTCACGCCGGGTGTCTGTCTAGGTGATTCGGGTGGGAGGAAGCCCCTTAGCAGGGCGATAGGAGAAGGGGAGGAGCGTGAATCTGGCTGCGCTGTGCTCGCCTCACCCTTTCTAAAATCAGGGGTGTGGGTTTGGGGTGAACTTGAAACCTGTTTATTGACCCAACATTAAAGTGCTAATAATGAGACAGAGAAGGAAAATGATAAAGCTGCCTTCCTGTTTGTCTGCAAAGAAGAAAATGGCCTATTAGAGGAATTTCTAAAAATGCCAGTTCCCCCTTGTCTATTTTTTTAGGATTCTTTCCCTCTCTGTCCGTCTTATTCTGAGAACTTGGTGCTTCTTAGTAGCTCAGATATGCTGTAAAATAGGCCCAGTCGCTCTCTTGAAGCTGGAGCTGTCCCCCCCACGGTGCCCTGCGTCCCCTGGAAGTGACTGGAGAAGCTAATGAGAGGACGAGTCAGGATGCCGCGCACAACCCCATCTTCCCTGTCACACCCCGCGTCCCTGTCCCAGGGTTGGGGGGGGCTCCCTACTGAGGAAGAGGAGTAGCTGTTCCCCAGGGGAGTCTAGCACACTTGTCACGCGGATGCCTGGTACTCACTCCCTTTTGTGTCTGCAGCTCGAACGTGAATCGGTTCTCCCCTGCTAACTACGACCAGGCGCATTTACACCCCCATCTGTTTTCGGACCAGTCCCGGGGTTCCCCCAGCAGCTACAGCCCTTCAACAGGAGTGGGGTTCCCTCCAACCCAAGCCCTGAAAGTCCCTCCACTTGACCAATTCCCCACCTTCCCTCCCAGCACCCATCAGCAGCCAGCGCACTATACGGCGTCGGCCCTGCAGCAGGCCCTGCTGTCCCCCACGCCGCCAGACTATACGAGACACCAGCAGGTGCCGCACATCCTCCAGGGACTGCTCTCCCCCCGGCATTCGCTCAGCGGCCACTCGGACATCCGGCTGCCCCCGGCGGAGTTCGCCCAGCTCGTGAAGAGGCAGCGGCAGCAGCAGCAGCAGCAGGACTACCACGACTTGTTCCGGCACATGAACCAGGGGGACGCAGGGAGCCTGGCTCCCGGTCTCGGGGGACAGAACATGACAGAGCGCCAGGCTTTACCGTATCAAAATGCTGACTCGTATCACCACCACCACACCAGCCCCCAGCATCTCCTCCAGATCAGGGCCCAGGAATGCCTGTCGCAGGCTGCGTCCCCCAGCCCAGCGCAAGGGTACGCCCAGCAGCCGGCCCTCCTGCGCTCGGAGAGCATGGAAGAGGAGTGCTCCTGTGAGGCGGCCAAGGACGGCTTTCCAGACAGGAAGAGCTCAAACACAGTGACCAAAGGTTGCCATGACAGCCCCCTGCTCTTGAGTACTGGCGGCCCTGGGGACCCCGAATCTTTACTGGGAACTGTGAGCCACGCGCGGGAGTTGGGGATACATCCCTACCGACACCAGCCGACTGCTGCATTCAGTAGGAATAAGGTGTCCAGCCGAGGTAAGGGCCCCCGAGGGGTAAGAGTCCCGGGCCTGTCTGCCTGAATTCACTTAACTCAGGGACGGTGTCTTTTTCCAGCCAGTGCTCTGTGTTCCTAAAAGAAAGGGAATTCCTGAGAAGACCTGCTGGACCTTATGGGGGAGAAGGATGTGGGAAGCGGATGCTGGGCCGTAAGGTGTCTGCTTTCAAAATAAAAAGATAGTAATAGAAAATTAGCGCTTACATAATCCAGTCGATAAGGAGAGTTCCCATTTCTCCTATTCATACCATGGTTCCTTGGACTCCAGAATTTCCTGTCATCAAAGTAGCTCACTTTAACTTCTGCAGGAGAACGAAATCAGCCGGTGCTGAGGAAATACATCTTTGTGTAAATGGTGTTGGACCAAGAGTCAAAAAAAGCTCCTCGGTTCTAGACTCGCCTCTGTCACGAATGCCGTAACCTTGTCACTTAAACCCTCAGGTTCTTATGTTTCTCCTCTGTGACAGATGGGCAGGAGGAATAATAATAATGGCGCTTTGCAGAGTATTCGGGAAGATAAAAACATGCATATGTGTGCTGTGTCTAGACATAGTGCGTGTGCGCACGTGCATGTGAGGATGCGAGACACCCTTGCCGCTCCGCAAGGATGCTGGAAATGTGCTGTAGTATCATTACTCTGCCCCCCTCATTAGTAAGCTAAACACAGACGATCCCAGCGTCATAAGGGATCCCCGGGGTTCTCCTGCATCACTTTATGTAACGCGTGAGTACGTTCGTTTCCATCCTGAAGGACATTAGGATTACCAGCAGGCAGTTATACTCCAAAAATCTTCTTCCGTCGTCATCCTAGCATTCATCCGAGATAAAAGCTGCACTGACATCCATCCCGTCATCGTAGATCACGGAAAATGAGTTTATCCAGAAACTAAACAACCTTGAAACCAAGCATATCTTCCATCCTCTCCCTCTTGGAGCTGCCTGCCTCTCCTGTCCTGTCCTTTAAGGTCACACACAAAACTCCTGGGGAATTAGGTCCCACGGAACACAGCAGGACAGAAGGCCTTGCTTTGAATCCGTTTATGAAGAAGGCTGGGTGCTTTCCGGTTGTGCTTAGTAATGCACGGAGAAGAGGGATGTGTGCTTGCCTTAAACGGTTAAAAATCCTGGGCTTTTGAGCAAATGCATGCCATTCAGCTTAGGAGCCTGCACCACTCAGACATACTGTGCTCACCCGTGGCTGCTGTATTTGTAGGTGGACATAGGATGGTGGGAGATTTCAGAACCAGTTCATACGTGGAATGGCTGACAGACCTGGCCATGTTTAGGCTTGGGAGGAAAAAAGAAACTAAGGAGAGCCATCATAACCAGGAGGAAGAAGGGATTAGACTTTTTGGGGGTCCGTATTATGGGCCAGGACCAAGATCAGGATGGAAGTGTCAGCAAATGTCAACTCCTGTGGAAGATCTTCATCAGAACTTTCTAGAATAAGCTGCCTCAGCAGCCTGGGAGCTTTCTGTCACTGGGAGTGCTCCAGCAGAGGCAGGGTGGTAGGATCAGGGGTACTGTGGAAAAGCTTCCTGCGCGAATGAAGGCTTTCACCAGATTAGCATAATATAGTTGGTGTGCGAGGAGGAGAAAGGCCACCATCTCTACAGTGCTTTCCATGTGCCAGACACCCACTGCTATTCACATACGAGTTCATTTAATCTTCACAGCAACCCTGTAAGGAAGTAACTCTTCCTGTCCCCATTTCCCCCATGAGACAAATGAGGCACAGCTTAAGTAATTGGCCCCCAAGGTCAGCAGCTGCTGAGTGGCGTCTGAGCCCAGGAGTGTTTCCGTTCACTGCAGGAGATGCTGACTAAGTGCGTCCCAGGTGCACGAGGCAGCGAGGACAGAGCAAAGTCGGAGCAAGTAGCGTCCACTCCCTGCTCCCCCACCCCCACCCCGTCCTGGAAGGCCATGTATGAAAACACCCTTTGAAATGTTTTTCTTCAAAAATTCTCTTTCTCCTCAGTTTTCCCTCCTGTGTGACTCCTGTATACAGAAAGGCTGGGGGCCTGGAATTCGCCTGTGTCCCACAGTTGTCAGAGGAACAACCCCCCACCCCAGTTCAGCGGGCTTGCTGGTCTCCCTCACTCCTAGGGTGAGGCAGAATGTAGTTGGCTAGTACAGGTGCTTCGGGGAGGGTGGGGGCGCCAGGAGGGAGAGAGAGTGTTCCCAGTCAGAGGAGTGGAGTAGGTTTCCAGCAATTAGTGGCATTTGAGTCAGGTCTTGGTGGAATAAGATGAATTTGCCACTTGGATGGAGGGGAGAAACCAGGGGAAAGACGAGTGGGCAGGGTGCCTCCGTGATGTTTTGGGGGAAAGCAAGCAGGCTTGGTGGGTTTGAAGTGTAGTGCACACGAAGGAAGGAGGGGAAGCTAAGGACAGAGGTTTTCTTTTTTTTTTTTCCCCCACTTGTAAAATGCTCATTTATTCAAGTTTAAGACAAGTATACGTTCTTTAACAGTGTGCAGTCTGTTCTTATTTAAGATGCAGACATAAAGGGAGCACGTGCCCTCCTTAGTGTCCATCGCCTCACCCCCCAACCCCCTCCCCTCCAGCAGCCCTGCTTTAAACTTGCTCTTTAACTTTTCTAGCTTGAATATTATTCATCTTATCTCTTTCTAACATCTATTCCTATTTTGTGACTCTTGAAGCCACATCTACAGTTGTCTGTAATGAATAAAGCCACAAGTTGATTACTGTGGTTTTATGACCTGGTATAGTGAGATAATGCAGCAGGGAAACGACTGGCCTTGGGGAGCCCCATCCCGCTCCAGAGTTCTAGTCACCTGCAGGCATGGACACCTGTGTGTTTAAAATGACATCTTACCCTGAGGTGTCCCATTGTCCTTACCTTAGACAACATGAGCGTCCTCTGTGACCATGGGCCTGGCACATCACATCTCCTCCCTTTCCTCATCTGTGTAACGAAGGACATTAAGCTTAATGCCCCCTAAGAGAAGGAGGATGGAATTCATGTCCGCAGTACTTCTCCACGCCCGAGGCTCTCCTCTCGCTTACTCCTTTCTTTCTCACAGCCACCCTGGTTGTATGTACGTATGTCACAATCCCTCTTACGGTAGAAACCGTGGCTCCACCATCTTTTCCTGCTTTAACCTGACGTGATTCTATTCTTTTAAAAACTTGAGAGCTCATAGTGTTACCTTACCAAAGAAACCACCAGATAATTTGCTGTCGCTTTTGCCAGCAGAGGTTCTAATGCTAGGTCCTCCCCCTCCCCACCCCGTCACAGGCCGGTGGGGGAGGCTCGTGCTTGTTTATCTCTTTGGGCAGAAAGGAATGCCCGCTGTCCCTGAGTGATCCTTCCAGTGCAGTGACCACACTAGTCCCAAGACCCTTCATCTGTTATTCCCGTGACAGCAAATTCGGCAGTTTACTGAATGACTAGCTTGCACGAGGTGGTCTTGTAGGAGCTACAGGGAGTGCAGGGATGGGAAGATACAGAACCTGTCCTCAGGGAGCTTACACTCTGCTGGGGAGGAAGACTCGCTCATCAACAGCTATAGCCTGAAGCGCTCGAGAAGGAGTGCTGTAGGTGTGATTGTTAAGGAATAGAGCTAGGGAGATCTTCCTAAAATTTCCTTGGGCTAGATGAACAGGGATCAGTGGCCATAGCCCAATAGAACTGAAGGCCACAGTGGGACGCCTGGGTGGCGCCGTCGTTAAGCATCTGCGTTTGGCTTAGGGCGTGATCCCAGTGTTCTGGGATCGAGCCTCACATCAGGCTCCTCCCCTGGGAGCCTGCTTCTTCCTCTCCCACTCCCCCTGCTTGTGTTCTCTGTCTGGCCGGCTGTCTCTGTTATATAGATAGATAGATAGATAGATAGATAGATAGATAGATAGATAGAACTGAAGGCCACGTATCCGTGTCCACAGTTACCTATTTCCTTTGTGGCCCTTGCTACCGGTCAGGACGGGCCAGGCCCTGCCGGGGCGCCAAGCACGGAACATGCCAGAGGCGTATCTCGTGTGTGGCGAGCTTCCAGGGCTATCCATGCCCCGTGCTGCCTGTGATCTCCCTTGTTGGCCGCTCCAGAACGAGAAAGGAGGTTTATCTCCCTTCTGTGCCATTAAGTACATTGGATTTTTTTACTTTGCAAATAAATAAGGACAACAGCTTAACGGGTTTACACAGAGGGATTGCCAGCTGAACTCACAAAGAAAACCACATCCTCCCCGCCCCCCAGCTTCGTCAGCTTCAGCAGTATTTGTGGACTCAGGCCTCACAGAGGGGTGAAACTGTGACAGGCTGGGCGGGTTCACCCCTCAGAACCTTGGAGAGGAATAGGTGCACATGTCATTTTGCTCTCCTTTTCTCTTAGAGCCCAGTAAATGAGTAAGGGCGAGTCAACATTGACAGATTCAATAGAGAGTTGTGCAAGCCGCCCCGGAGTCCCTGGGGCAGGGGGGTAGTGTGCACAGGGCCCTCTGTGTCTGTGTCCCCCGCGTGATCGCGTGGCCGCCCCCGCACTCTCCCCGCCTGACTTGGGTCAGTACCTAGAACGCTGCGGCCGGAGGTTCTCTTTCCCCCATTATTTCTGTCGCCTTCGGTGAGCTTGACCTTTCCTCTAGCTGCTCAGGTGGCAGAAGCTGCAAGCCACAGACTGGAGCCAGGATTTCCTGTCCCTTGGTCAGTAGGTTAGTTGCCTGACCTGCCTGCCCCCCACACACACACACCCTTCCCGTGGGTCTGCAGGTCTCTGTGGAGTGTCCCAAAGGACTGGAGACTCAGGACTCAGCATTCTTACTCAAAAGGATGCTTGACTCGTGTAATCCCTTACAGTTTATTAAGAGCTTTTTACCTGTGGTATCTTTGGAGGCCGCCAACATCGCTCATTTTTCAGACAGGGAAATGCTTTAGATTACGTGTGGGAGCCAGGTTGTGCTCTGTCAGGGATGGAGCTGGACCCTGACTCCGAGTTTTCTGATTCCCGGGCTTACCTTCTTCCCATCACGCCTGCCTCCTCACCTCCCATCACGCCTGCCTCCTCACCTCCCATTCCGCACCGTGCCCACCTAGCTGCCAGGCTGAAGTTGCCGGCCCTTCCGGCTCTTTGGCCTGTGTATTACAGTGAAATTTTGTCGCCTAACTCCTATTAATCTGCTTTGTCTCATCTGCTTTTTAACTTACATTTTTCTCTCCTAAACCAGAGGAAATTCAACCAATCTCCTAAGCCAGTCTCTGGAAATTAAAGTAACTCCTTCGTTCCCATACACGTGGGTAAATTGTCCCCACAATTCTGGAAGCAGGGTTTCCTTGCTTGTGTTTGTCGGCCGGCTCAGTATGCCCTGTGCCCTGAGAACCAACACCTCCGGAATGAGTATAATGACCTCAGGCAGGTTGGGACCTGTGGAGTGAGTCCTGCTTTACTGACACGCTGAGACCCAGGAAAGGGGGCTTGCCCGACGTCCCACTCCTCAGGAGCCCTGGGTAAGCCACGATTCAAGCCCATGCCTCCCTGACCCCAAAGCCTGTGCTCCTGAGCTCTCGGCTGGGGAGTCAGGAAGGCTCGCCGCAGGATTTCCCAAGCAGTAGCTGGCTCCGCCGTGCTGGCCCCGAACGTGAGGGCTGGGAAGAGCGCGACAAGGGGGACAGGGTCCGCGCGACCTTCCTGCTGACAAGGGTGGGTGTTTGGGTTGGAGAAACCCCATTCTCAGGAATAAAAATAAGTTCAAAAAAAGAGAGGGAAAGGAGACTACAAAGTCTCGGAGGTGGGAGGAGCTCAGCATCAAGATGTGACGCGTGTACATCCTGTTGGCTTTGCTCTAGCCTCACGTCTGAGGGCTTCTTTCAACGGGGAGCCCTCGTGTCGTCTTGGGCGGGGCAGGGGTGCAGCGGGCGAGGTTTGCAGCTGGCTCTGCGTCCAGCAGGAAGGAAGCCCAGGAAGTGAGGGGATGGTGTGAGCGGCCAGAGAAGAGAAGACAGGCGTTAGGAAATACCTCGAAAAAGCCAGCCCCTGCTGTTTGTGGAGCTGCTTGGCCAAGCAGACCACAGAGCCAGTGCCGCACCACTTCCCGCCCCGACTTTCGCTGCTCGTGGGGCGAGAGCGGTGCCCGCGGAGAGCAATCGGGAGGCCTGGCTGAGACGAGTGAGGACTGGCCCACACAGCGAGGCCCGGTGGAGGCTTTCTTTTGTCTTCTCTCTTCCGGCTTTTAGCTTTCAGTAGCAAAAGAATTGGCTTCTACCTGTTTCTTTGGTCTCTTAGCTCAGAGAACTTCCAGAAGATCTCTCACTTGCCTTCGCCTTTGGCAGTTGGGAAGCTTCCCTCCTCTCCTTTTGCTCCAGAATATATTGCATTACCAGCCACGTGCACGTCAGTTGGGGCCCCTCCCTTCCCATCCTACCTCAGCCCCTGAGCCATGCCTAACCTCGATTGTTGCAGGAGACCCTTTTGAATATGGAGACCTGAAACCCTTTACCCAACGCTCCCGCAGTACATTTTACTTTCATTATTCAAATAGATATTGGAATGGCACAGTTAGCGTTAGGGCTGCGTCTGCTATTAACAACTTTTTAAAAACCTGGTCTCGCCAAGGTAGAGTTCATTAGAAGATAAGCCCAATGCCAAGGAGCTTTGACCGAAAAAAATAAAGCAAGCAAACAAAACATATGTTCAAGTGCCAGGCTCTTAAGGACTGGAGCCAAAAGTGCTACCTAGGTGTGGCCCTGGTATTCTTCTTGACCACTCTTGGTCAAGAGGAAATATTCAATCCTCTCAAACTCTCTTCTCTCCAGAATCCAGTCCATAGGGTACGTGACTCTGACAAGATACTAACCCATATTAAGAGAGCATTTATTAATATCTGTTAAAGAGCTAAGTATTACACACCTACTGGGTGCAGGACACTGTTCTGGAACACTGAAGGCTCACAGACATGCATCAGATACAGTTCTTGTTCTCAGAGAACTTACGGGCTAATATGAACAGCTAAAGCAAATACACAAACATGGTGTTGGGAATAATGTTAGAGTAATACAGTTTTATACAGTTTTCTGACATTTAAAAGAAGCAAAGATCTTTTTCTTTTTGAAAGGGAAAGTTTCATCAAGATATTAGCATTTGAGATGGACCTAGGAGGATGAGTTGATTTGGATTGGCTGGAATGGAAGGAGAAATAAGCATTTCCAGGGAGAGGGAGCCCAGGGAGGCTACCTGCACGGAATTGTGAGTGGGTGGGGAAGAATTAAGTGCTCCCATTTGACCAGAGACTAGCATGTGGGGGAGAGTAGTGTGAGGTACTCACTGGAAAGTAGGCTGGGACAGCATTCGGGCGACTCTGAAAAGATGAAATTTTGTAGAGTGGCGGTCCTGGGACGGGGAGGAGGGATGGTTAGTAATCCAGGCAAGAGGAGGAAGCAGTGAGATAGGAAAGGAGGGACTCAGGTGACCGACATTGCAGCGGTAGATTCTTTAGGCTTGAGGTGATGTGGGACCAGGGGGAAGGAGCTAACGGGGCCCCATGAGCTCGCATCCGGAAGATTAGGAAAATAGGAACCAAAACAAGACTTATGTCTGAAAGAGGACCTGGGGGAGGGGTGTTGATGAGTTTGGAGCTGGACGTGTTTAAAGTGTTAGATGTCAGCTCTCCAGGGAGAGGTATCTAGTAAATAGTTGGAATTACGGATCCGGAGCTTATTAAAAGAGCATTTCGGTAATTCTTTACCTAGAGGCAGTACAGGTGAAGCCATGAAAATGATGATATTACCAAAGGAAGTGTGAGGAGGGAGAGGAGGGCGAGGTAGAAACGCAAACTGTGGAGGAGCCATGGACGCAGCTGGGGGCTGCAATTGCAAACGCAGAAGAGGGGCCTGGGCTGGTGCGCTGAGGTGGAGGCCAGGGAAGGAGAGAGAAGGCATCTATGGGACAGAGGCCGTTCTCCCGGGATAGAGGTTTCTGAAAGCTCCAGGAAGGAGGTAGGTTTGGGAAACACAGACTGTCAAGTCAAGAAAGGAATGAAGGAAAAAGAAAAGGTTTGATGTGATCCAGCCACCCGCCATGGATGGAATTTTTCTCGGGAAGGTTTATGATCCCTCCATTACGAGGCTCATATCTGCCGTAGGACTTGGGGTTGGCAGGCGGGTCCACAGGGTCCTCACCATGGCTCATTGTCTCTGGCAAGACATTTCTTTGATGGGAGTTGACAATGTTGGGAGAAACTCGAGATCTGACCCTATTTTGCTCTGTCTCCTCAGAGTCGGTCATAGGGAACTGCATGGATAGAAGTTCTCCAGGACAAGCAATGGAGCTGCCAGATCACAACGGACTCGGGTACCCAACACGCCCCTCTGTCAGTGAGCACCACAGGCCCCGGACCCTCCAGAGACACCACACGATCCAGAACAGTGATGATGCTTATGTATGTTGGCCCCCTCCTGCTTCTCAGAAGTGGGATCCCACCAGTCCCAACCTTGACAACAGAGCTTAGTAATGTGGGGTCGCACCTACCCGTCCATTTTTTCCCAGCCAGAGTCCAGCATCTCTGGGGACCAGGCAGGCATGTCTTTGAATCAGCTTCACAGACTAGTCGAATCTGCAACCCCAACTTTAGCCTGAGGAATCAAGAGTAGTTGCTCTCTGTTCCTTCTGGGCTGAGTTCTTGAACTTCTCCCCATACGGTCTAAGCTCCAGCCCAAGCAGATGAACCCATAGGCTCTTGGTTAGTTTTCAGACAGCTCTATTGAACTTATTCGGCTCAGGAAACCTTTGCTGTCCTAGGACAGACTCCTAGGGCAGCACTGTCTAATACAGGACCAAGTAGCCACGTGTGGCCAAATTTACATGTATTTAAAATGAAATAAAATTTAAAAATTTGGTTCCTTGGTCACAGTAGTCACACTTCAAGTGCTCAGTGGCCACTTGGGACGGGTGGCTCCGCACTGGACGGGGCCGATGCAGAGCGCTGTCCTAAGACCAAGTCTTCGGGCCGCTGGGGATAGGTCAGATGGGTTTTGGAAGGCCGTGTCATTGCCAAGGGCGTGTGACCACCAGCTGAGGTTCACTGTGCCCTCCCCCACCCACCCCATGGGGGAAGGTGAAGCAGCTTCCCGTGCTGTTACCCCTGCAGCCTCCCTGTTTGGATGGCAACCACAGAGGGAGTGGGGGGTCCAGCCTGGGGGGGGTGCCCAAGGCTGCCCTTTGCCTGCGCTCTGTTTGAGGGAACCACTGTCTCTGAGGGCCACCTGAGAGTGGCCCATTCTCTGGTATCCTGACTTCTTTTCCTAATTGTTCTCTGCAGGTGCAGCTGGATAACTTGCCGGGAATGAGTCTCGTGGCTGGGAAAGCACTCAGTTCTGCCCGTATGTCGGACGCGGTTATCAGTCAGTCCTCACTCATGGGGAGCCAGCAGTTTCAAGATGGGGAAAATGAGGGTAAGGGGCCTTATACATGGGGCGCTCCTCCCCCCTTTTCCCTAGTGACTCTTCTCCTCTTCTGTATAAAGGGTTCATAGGAAGATGGGAAGCCAAAGCTTCCCCAAGGGGTCTGGACCCAAAGCCCTTCCCACTTGTCTCCATCGAGAATGAGCACACAAGGGAGCAAATCTTCTGGTTGAGTGCAGGGGTATCACATTGTCTTTGTAACGCTTCGATAAGATACTGCTTTAAGAACTATTTTCCTAGTTCTGATTAGAGGGCATTGTGTTGTAAGGGACTATGTCTCCCTCTCCTTAGCGCCAGTAAAGGGAGGGTATCATGACAGATACAGAGCCTAGGCTTTTTCGAGTGGACAGGTCTGCAAGAAATCCTGACTTTGCCCCTTACAGGCTCCATGGACAAGGCACTTCACCTTTCTGAGCCCCCAGAGTTCTCCCCCATCAAGTGGCAGAAACCATAGAGCCTAGAGCCTAGATGGTTCGGTGAGCATTAATCGGCTTAGTGAGTTTAAGTGCTGAGAACACTGCCGGGAGCCTGCTAACAGTACTGAGCTGCCAGCTCCCTTCAAGAGGTCACTCTTCCAGCAGGAGCAGCTCTGTCTGCTTCCACTCTGCCGTGGTCGGTAGCGCCTGGGAGATAGTAAAGGAACAGGGCAAAGTGCAACACTTGGAGAGTTCGGGAAGAACCTGGCCCAGCCCACAGCCACTAAACACATGGAGGGCCTGCTATGAGCTAGAATCAGGCCTGGCTGGCCGGCTCCGCGGGGCTCTGATTTCTCATCCTCCTCTCTCCCCCTGGCCCACCTCCCCCCATGTTCTTTCTGGTCTTGCAGAATGCAGGGAGAGCCTAGTTGGTCACGAGCACGCAGACCTGACTGGTGGCGGCCAGCATTTAAACTCCTCTTGCTACCCACCCACGTGCATCACCGACATCCTGCTCAGCTACAAGCACCCCGAGGTCCCCTTCAGCATGGAGCAGGCGGGCGTGTAACAGGAAACAGTGAGTGTCGCCCTGGCCGGCCGACCCAGCCCTTTGGCCCAGTGCCAGCTCCTGATCCGTCGAGGGCTTCCTCCTGAGCCTGGAGCCTGTGAACCTGATGGCACCGCTCCTCCCCTTCTTGGTCTTCGCCTTTTCCTGCTCTGTCAGATGAAGCACCATGCAGTTGCTGTGGGGAGCGCGTGGGAGCACACAGCGCATGCGGGCCAGAGTCCCTTGGTTTAATTATGGGGTGAAGACACGTGTTGTGGGGTGCGTAGAAACATAGAAACAGGAAGTGAGCTGCGGCTTCGGAGGACAGAGGACCTCTGGCCGCAGTAATAAGGAGAAGACAGTCCTTGACCTCAGTCCTGAAGCAGGAAACCCAGCAAGAAAACATGTCTGGCCATAGTTTTCAAGGCTGTGCTGCAAGTAAAAGAATATTCCAGACAGGGATCAGAGGCCAGTGGTAGAAAACAGGTACACTGAGCAGCTTGGCTGGAGTCAGGCCTAAACACACAGTAGGTAGCATGGCTTCTGTCTTTGAACACCCTGACAGAAACCCGGGAATGAAAGTGAGGCAGTCTGGCGAACCCGTCTCAGGGCCTCAGTGTGGCAACCCTCTAGAAATACCTGAGGTCGAGCGCGCCGGTCGCATGTGGTAGAAATTTTCACGTGAACGTTCAAGCCACACTAATGCTCCTCTCTGTCTGCTCCCTTGCAGGTTTGTCTGCAGCTCGGGGATGAAAAGGCCGACTTCAAACCGACAGTATCTAGCAGCATTGCGCCAAATTGCCATTGTGTTTCTGTCCACCCAGAACGTCGTGGCTCCTTTCCTCACATTGGTCCATCAGTGTGCAGTTCTTTTGGGTTCTGAGGGGTTTTTGCCATGTTTGCTTGTATGACCAAGTCACCAAGGAAATAAACAGGATTTCCGTGTCTGCCGCCTTCTGTGAAAGTGTATTTGGTATATTTGAGTTGGTGGTTTGGTTTGGTTTGGTTTTGGTTTGATTTTTTTTTTTTTTTTTTTTTGGTATGTGTTCTTTTGGAGGTGATTTTCTCTCTTCTTTATTTGTTTCTCCCTCTCTTTTTCTTTTTCTTTCTTTTTTCTTTTCCCTTTCTTTCCTTCGTTGAGACAGAAGAGCAAAGCAGTTGAAACTACAGAGCCCAGAGCCCCAGAGCCCCTTCCCCCAGCCGCCACCCTCAGAGCACCCTCCAGTCCTTCACGTTGCTGACCCACAGGAGCAAATGCCGACAGATAACAACGCCGGAATCTTGGTGGTTAGGGAAAGGAGCGGGGAAGGGGTGACAGCCCCTGGCACTTGGAGGCCAGGAAGAGAGAAAAAACAAAGAGCCCCCGAGCCTGGAACCTGGGAAGGTCTTTCCTGCTGGGATCCCTGAAAAACGTGTCTGGCCCGGCCAGAATCACACCAGACCGTTAGCAGGGAGGCCGAGGGTGGCCTGGCCCTGAGAGGCTGCCGGTCAGAATGTCTCAATGTGAGCTTCTCCTCCATGTATGACTCAGCTCCCCTCTCACACCTGGAAAGTTGGTTGCCTTTATCATCCTGCTGGTCCTACCCACAGACTGAACACCCAACAGTGGTGCACGATGCTTGTCACCTGTCATTCTCATTGTATATTGTGCTATACAAGGGGTGATTCTTCAGCACACACACACACACACACGCTTTTCTCTTTCAGCCTCTTTGACACAGGCAAGAAGAACGGGAGGTTGTCTTGGGCCCTGCCTCCCTCCTAACCTCTTCCTCCCCAGGCATCCCCAGCCCCTATTTTAATTCTTGATCATGTAGGAATTGTTTTGGGTAATGTTGATATTATTGTTATTATTATTATTATTATTAATAAAAACAAAAGGAATTTTTGTTTAAAAGAGAAATGTTTAACCAGATTCTGTTCTATTTGAATTGTGACTTGCACCTTTTGTTCCAAGTATTTTATGTAGACGTACTTGTGAGCAGCTCTTACCTGTGCCAGTGACAGGTGCAGCGGTCTCCTCCCCCCGGGAAGCAGTGCACACGCAGCAGCAACTGTTTGCCGCTCTCTTTGTGTTTCTTCACTGTTAGAAACCAAAGTCTTCTCTGCCGGCTGGGGGCTGGCAGAGCGTCTGCCCGTCTCCTTCTGATCTTCAAACCAGGAAGGAGATGTTCAATATTTTGACTCTTGATCCTTTTTCCTGGGAAAGCAGAGTGAAGGGTCCCCAGGCCGCCCCTAGTCTTTCATCCTGAATTTGCACAGAAGAGAGCGGGTGTCCAGCATGGCTGTCCTGATGTTGCTGACAGGACTCCCATGCAGCTTGTCCTTCTCACGGATACTGGCAGCTCAGCTCCTGGACCCGATATCTCGCGAGTGGATTTCTGCAACGCAAGAGCCTTTCCTCGGAATCTGTCCGCGTTTCCACGGTCCCCAATCTCCCCTCCACTTCGTGAGGCCAACAGCTCCTCACCAGAAGGAGGCGACCCAGAAGGCCCGAGCAGCTACCGTGTGACTTCTCTGGGCCTGTTCCAGCTCTGAGGCCCCCACCCCTTGCCCCCGCTGCCCCCTCGCTCTCGCACTCAGCCTGTTCTGTTTACATGGTACTGTGCTGATGGAAGAGCAGGCTGCCGTCCGCCAGCGACCGCCCGGGTGAGAGCCAGTGAGCCGATTAACCGTGCCATCTTGCGAACTACACTTGTAAAGATCATTGCTTTGTATCGTAGTAACCGATATGCGCCGTATATGTTGAATGTATATGAATATAATTTCCTATTTCTGCTCTTTGAAAATGTCAGAAGTATTTTTTTCTTTCTCATTTATGTTGAACTAAAAATGGATTAAAAAAGATCTCCAGACCCAAATTGTGGCATTAAGACTTTTAGTCTTTTTCCCCCCTGGTGGGCGACTTACAAACTTACAATACCTTGGTTGGACAGGAGGGGGTTGTGAAAATAAAAACCTGATTACGATCTTATGTTGATATATTATTATTTGCCTTGTGGTTCAGAGTCTAGCTGGGAGAAGCATCCAGGTGGGTGGAGGCGGGAGGCTGAAGAGGCCTACCGAGCCTAGGGTGGAGCTTTGAGTGATCCATTACCTCACCCCGCCTTGTCAAGGAGCATTCTCTAGAAGCCTGAACTCGGCCCACACTGTGTCCCCAATCACCCAGCCTGGACTCTGCCCCCTCAGAAGCGAGCCTTTGAGTGTGCTGAGTCGGAGGGAAAACAGATTCCCCGAAAGGGTGCTTTTCAAGGGGTGAAAGGGGGTCCGCAGAGACCTGGGACCTTGATGAGGTGACCACAGTCAGCCTAGTGATGGGATTGCCAGATAAGTGTGGGGACAGAGAGGGGACTCTTCCTATAGCTGTCCTCTTTTTTCACACCTGGACTCCAGAAGGCAGGGCGGGATTTCCAGCATGGCCCCAGGCCCGGCTAAGAGAGAGCTGGTTGAGGTGCTTCCGTGAAGAAAGATAACTGGAGCTGGAAATACTGCCTGGGTTTGTAGAGAGAAGAGTAGGAAGAGGGGACTTACAAAAGCTTCGGCACCCATGGTGGACTAGACGGTCACCATGGGACCGTTGAGGACAGAAAGAGCCTTCCAAGAAGGGTCTCCTAGAAATTGTCTGAGTGTGCACACGCCCACGGAAGCCTCGAGCGAGCATCGCTGGAAGCACACAGCGACACACCCAGGTGCCTTCCACATCTCGTAACCCCCTCGCCGCGGCTCCACCCCGTGATCAGCCAGGGCGCCTTCAGGCCAAAGGTGGGATGAGCTTCGAGAGGAAGGAGGGTGCTGTCCTCCTGGAGAAAGGCTAGAGACCTGAGCTCTGGAAGGTAGAACCATGCCCACAGATCCTTCCCAGCCCTTCCTTCTGACCTCCTGCTGGCCCCCACCCCGCCCCGACCACTGAGGCAAGCTCTCAGAGGGCCGGCTGCCTGCCGAGGCAGCAGACCCCAGCTTGTGCTGGCCACAGATGGGCCGCCTTCACCTCGGTCTCCCCAGCAGGAGGGCAGCAGAGAATCTGTGTTTGGCGGGTTGCAGGCCCCTGCCCCAGGGCCTAAATCGGGGCTCTGTCACCAGGACCTGTGACAAAATTGCCAAAAAGGAATTACAGGGGTGGGGGCTCCTTCCTCCCCTGCTCCGTCTGAACATCCCAAGAGCAGGTTTCCCATCCTGACCTGCAGCGCCTCCTGTCCGTCGACCGTCCTGAGCAGGGTCTGTGACAGACGGCCAGAGGCTCCAGAGTGAGTTACGCCTGGGTCTCCTTCAGGCCCGCTCCTTCAGATGCCCCTTTACCGTCCTGGTGACCCTTCCTTTCACGTGCCAGTGTCGTTCATCGAGCAAATATTTGTTGAGTGTCTGTTATGTGCCAAGCCTAGCAGGGGACAGAGTCCTCCCAGGTGTAGACTGACCAGTATGACATGGGGACGGGAATTGTGAAATGAGTCCCTAATCATTCTGAGCAAAATCCACTCCTGCAGCCAGCTAGCAGCTCGCCAGCATGCATCGGGGGTGAGGGGGCCGGGGCCAGGCCCCTGGTGACCCTCTTCAGAAACGGTCACTCTGGGAGTCCCATGATCAAGGAAAGGGGGTGTTGGGACTCAGGGCCCACACTGGTGGGCCTTTCCCAAGCAGCTAGTGCAACCCACGGGCACTCGAGGCCTCTCACAGGCTGGCCCCCGGGCTGATTCTGACATGCCCAAAGCCTGCCTTCCCTCCGAGATCCTAGTAATGAGGGGCTTGGGCTAGTTTGAGGCAAACTTCTTACAGCAAAATAGAGTAGACAGACACACCAGTGAGCAAGTACGATGAAAAAGAAAAACTTGCTGCTTGTGGGGATGCTATCAACAGCCCTCCCTAGCCTGACGCCTTGAGATCCCTGAGCTGGGAAACCAAGGAGGCCCTGATCAGAACACACGGGCCAGGGGTGTCAGGAGGCCCCACTGCTGGTGGCCAGCCGGGCCTCCTGACTCCGGCTCCTGACGGCGCCAGATGCTAACGGCTGGAGGCTTCGGATGGCCCTTGACAGCTCGGTGCGGCTGTCTTCTCATATGCAAGACAACAGCGAAAATATCTGGCTGCCGGGTCTTCTAGGGATGACCATGGAAGTGCTTTGGCCACTAAGGAACTACACAAATGTTGGAATTAGGTTTAGCCATAATAATCATTTCATGGGGCGCCTGGGTGGCTCAGTCGTTAAGCATCTGCCTTCGGCTCAGGGTGTGATCCCAGCAGTCTGGGATCGAGCCCCACATCAGGCTCCTCTGCTGGGAGCCTGCTTTTTCCTCTCCCACTCCCCCTGCTTGTGTTCCCTCTCTCGCTGGCTGTCTCTCTCTCTGTCAAATAAATAAATACAATCTTTTTAAAAAAATCATTTCAGTAATAAACCAAACTTTAACAATGGCGGGTAGCTTGGAGTCCAACAGTAAGCTTCTGAGATTCCCCCGTGTGCTGACTGGGATGAGCTCTACCCCCAGAAAGAAAGGAGCCTCTCTTGGCCTGAGACACCCGTGAGCTGCCCCAGGAGGGGACCAGCCTCCCCCCAGCCCCAGCTCTTTAAACCACACAGACAAAATGTGAGTCCTCGCCACATCTGCTTCCAGAAGCTGAGGTCTCCGCTCCAGTCTGACAGTGCAAGTGTGTTCAGCGGGAGCGAGGGGAGAGAATGCCAGAAATTGGGATTCAGGGACACAGAATAGTTACTAAGTGCCAGCTACCTTCCAGTTTTGCCACAGATGTTCAAATGCAGTGCTTGAAACAACACGCATTTATTACCTCAGGACAGTTCTAGAGGTCAAAAGTCCCAAGGGGTCATACTTGGTCATACAAAGCTAAAATCCTGGTGTCAGCAGAGCTGCCTTCCTTCTGGAGGCTTCAGGGAAACATCTGTGTCTACTCCTCCTGCTTCTGGGGGCCGCCCACACTCCTTGGCTTACGGCCCCTACACATGGCTCCGGCCTGAGCTGCTGTCCCCTCGTCTCCTCTGACGGCATCTCCTGCCTCCCTCTCATAGGTTTAAGGACCCTTGTGCTGACATCGGGCCCACCTGGATAGTCCAGGAAAACCACCCATCTCGAGGTCCTTATAATCACATTGGCAAAGTCCCTTTTGCCACGTGACAGTCACGGGTTCCAGGGATTAGGACCCACACATCTTTGGCGGGGGGTATTAGTCTGCCTGCCATACACACCACCCCTGCCGTGATTCTAGGGATGGGGTGTTCCAGCCTTGTCTTCACTCAACAGATAAGGGACTGAGGGGGGCAGAGGCTCTATAACTCGCCCAGGATCACACAGCTAGCGAGGGGCAGAGCCGGGATTCAGGCTGAAGGCTCCAAGCCTTCTCATCTGCGGTGAGGGACGGGAGGCTGGCTACAGTGGTGGAGGCCCGGGCCCAGCAGCTCTGCGACCTGCCTGACAGCAGGGAGTTTCCTGGCTGGGTGGTGAAGGGCACCTTTCTGTCCTGGGTCTACATCCAGGAACCTGGGTGCAAAGTTCAGCCCTGCCTCTCCTTTGCTGAGGGGTCAGAGACCTAGGGCAAATTCGGTCCACTCCCTCATTTCCTCATCTGGAAGATGGCAGGGAGGCGTGAGGCCGAGTAGCTGATCCCACAGTTCCTCTCGGCTTGGGCCTCCGCAGCTTCTGTGACTTGGGGCCCACCGGTGAGCTGGGGCTGGAGGTGCTGGGCCTTCTGGGAGAACCCTGCTAAGCGCACGGCAAACACCATCGAGAGCTCGGCGCTCCGCACTGATTTACGGGATTCCTCGGGCCCTCCAGCAGCCCTGCGCCATCTTTGTCTCCCTTTTACTGATTGGAAACCGAGGCTCAGAGAGATGACCTAACTGGCCCGCGATCCTCCTCCAGGATTTTGCACGTGGGAGGCAAAATGAAGTGAGTAGCCAGGTCTCCTGTGGCCTCCTGCTGCAGAAGTCCTTCCGCCTGCCCCGGGGACCCCTAAAGTCTGGTCTCCACTCGCACTGTGCGCGCCCACATGGAAACACCAACAATGCAAAGATACATGGATTCAATTTAAGTGATTCCCTTTGTTCTGACATGATGCCCTTTTGTGAGGTTGAAAGTTCTTTTCTTTTTTGAAGTGTTGGTCACGGTGGGGCTGGGGGGATTGGGGAGACAGTGTGTAACATTTTTACATGACAAGATCAAAAGCAGGCAACTCCCTGTTGGTCTCTAGAATCTGTTTTGAAATGTCAGAGGTCCCCAAAATCGCAGTCTGGGAGCCACGGAGCCCTCTCCACTCTGCCCAGGCCACGCCCTGTCACCACAGGGCCCGTTCAGGCAAGGCTTTGGGAGGTCTGGGAGAACCTGGAGAGAGGCATGCTGACCTGCTGGGATAAAAGAGGCCACAGGGTGTTGGTGGGGGGAGACTATCTGTTGCCTTTGGAGGAGAAGGACAGGGTAGGGACAAAGTAATCTCCCTGGAATGCAAGGGGAGGGGGGAGGGGAGGAGTCCCAGCCATCCCTGGCCAGCTGGTGTCTCTTGCTTCCATCCCTCCTCTCCCCGGGCTGCACTGGCACAGCAGACAATGGCGGGCACACATCTCCCCCAGGAGAAGGGATGGGTGCAGATGACCCCGACCCTGAGGGCCTGCAAGCCTGCACCCACCCCCTCTGGCCCCCGCCTGAACCCTTGATCCTTGGCCTTGCAGCCCCCGCAGCTTCCTGTTTGCCCACTCTATTTGTCCGGCCCTGGGGACAGAGCTGATCCTTGAACTCTAAGTTCCACATCGCCAGGACCAGTGAGAAGCAGCAAGGCCTGGGCTGGGCTTATCAGCCTCCCAGCCCAGCCCCTGCCTGGAGACATAAATAGGCCGGGAGAGCCTGCCGCTCAGAGACTGCTGGAATCCTCGAGGTAAGTGTGGCGGCCTGCTCCCCCCCGCTCTGGGCATCAGAGGCTCAGGTTCTGGGGTCTTGGTTGCAGACTCTGCCCCATGAGGGGGCTCTGGGTACAGAGACCCTCTCCCACTCTGTGCCCTGCCTCCTCCACCCCTGGCTAAAATGAGTGGGGGAGCACTGGGCTCCTCACACAAGAGGCCTGCCCCCTTCAGCCCTGACCCTCTTCTCCTCCAGGTCACGCACGTCCCTTCAGGATGAAAGCGGTGGTGCTGACCTTGGCCGTGCTCTTCCTCACGGGTAGGTGCCCCCCAACCTAGGTAGCCAACCATGGGGGGGGGGGCTTCTCCCTAAGCCCCTGTGGGCCACCCTCCTGGGCACAGGGAACAGGATTTCTCACTCATCCCCTTGCCTCTGCCTCCAAGCCTGGCATTTCAGCTCTGATCCTGGTCCAGAGCTGGCCTGATCTTGGTCTCCCCTCTGACCCCCAGGGAGCCAGGCTCGGCATTTCTGGCAGCAAGATGAGCCCCAGTCACCTTGGGATCGAGTGAAGGATTTAGCCACCGTGTATGTGGACGCAGTCAAAGAAGGCGGCAGAGACTATGTGGCCCAGTTTGAAGCCTCCGCCTTGGGAAAACAGCTGAAGTACGGACCCAACCTGGGGCCCGGGGGGCCGGGGAACAGGGGCAGGGGTGGCCAGTCCTAAGGGGCAGAGAGGCCTATGGGAAGATGTAGCCAGACTGGCCGAATCCCCACCTGCTATTTCCTGGGTCCCCTAGAAAGCCTGGAAAAACCCAGAATGGGATCCCCAAGCAGGAATGAGATCCCCCAAATAACCACCATCTCAGAACTCATTTTGGGGAGAATAAGAGCTGTAGGCCCTAGCAAGGGGCAGGTCTGTGCTGCCGGGTCAGCAATCACAGCACCGCCATCTGCTTGCCCAGCGCAACAAGCCCCTTCCCATTCTCAGCTCCCTCCTCTGCTCCTGGCCAGCAACAGGGATGGCCGGCTCCAGAGAGGACGAGGGGCTCCAAGTATAGAGACGAGGTCCTTAAGGCCCAGCTTTGGGGACAGACAAGACAGGGCACCCAACCCAGCTCTGTCGCTCCTAGCTCCTCAGTCCATCGGGACCTGGGAACCCAGCGGTGATGGTGGTGGTGGTGTGTGCTCCGGGGAGGCTGTCCTGGGGGAGGCGGGGTGTGGGGAAAGCGAGGCCGGGCTCCGGGGCCCCAGGCTGATGCCCGTCAGGGACAGGTGCTGCGCAGCTCCCGGGCTGTCCGGGGTGCCGGGGAGGCCACCCCTGAGCCCCCGCTCTCCCCTCCCCGCCCCTTCAGCCTGAAACTCCTGGACAACTGGGACAGCTTGACCAGCACGGTGACCAAGCTGCGCGAACAGATCGGCCCGGTCACCCAGGAGTTCTGGGATAACCTGGAAAAGGAGACAGAGGTGCTGCGGCAGGAGATGAGCAAGGATCTGGAGGAGGTGAA